>NC_040093.1:48102176-48405206 GCF_003369695.1 Bos indicus x Bos taurus
TGAACCCAGGCAGCCTGGCTCAAAGTCCAAACTCTTTAACTACTACACAGCTGTCTCTTATTCACTCAGTTCATGCATGCATGCCACTAACTTATTAAACATTTGCTACATGCCAGGCTCCATGCTATTGTTAAGGGTATAAAAACATCAAGATAAAGACTCACTCTTCTTAAAAAGCTCATGTGATTTAGTTGGAGACATTGAGATGAAAGCAAAGTTCTCACATTGTGTTCAACAAGCTCAGACAAGGACACTTAACCTCCAGAAAAAGTGGGTAAAAGAAGGAGATGCCCTGTAAACTGAGATTGAAGGATGTATAGGAGTTCAGCAGCTAAGGAGTGCAGAGCCATAAAAATGTGTTCTCAGACCTGTAAGTCCTTCCACACTGGAGGTGGAGTACATATAAATAGGAGGCAGAAGAAGTAGAGACTGCTCATGAGGACTTGTAGGACATGGGAAGACTTGGAGGGTTCAATTAATGAAATAATTCTCTGAACAGAATCCTCACTTCGGATTGTGCTGTGCTGTGCTTAGTCATTTCTGACTTTTGGCGATCCCCTGGGCTGCCCGCCAGGATCCTATGTCCATGGGGATTCTCCACACAAGAATACTGGAGTGGGTTGACATTACCTTCCCAATCCAGGGATCGAATCCAGGTCTTTGCATTGCAGGTGGATTCTTTACTGACTGAGCCACCAGGGAAGCCCACTTCAGATTAGGCACTAGGATTTATATCTCAAATGCCAACTCCCTGTTACAAATTCTGGGCCAAACTCTATCCCAGAGCCCTGTGCCTCTGACATCATTTTGTAGAGTCAATGTCCAGCCCCCAGCGTTGATTAGGCCACTGGGACCAGGATGCTATGAGTCCTGCTATGAGTCCTCATAACTGGTGGGTTGTTTAGGACTCTCCATCTGAAGCTGGGCAGGAGTAGAATTTGAACTGGCTCATTTTTGGGAGCCCAGCTCAATGAGAGGTTCAAGGAGTACACAATGTTTTAGGATGTTTTCATTAAAGTTTATCTGTTCCACAAGATCTCTTTGTGGTAATAGCTCCTAATAGGAAATACACTACTCATTCAAAGTTCATTTGATTGGAAGCCTCCAATAAATTATATTTTATGGTGGCAGACGACTTGGGGAATTCCTGAGAGCTGACAGTTCTCTTTGAATCACTCAAGGGACTCAAAGTGGGACACATAATCTTTTGTACCTTCGGATAATATGCTGTGTAGTTTATTTTAGGCTCAATCTTCAAGTTGTCCAGTGATACTGGTCCTCTTCTCCACTGCTTGATACCTCCTATTTCTCTTGTTGGTGGCTCTGGGATCTTCGTTCATCAGGAAGAAGTTGTCATCTTGAAGTAGGCAATAGATGCTGTGAAGACATTGGTCCTGGGTCTGTAAATGGCAGAAAGAAGGCATCTGAAAACAATGAGCCATATGTGTTTCAGAATCAACAAAGGATCAGGGAGAAATATGGCAGAAATGCCTCAGATAGAACTTTCTCATAGGATCAGTTGAAAGTTATGCTGAAGAGACTATTAGGTCACGGTTCTCCCCAGTCATCTTCCACCTCACTTGTATGCTCCCACTCTTGGTGAACTCTGGCTAGAGCTTTTTGTGTTTCTTCTTCCCCTAGTGAATCCAGTCAAGATGAAGTTTGCCATACTCTTGGCTGCTTCTGCCCTTTGGTCAGCCAGGAGCTTCTCAAAATCCCTTTTCAGTAGATGGTGGGTTTGGCACCCAGAGCCCTAAAAAACAGAATGCTCTTACCTAGCCCATTGGCTTGCAGCATCTACTTCCATGGTCTTGGGGCCAACAGGTCTCTGACAGTTTGGATCTTCCCAGAGCCTGTAGGGCACTGTCTCCTCTGACCTGTCTTCATCCTCCACCCTTGGTCATCAGCATAGCCTCAAAGTGGGTGTGTGTAGTGTTGACTTCAAGCTAGAACTAATGCTGAAGGTATGGTTTCCTAGGTCCTCAGTTCCTTGAGGTGCTGGACATTTGGTCCAGTTAATGGATGTATAATTTGTGACAGTGTAACCATATGCCAAATGATATTTTATTAGTGGACACATACATGTGAATATTTGTCTCTTTTTGTGATTGTGCATCAGTATATCTCTATATATTACGTATACATATATGTATACCTTGATCTGCATACGTGTATATGTGTAAGCATATTTGCATACTTTGCCCTCAGCACTGTATAGGTGTGTACAGGTGCTTATGTCTGTGAACATGGGTTCCTATGTGTATATGTGTATCCATACAAACCTGTGTGTACATCTGGAAATGTCAAGGAGTGTTAGGCAGGTACTTGGGACAAGGCTAAGAGCTGACATCATCATTTCTTCCCTGTAATTTCAGAGCCTCTGAGGACAAAATTCCTTCCTAGGAGGCAGCAGTATGAGTTGCCAGCTGGTCTGTAAATCCCTTTTATGTCACCTAAGGCCATTGTCTGAGGGGTCCGCCCTGGCCTAGCAGTCTACGTGATGAGAGGATCTACAGGAAGGTGTGCTAAGAGCTAAAGGGGCTGCAGCCTCCTCGCCCTGCACCTCCTGATCTCCACTCACCAAGAAATAGGATCACAGGGCAGAGGGGAAATAACAGTGACAGCAAACCCTCAGTGAGCTAAGTTTTACATATATGAACTAATTTGATTAGTTCAAATTTCCAGATGAAGACACAAAAGTACAGTGAGCTGAAGTAACTTGTTGGGATTGGATAAGACAGACAAAATTCGCTCAGTCATGTTTGACTCTTTGTGACCCCATGAACTATACAGTCCATGGGATTCTCCAGGCCAGAATACTGGAATAGGTAACCATTCCCTTCTCCAGGGGAGTTTCCCAACCCAGGAATCGAACCCAGGTCTCCTGCATTGCAGGCAGATTCTTAACCAGCTGAGCCATAATGGAAGCCCAAGAATACTGGAGTGGGTAGCCTATCCCTTCGCCAGCAGATCTTCCTGACACAGGAATCGAACAGGGTCTCCTGCATTAGAGGTAGAGTCTTTAGCAACTTAGCCATGAGGGAAGCCCATGGGATTGTATGTCAAGCAGTAGTCCTCCAGATGCAGTCTAGTTCTTATGCATGGACTGAGGCACACAGACCTAGATGTCTTACTCCCAAGGACCAGAGGCCACTCTTGGCCAAAAGGCCCACAAAGTGAGGGTTTTACCCTTTGTCATTCTTCCCTTCCTTCCTCATTCTTTTTGCTCTGAAGATGTCCCCATCTCATACCTCAGTGAGCTTCCCACTGGGGTGTCATGCTAGAACTTATCCTTCCAATACTCCCCAATCTTTTGTCTTCATCAGAATTGCTTGTCTTATAAATAGACACGCCCTCACTGACTGGCTCACTGCTTTCCAAAGTGTTTCCATATTGAGCAAAGATGCTCAATCAGTGCTAAAATGATTATGGCTACTAATGAAATCAAATGTCTCACTTCCCTGGGATAGAATAGAAGGGTTGAAAGTTCATAAAATCCAATGTCCTCCTACAGGTTTACAAGATGGAAGGGACTCAAAGGATAAACAACTGGGAAGATGGTGTATTGGTCTTGAGTCAAGTCTTGTAGTTTTAAATCTAATAATTCTCTCACTTCACCAACTTCTGATTTTATAGTTAATCCCAAAGAAGTGTGATGATGGTAGAAACTACCAGCATTGAGACTGGTGAGTAGTAGAGACAGTTTGGCCATATTATAGGTCTCTATCTGTGAGGAGAGCTGGCTTTCTGAAAGTGCTGTAGTGGGAGCCCTCCTGAATGTATTCAATATGACAATTTGCCTATTTATCTCCAGAGTGTTTGTCTCAGATCATGAAAATCCCTACCTGAAATGACCTTTTGTACAAATCCAAGATGACTGCAAGTGTCAGCCACCCAAGCATCAACAGTATTTTAAGAATAAGGTGCAGGAAACATTTAGGGGGATGTTCTTTCGTGGCTCAGCTGGCAAAGAATCCACTTGCAATGCAGGAGACCTGAGTTTGATCCCTAGGTTGGAAAGATCCCCTGGAGAAGGGAAAGACTACCCACTCCAGTGTTCTGGCCTGGAGAATTCCATGGACTGTATAGTCCATGGGGTCACAGAGAGCCGGGCACAACTGAATGACTTTCACTTCACTCTTGTGGCTCAGTGGCAAAGAATCCATCTGTCAGAGCAGGAGACATGGGTTTGATCCTGGGATTGGGAAGATCCTCTGGAGAGGGAAATGGCAACCCACTTCAGTATTCTTGCCTGGGAAATCTCATGGACAGAGGAGCCTGGCAGGTTACAGTCCATGAGGTCACAAAAGAGTTGGACACTACTTAGTGACTAAATAGCAACAATAACAAAAGGAAAGGGAGATAAAGGCTAACTTTTACTGTATTTGGGCTAAATATTTGGTGCAGACCCCCTCTATGAAAAAGTCTGCACAGAGGTCACTCTGTGAAGCAACTCAGTGGCTGTCATTATTGAAATTTATTTTGCTCTGTCAGGTCTTAATTTTAGCATGCTCAAGGGCTCAGTAGTTACAGGACAGGGGCTTAGTTGCTCAGAGGCCTGAGGGATCTTAGTTCCCCATTCAGCTATTGAACCCATGTTCCCTGAATTGCAAGGCAGAGTCTTAATCACTGGACCACCAGGGAAGTCCCAGTAGCTGTTCCTGCAATGTTTAAATAAACATGGACATTCAAATTGTGGTAATTGCTCAGTTGTGTCTGACTCTTTGTGATCCTGTGGACTGTATCCCACCAGGCTTCTCTGTCCATGGAATTCTCCATGCAAGAATATTAGAGTGGGTAGCCATTCCCTTCTCCAGGGGATCTTCTCAACCCAGGGGTCAAACATGTGTCTCCTGTATGGCAGGCAGATTTTTATCGTCTGACCCCATTATATGGTTATCATGTATTTGATTTACTTTCCCGATGGAGCATTGAATAATACATAGCAGAAGCAGCGAGAATCTACAAACCCAATGTTGGAGAAAGGAAGCCAGGGGCATCTTTCAACAGTGGGTTCCCAGCCTCTCCTAGGATAAGGCCCCAGGATGCCTACCAGGCTCCAAGGGACTCAAGGACTCCAGATGTCCTGCAGCACATTTGGCCTCAATGTTTCCCCATCTCCAAGAAACTCATGAGCTGCTTTAAATGAGTTTCCAAATGTGTGTTTAGGCTGGATTTACGTCTGGGTGGCTGCATATTAAATGCTGATTATTAAAAACATTTGCATGGCGCTTTAACAACGATAGATTATGTATCTGTTACCTAAGTCTCAGTGAAGGCTTTATTAATTCATTATTATTTTATCAACATACAATAAACTGTTCTATTAAATCTAAATTAGACAGATATTTGGGGAGGGATCATCTAGAAGGACCTCAGCCGAGACTATCCCCAGGGAAGGACTTAATGAAGTTTCAAACAGTTAATAACCCTCAGTTCATAAATAAACCATGGGTATTTAAAGACCTGCAAAATACTAAAATAAGATGTTGAGACTCAACAGAGGAAGGATAAGAGAGTACCCTTGGAATCACCCTCCTTGCTACTCACAGGTAAAAGCTCTATTTTAGGCAATATTTCTTGAATTCCTGGGAATATGTAACATTCCTGGGGGCTTTAGGATAGCTTTGCCTGTGGTCCCAAATTCACTAAGGAAATGGGAAGAGTCTTTAAATTTTTTGTCCTTCTCTTAAATAATCCACCTTTAACTTTAAAAAATATTTTGGCCTAAAGGGTGAAGGGTGATAAAGAGATTCTGCTCTGACATGAGATAATGTGAAAATCTCTTAACAATCCTATATGATAAATTGAAAGGCAAATCTCATAACTCCTACTCTGGAGGCAGAATTAGCTACATAATTTTCAGGACCCAGTGGAAAATAAAATGCAAGTCACCTTGTTCAAAAGCAATTGAGAATTTTAAGATGGCAGCTGTAGAACAATGAACCAAGCATGGGGCCCTTTATGTGTGTGGGGCTGAGTGTACACAGGCTGAATGACCATGAAGCTGGCCTGTCTGGATGACTCCTGAGCAAGGTGGATGGAGGCTTGAGAGGCAAAGGTCTCAAGGTGGAGAAGTTCTGGTCTTCCACTGGCCATGCTGTGTGTAGATTTCAAAGAACTATTATAGGGAGAAGAGTAAGACTGTAAGGGTAAGTTGGAGCCAGATCATAAGAGGCTTATCTGACAAGCTAAGGGGGTCAGGAAGTTGTGGAAAGTTTTAGAGCTGAGTGTGAAGACCTCAGAAACTCAAGTTCACTGACGTCAAGGTCCAGGGACTAACTCAGTTGGGACTATTTCTTCCTATTGCAAGGTGTGTACTTCCAAACTTACTCATTTTTTGAGTACTGCTCGGAGCCAACACTTGACTTTTTTTTCTCTCTTCAGCTTCAGTTCCCAGCAAACACTATGTGGGTTTTTAAGTGGTGACCAACTATAGAAGGATTGAGTCTTTCTTATTTCAGGATGGCCCTGAAAGAAGATGGGTTTCCCTGTTGGCTCAAATGGTAAAGAATCTGCCTGCAATGTGAGAGACCTGGGTTTGACCCCTGGGCTGGGAAGATCCCCTGAAGAAGAGAACAGCAACCCATTCCAGCATTCCTGCCTGGAGAATTCCATGGACAGAGGAGCCTGGGGGGTTACAGTCTGTGGAGCTGCAAAGAGTTGGACACGACTGAGTGACTAACCCTAACCCTAACCCTAACACTGAAAGAAGAGCCAGAGACATAGGCTAGAGGGTAAGTGGTTTAATTGTGGGAGTGATCCAAGTAAGCAGAATGAGGAAGCAGAGAGAGAAAGAGAAAAACAAACAGAGGGAAAAGCCAATAAAAATTATATCATGGAGTGATTGACCACACTAGGAAACTGGGATTCAGTTTCCCTTGGGAACTCTCTGTAGAATCATGCAAAATGCACTACAGAATTGTCACTCTGAAGAACAGGAAGCTGGTTTACCCCATGACTCCCATGCTCCACAGGTTGAGGATGCCCTTTTAGAGGTATTACCCAGCATGCACTTTGGGGCTACATCTGCCATAATCTGGGACATTTGTGGCTTCAGGTAATATTCTGGGACAGAAAGAAATGGAGAGATGCTGAAACACAGTTGAGGTGGGATGCTGATGCCCAGAGGTGCCCCCACAGCTGCATAGAAATCAGGTGGGGCTACAGAATATGGCACGGGATACAAAAACAATTTGTAACAGGCTCCTCAGGCCACTGAAAAGTCTTCATGGCCCAATCTAAGCAGGGCTTATTTTCTGGGGACCCATAGATAAGTGGAAAGGTTTGGGGAAAGAAGTTGGTTTTCCTTTCCAGTGCCAACTGTAGAATCAGAGGGTGTGTCCAAATGGGGATAATATAGGATATAGGTTAGATCACAAGGCTGCCCTGGAGGGTACACGGAGTTCCCTCATATCTCTCTTCCTGTTGGATGTCTAGAATTCCACCTCTACCCTGAGACTTTTAGTGGGAATGGCAGCTTAGGGATGCTGGACTCCTGGCAGCATGGAGTGGATGGGAGACACATGACTTTGCCAATGACCAACTCTGAATCCAAAAGCCATAAGGTAATCTTAAGAGCATGAACTGTGGAGAGGGGGCACCCCTGGTTTAAATCCTCGTACTTGTCAGCTGTGAATTTGGGGCAAGTCATTCTTTCATTTATGTAGCTATTAATTAACTAAAGAGTTACTGAGCATTGATTCTGTTCTAGGCATGGAACAAGGCCACCTCAGGTTTCTAGGCTGAAAGAGAAGATAGGCAATAAAGGATAGGGAAAAATCAATAAGCCTGACTTCCCAGGTAGGGCAGTGGCAAAGAATCCACCTGCCAACTCAGCGGACAGGAGATGCTGTTTCGATCCCTGGGTTGGGAAGATCCCCTGGAGTAGAACATGGCAATGCATTCCAGTATTATTGCCTGGGAAATCCCACAGACAGAGGGGCCTGGTAAGCTCCGTCCATGGGGTCACAAAGAGTAGGACACGACTGAGAAGGCACACACTCACACTCACACAAATGGATAAAAGCAAAGAGTTATGTCTATAAAATGACTCATGTGAAATGGTAGAGTATGATTGGAACGAGGAAGGTGAATAAACTATGTAGATAGGGTAGTAAGGCTGGGTTCCTTATTGGAATAAAAAGAGACAACCATGCAGAAAGCAGGGGTAAGAGATTTCTAGGCAGATAGAACAGCATGTGTTAAGGCCATGACATATTAAAGAGTTTGCATGTTGGTAGAACCAAGAGGAAGCTAGGTTGACTAGACTGTATTAAGTGAGGGGAAGAGAGGCAGGAGATAAAGTCCCAGAGAAGGGCAAGAGTTAGACTATGTTGGCATCATGGGCCAATTAAAGAACTTGAGATTTTTATTTCAAGTGCAAAGGGGAGCCATAAACAT
Source organism: Bos indicus x Bos taurus (assembly GCF_003369695.1). Lineage (NCBI taxonomy): Eukaryota > Metazoa > Chordata > Mammalia > Artiodactyla > Bovidae > Bos > Bos indicus x Bos taurus. The sequence goes on from NC_040093.1 coordinate 48,110,580, forward strand.
ATTTTAAGCAAAGGAGTAATGTGTGATACAACTTTTCATTTTAAAAAAGATCACTCTCAATAAAGTGAGGTGACTCATTTGGAAGAAGGACAAGAATAGCCATGGAGGGACCAACCAAGAGGGTTTTGTGATATTTCAGGGATGGCAGTAGTATTTGGGACGAAGGGAGGTGGGTAGATTTGAGGTATATTTGGGAAGTAGAGTCAGCCAGACTTGCTGATGGGTTTGATGTCGGGGTGGAGAGAGGAATTTCAGTGATGATTCCCTGAAGAAACAGGGGTGTCATTAACTGATGTTGGTAAGACTGAGAGAAAATGTGTGTATGTGCCCGTGGGGGATCAAACAGTTGGATATGTTGCGTTTGAGACATCTATAAGGCCTGCAGGTAGACATGGAAACTTGGTATTGGCTTTTTGGGTCTAGAGTGTGGTGAAGGCGTTTTGGCTGGAGACTAAAATCCTTGGTACAGAGATGCTTTTTTAAAAGCCTCGGGAAAGATGCAAAATGTGAAGTGAGGGCAAGAAGACCTTCTGCAGAGTCAGATACTGCTCAGAAAGTTCAAGTTCCCTCTTCCCTCTCCCATGCCTCCTGTCCTTCCTTGTGGGGACTAGTGGGCAGGCCCTGTGGAGGCTTGTCCAGAGGCTAGAGTGAGGGGCCCAGCCTTTGAATAGAGGAGCAGCACAATCTCAGCTCGGTCATAGTGACAGGCTAGACTTACGTAGGCTTGTTATTTCCGAACAACATGACTTACTGAATTGTGCTGGAGGACTGTCACAGACAAGATGGGACATGAGCCTTTGACACTGAACTCATTTCCAAGGCAGAAGCTGCATTGATTCATTTTTCTTTCAATGTGGTGAGCTGGAGAGGAGAGGCAGACCTTGGTGTCAGGAACCTGAGTCCCACATGCAAAGTGAATGTGAGCCCATTTAAAGCTGTGATGACGAAAGGCCTTGGTTGCTAGGAAGAAGGCAGTGGAGAGGCCCCACATAAGCTGTTTGCCAAGGTGGATTAAATACACATTGAAATATGAATCACTGGAGGCCTTTTAAAGACTGTCACCTGACATACAGAAATCACATTTCTCTTCTGGTGGAAAATGGCAGCAGGTATCACTTGTTAGGGAACACCGTGTGAACGGATGGCAGGCCTTGCTCAGGGCTTGGTTTCACACGGAGCATTTCTCTTGCACTGTGAGTGTCCGCATGATGGCTGCAAACGTACGCAGGCAAAACCACACACACACACACGCACACACACACACGCACACACATACTGGTTATTCATTTGTAGGTATTTTAGAGCTTCCTTTGAATTCTTATTAATAGAGAGGATTCACATGCTTTAACTGCCTTCTCCTAGCTCCCTAAAGTGTACTGCTGAAGAGTTTTCAAGCAACCATCATGTCAGCTTCACCCATAATATTCCCTTATGTTAAGAATCCTAGTTCTGGTCTCAAATAGACTTGAGTCCAAATGTTCTGTCATTATAATCTTGAACTAAAACTTCATGTTTCTAGGCTTTATACATTTCTTTTCATATAAAATGGAAATGACAATATACTATCAATATGTACGGAGCTGTTGGGAGTGGTAAGGGGTTTGATGCCCAAAGAGCACTTAGCACAGAGCCTGGGACATGATAGGTACTCTGTTACTCACATCCCAAGCTGAGACTTTCAAATGAGTTAACACAGGTCACCGAGGGGATGGCAACCCACTCCAGTATTCTTGCCCGGAGAATTCCATGGACAAGAGGAGCCTGGAGGGCTACAGTCCAGTGGGTTGCAAAGATTGGGCAACCAATACTTTCACTTTCAAGGCTAAGTGAGTCAGCCAAGGTCATAGCTGCTATGGTGTTAGGGACTGTATACTCGTGCCCCACCCCCCCAAACCAAATTCCTATGTTGAAGCCCTAACCCTCAGTGTGACAGTATTTGGAGATGGGGCCTTTGGGTGGTAATCAGGGTTAGATTAGGTCATGAGGGTAGAGGCTTAAAATGCGACATAGTGGCCTTATAAGAAAAGGAAGAGAGAACTTTCTCTCACTTTCTCTGAGCTCACACCTGGAAGAAAGAACATATGAGGACATAGCAAGAAGTCGGCTATCTCTAAGCCAGGAAGAGAGGCTTTATCAGGAACTGAATCAGCCAATACCTTGGTCTTGGACTTGCCAGCCTCCAGAACTGTGAGAAACAAATCTCTATGATTGAAGACACCCAGTCTGTGATATTTTGTTATGGCAGCATGAGCTGCCTAAGACATATGGTAAGTCCCAACTGGAGCTCATATTCTGTCCCCAAATTTAGGCACAAATCTCAGACAAGCCCCAGAAATAGGCTTGAAGCATCCACAGGCATAAAGGAAATTAGAAAGTGGGCCTACACTCTGCCTCCTTCTGGTCTTTCTCCTTGGTTTCCATGGGATTCTATGTGGTAAAGCGCACCTAGTTTCCAGACCCAAAGTGTCCAAGCTACCAAGCATAGGCGTGATATTTTTGTGTGTATGTGCTTAGTCACTCAGTTGTGTCTCACTCTTTGTGACCCCATGGACTGTAGCCCTCAAGACTCCTCTGTCCAAGGAATTCTCCTGGCAGGAATCCTGGAGTGGGTCTGTTCAGTTCAGTTGCTCAGGCGTGTGCAACTCTCTTCGACCCCATGGACTGCAGCATACCTGGCTTCCCTGTCCATCACCAACTCCTGGAGCTTGCTCAAACTCATGTCCATTGAGTCGGTGATGCCATCCAATCATCTCATCCTCTGTTGTTCCCTTCTCCTCCTGCCTTCAGTCTTTCCCAGCATCAGGGTCTTTTTCAAGGAGTCAGTTCTTCTCATCAGGTGGCCAAAGTATTGGAGCTTCAGCTTTAGCATCAGTCCTTCCAACGAATATTCATGATTGATTTCCTTTAGGATTGACTGGTTTGATCTCCTTGCTGTCCAAGGGACTCTCAAGAATCTTCTCCAACACCACAGTTCAAAATGGAGTGGGTAGCCATTCCCTTTTCCAGGGGATCCTCCCAACCCAGAGATTGAACCTGGGTCTCTTGCATGGCAGGCAGATTCTTTACCATCTGAGCCACCAGGGAAGTCCTATGACCTCTTTACTCACAATCAATATTCATTTGATTCATATTTATTTTTTGACTCATTCATTCATTCATTTGGCACATTTCCATTCAAACTTAAATCATTCAGCACTTCCTTAGCACCTACTCTGTCCAGATTCTCTGCTAAACTGTGAAATACAACTTTGCAAACTGTAGGTCAGTGGCTTTGAAGAGGCTGCACAACACGTTCAGGGCATGAGGCCTCTCCTCTCCATCTGCTCTCCTCCCAAGTCCTTGCATCATACACATGTCAGACAGCATCACAGTACTCATCTGGTTCCCTCCCGGCATCCAACTCCAGCCTACGGCCTCTGAATGGTGAGGGTGAGTATCCAGTGCCTGTCCCTCTTGCCCAGATCCCTGTGTTTTTTCCTATTGCTGCTGCAACAAATTGGGCTTCTCAGGTGGCTCAGTGGTAAAAAATCTGCCTGCCAATTCAGGAGACTTGGATTTGATCCCTAGGTTGGAAAGATCCCCTGGAGAAGGGCATAGCAACCCACTCCAGTATTCTTGCCTGGAGAATCCCAAGGACAGAGGAGCCTGGTGGGCTATAGTCCATGGGGTCACACAGAGTTGAACACAGCTGAGCACACACACATACACTGCAACAAATCACCACAAATTCACTGGCTTAAAAAAGCACAAATGTATTATCTTTCAGTTCTAGGGGCTAACTAAAGTTTGACAAGGGTCTCACTATGCTAAATGCAAGATGGCATCAGGCTGCATTCCCTTCTGCAGGCTCCAGTAGAAAACCCATTTCCTTGCTTTTTCCATCTCGTAGAGGCCACCCACATTCCTTGGCTCGTAGCCCCTTCTTCCACCTCCAAAACCAGCACTGCTGCGTGTTTCTGACTCTTCTCATCACATCAGCTCATCTGACTTGGTCAGGAAAGGTTCTCTGCTTTTAAGAATTCAGGTGACCAGATTGGGTCCACCTGGATAATCTGGGCTAATCTCCTCTTTCAAGGCCCTTAACCTTAATCCTATTTACCAGGTCCCAAAAGGTAACATATTCACAGGCTTCAGGGTTAGGGCGTGGGTGTATTTGGAGGTGCATTATTCTGCCTACCACGGTCGCTCAGCGGATCATTGGGTGGGGCCAGCACCACCTGGTGGATTCAGTGTCTGCACTGGGTTCTGGCAGGGCTGCAGGAAGGTTTTATGTCTCAGGCTAAGAGGAGCAGGAAGTGAAAGTTCAGTTTCAGCGCAATGGATGGAGGCTCTCCAGTCAATCAAATTATAGTTCAATCAGTTCAGTTTAATCACTCCTCTGGAGAGAAGTAAAACCCTGTGTTGAGGAATACACAGCAATTTTATTGATGACAAGTTTAATTGTTTCATTTTTCCTTACTGTCTCCAGCACAGTCGACTTTTAATCAGTGGGAGCTGAAGTTCTAATGAAGTAAAGTCCACTTCTCCGCAGTTCACAACTAGCTGGAAATAATTGGGCTGAGACTCCCATCCAGACACTGCAGAGCCGCTGGCATTTTCCTGAAAACTGGGCTTAATTGCTTTGCTGATGTTGTTAAGTAGTCCTGAGGGGCTGGCAGTAGTAATGCTGCCCACATATGCCGGGAAACAATATCCCGAATGTCTTAAAAAGGTCCTCAAAGTTTGTCCAACTGGTAGTGAGAAAGAGAGAAATGAAACAGTGTGTGTTCTGCAGGCAGGGCCCCAGGGGTGGTGTGAGGGAGCCATGACATGGACCGCCACAGTTTGATCCAGAGCAACTTCCACGTCAACGCCTGCAACTTTTTTCCCTCCTCTGAAAGCTAAGCAGGATTTTGAGTGCAGGGGTGTTTGCACCGTTCCTCTGTGTTTTGGGGGAGTTTCAGAGGAAGGTATTGGGATCTTGGGAGAAGGTGGCTGGCCTAGCCTCTGAAAAGGGAGGACTGGTGATGAACGAGCTGGAGAAGGCAAGTGGCTGGTGTCTTAGCCCTGAGCAGAGACAGAGGGGGTTGGCTGGACTGGAGAAATACTAGGATCGTGGAGTCAAGGCTTGGAAGCAGTAGTGAGATTACCTCCTTTCTCCCCCTACCCCCCAACAATTTAGCTTCACTTGATGGGACGATGCTAATAGCTCTTAGTTTTTGCTCACTGTGGGCAGTCATTTGGACTCAGTACTTTAAGTGTGGTCCTTTGTTCTGCAAATACAATAAATCAGGTGTTCTTATTATCCCTTATTACAATAAAGAAATAAGAGTTTTCCAATTTACAAAATTTACCCAAAGCCACCAACTTGTAGGATTTGTTCCTAGATCTGCAGGACATTAGAATCAGTTCTCCTGCCCACCCCCACACCTTCATACCATATATTCAGCCACCACCACATCATTCAGTTCAGTTCAGTTCAGTCGCTTAGTCGTGTCTGACTCTGCAACCCCATGAACCGCAGCACACCAGGCCTCCCTGTCCATCACCAACTCCCAGAGTCTACCCAAACCCATGTCCATTGTGTCAGTGATGCCATCCAACCATCTCATCCTCTGTCATCCACTTCTCCTCCGGCCCTCAATCTTTCCCAGAATCACGGTCTTTTCAAATGAGTCAGCTCTCCGCATCAGGTGGCCAAAGTATTGGAGTGTCAGCTTCAACATCAGTCCTTCCAATGAACACCCAGGACTGATCTCCTTTAGAATGGACTGGTTGGATCTATCCTTGCAGTCCAAGGGACTCTCAAGAGTCTTCTCCAACACGACTGTTTAAAAGTATCAATTCTTCGGCACTCAGCTTTCTTTATAGTCCCACTCTCACATCCATACATGACCACTGGAAAAACCATAGCCTTGACTAGACAGACCTTTGTTGGCAAAGTGATGTCTCTGCTTTTGAATATGCTATCTAGGTTGGTCATAACTTTCCTTCCAAGGAGCAAGCATCTTTTAATTTCATGGCTGCAGTCACCATCTGCAGTGATTTTGGAGCCCAGAAAAATAAAGTCAGTCACTGTTTCCACTGTTTCTCCATCTATTTGCCATGAATTGATGGGACCGGTTGCCATAAAATCAGTTTTCTGAATGTTGAGCTTTAAGCCAACTTTTTCACTCTCCTCTTTCACTTTCATCAAGAGGCTTTTGAGTTCTTCTTCACTTTCTGCCATAAGGGTGGTGTCATCTGCATATCTGAGGTTAGTGATATTTCTCCTGGCAATCTTGATTCCAGCTTGTGCTTCTCCAGCCCAGCGTTTCTCATGATGTACTCTGCATATAAGTTAAATAAGCAGGGTGACAATATACAGCCTTGACGTACTCCTTTTCCTATTTGGAACCAGTCTGTTGTTCCATGTCCAGTTCTAACTGTTGCTTCCTGACCTGCACATAGGTTTCTCAAGAGGCAGATGAGGTGGTCTGGTATTCCCATCTCTTCCAGAATTTTCCACAGTTTATTGTGATCCACATAGTCAAAAGCGTTGGCATAGTCAATAAAACAGAAATAGATGTTTTTTCTGGAATGCTCTTGCTTTTTCGATGATCCAGCGGATGTTGGCAATTTGATCTCTGATTCCTCTGCCTTTTCTAAAACCAGCTTGAACATCTGGAAGTTCACGGTTCACATATTGCTGAAGCATGACTTGGAGAATTTTGAGCATTACTTTACTACATTACAAATAGAAAACTTTTATTGCATATTTATCATGTTCCAGGCCTAGTACTAAGTGCTTTCTGTATGCTATCTTATTTCATCTCAAAAGCAACCTTGCAATGTGGGAGACCTGGGTTCAATCCCTGGGTTGGGAAGATCCCCTGGAGAAGGGAAAAGCTACCCACTCCAGTATTCTGGCCTGGAGAATTCCATGGATTGTATAGTCCATGGGGTCGTAAAGAGTCATATACAACTGAGGGACTTTCACTTCACTTCAAGAGGAATGTTCCCATTTTGAGAATAAGAGTAAGGGAGAGAGGTCTGGAGAGGACACTGTCAAAGATGACTCCACTGGGATTGAGTCTAACACAGTCTGTCTGCTTTGAGACTGTGTATGTATAGACAGCACGATGCTGGGGGAAATACCCAGCTCCTAAGTGGGGACTGATATTGGTGCTCTCTCAATCCATCCAAACCTGAGATTCCTTACTTCCGTGGTCCTGGATCTGGATGAGGTGGGTAAACATGGGAGAATCTCTTTAAACATCAGAGAAAAGGAAAAAACAAACAAACACCCAACAGAGTCCTAACCTATTAATAACTGTGGTTTTGGAGACATGGGGCATCCTTGGTGGCTCAGAGGTTAAAGCATCTGCCTCCAATGTGGGAGACCCAGGTTCGATCCCTGGGTCCGGAAGATCCCCTGGAGAAGGAAATGGCAACCCACTCTGGTACTCTTGCCTGGAAAAATCCCATGGATGGAGGAGCCTGGTAGGCTACAGTCCACGAGGTCGCAAAGGGTCGGATACGACTTCACTTCACTTTTTCATTTAGAGACATGAGTTTGATTGCTGCCTCTGACCCCTGTCTTGAGAAAATAATTTAACTTTGGTAAGCCTCCATTGTATTGTCTGAAATGGGCTATTGTTATTGAGGATTGAGTGAGATCATGTATTCATTCTTTTATTCTAGAAATTTTTATTGAGCTTCTGTTCCATGCTGAAAACTGTCTTAGGTGCCAGGGATGCAGCAAAGAGCAAGGCAGGTAATGTCCCTGCTCTAGTGGAACTTAGATTCTCCTTGCAAAGTCAGATCAGAGCAAGTCAGCAAATCAATAAATAGGAGAATTCTTGCTTGTAGTAAGTTCTACAAAAGGTAATACAATGGAGGGCAACTCCCAGGAGTGGGCAGGAAAGGCCTCTGAAGAGAAGATAAGGGACCTGGGACCTGTGCTGTTCGCAGGAATCAATCACACAGGCATCTCAGGGAGTAGCTGGTTACAGAAAGGTAGCAAAATATGCAAAGACCTCAAAGCAGGAATAAGTTTGGCTCATAGAAGAAGAGAGAAAAAGCCAGTGTGGCTGGAGTGAAATAAATGAGGGAAAAGAGGTGAGATAGGAGGATTGGACAGAAGCAGTGAACAGATCATGCAGGACCTAAAGGAACAGGCTGCAGAATTTGGATTTAGTTCTAATCTCCGTTGGAATCCATTCCAGGGTTCCTTGTTAGGAAGAAGGACAACATTTGACTTACTTTTGAAAAGGGGATTTTTAGTTGACTTAAGGAAGCAAGTTTAGAAACAAAGACCAAGTAGGTAGTTTTCCCTCTATAACATCCTGAGGCCTCAACAAACAGCAGATTGTTGCAATGATTAGCATCCCCCAAGGGAGTTAGTGCTTGGGGAGATAAAGGGTTAAATATACAGGTGCATGCATGCTCAGTTGCCCAGTCATGTCCCACTCTTTGCTACCTTATGGACTGTAGCCCCCCAGGTCCTCTGTCCATGGAATTTTCCAGGCAAGAATACTGGAGTGGGTTGCCATTTCCTCCTTCAGGGGATCTTCCCAACCCAGGGATCAAACCCTTGTCTCCTGCATTGACAGGTGGATTCTTTACCACTGAGCCACCTGGGAAGCCCAAGCACAGAGGTATCAGGAGGAAGAAGGGTATGGCCAGTCACCTAAAATATGATGAATATTTCTATTCATTATGTTCCTTAATGAATGGAAAAGTGGTGAGTGCAGAAAACAGAAAAAGGAGCCTGGATGATAATGATGAAACACGAGCAATTGATCAGCCTATTTTCTTACAGCAATTATGACTGTGTGATTGCTGAGTCATTTCGACAATAAATAACCGAAAGAGTCCTTGAATGGATGAATCTGGGAGACAGTAGTATCATCTGAACCTTGTCTCTAAATCCCTACTACCCAGGGATAATCTCAGTTTTTGCCAAAACAGTTCTTTCCCAAGCCACGTTGATACTTTTACTTGATTTTTTTTTTTTCTGATTTTAAGTAACAAAGGCTGAATTAAAATACTATAAAGAAATCACAGGGGAGAAAAGTGAAAAGAAAGACAGCATGCTCCTGGCATTTGTTTCAGAGTTGCAAAATGTAGTGTCTTGACAGCAGCAAGTGAGGTTTTTCTCCTTTAAACTAGGTGTTGGAAAATGTGCTCCATTTAAGCGAATCAATATCTTTAATTTTAGCCCATTGCTCTGATTTAGTGCCCGATTTCCAGGGAAATGTCGAAAGAGTCAAGCCTCGTAACTTTGTGTAGTTTCCGTGAAAAGGAAGCACAAGGCCAAGGGTGACAAAGTGGCTCTTTTTGGGAATGATTCAACTTTCTTCTTTGGGAATGATTCCACTACTTCTTGGTGGAGTATGGACTGCTTGTGAAGCAATAGTGCATTGAAGACAAATAAAGGAGGGGGGAAAAATAAAGGAGGGAAGGGAAAGGAAGTTTTGAGTGTGGAAGGAGTAATTATAAATATTATAGCCTGAAAATGCCTCACAGAGTAGGTGACATTTGAATAAAGCCATGCAGGGGATGAAGGGGTGCTCCAGATAGAAATGTGGGGGAAGAGGAGCCCAGGCAGAGAGCAAGAAGGGCAAAGGCTGTGAGATTTGAGCAGGCTTCAGTATTTGTGAGTGTCCTAATATGGCTGAGGTGGAGGGAGAAAGTAAGAGTGTCGGGATTGTGTGGGGCTTTGTGGTTCATTTGGAGGAATTTTGCTTTCATGCTGAGTGAGATGGGAAACTCTCAGAGAGTTTTGAACAGAAGAGTGACATGATCTCTCTTGCTTATTAACAGGGTCTCTCTGATGCTCTGTTGAAAATATCCTGAAAGGGAGCAAACTGGAATCAAGGAGAGCTGAGGGGTCATGTTAGGTTGGGCCAAGATTTGAATCAGAGTAAGTGGTAGGGAGTATAAGATCTGGTTGTTTTGATGAGGTAGAGGAAGCAAGATTTGCTGATGGATTGGATGTAGGAAGTGACAGGAAGAACAGAGTTAAAGATGATTCCTGGGATTTTGGCTAAAGCTATCAGAAGAAGGGAGTAGCCATTAATGGATATGGGGAAGATTGTGGGAGGATCGGGCATGGGGGATTGGAGATCAGGAATCCAGTTGGATCATGTTAAGTTTGACGGATCTTTTATACATACAAGGGGAGATGTGGCAGAGACAGTTAGATGGATAAGACTAAACTTCAGGATAAGGTTCATGTTGGAAATACTAATCTGCAGATTGTCATCATTTAGATGATAAAGTCATGAGACTATATAAGCTCAGCAAAGAGGTGAGGGTCTATATTAAAGAGAATACCTTTAAAACTGGTTCCAGGGACCTCCAACTTTCGAATTTCATTGCTTTAATTATAGGAGAATTAAGGCAATTAAAGGAGATGAAGAAGCAAGTGAAACAAGAAACTGCTGATCTAAGCTTTCATAGTGGATTTGTATTACTGCAAGTGCTCCACTTGCCAGGGACCCATCCATTCATCCATCTATCCATTCCTCCACTCATCCATCCAGCTATCCATCATGCCTTTCCTTTTCATGGTATGAGTGAAAGAGTATAGACAATTACACAAAATTGGGATTCTCAAATGAGCTTTGACCCTAGTTATTCACCTAACCACCCAACTTCTTTGGCCTCACTCTCTCCATGAGTCAACTGAGAGGACTGACCTATGAGATCTCTAAAAGCATGCCTGCTTTGATGTTCTAAGATTTGGGGGATCTCAGAAAAATCTTGGAGTCCTTATTTGAGTTATCTCACATGTATCCAACTGGACAAGCATGGCAATTGTTGCTCTTTGTTTCCCACTACTTCGTTTATTCCTGACTGTCCATGAAAAGGCACACATACAAGATAATATCAGTCCTCTGAGTTCACTGTCTCTAGGTTCCCACATTCCTTTCTTTCCAAATTCCTTGAGCTTCTCTCTGCTTTGAAGATGACTTTGCTGTACTGAGGTGCTGACGTGAAGATGCTGGAAGGTTTGCTGAACAGGCAGTTTGGGGAGCAGAGTGTCACATTGTTCAGGGGCAGAGCACAGGCAGTTCTCATCAGGACCACTTGCTGATGGACGTGTGCCAGTTGGCTCATCTCTTCTTGTGATATTGTTATTTTAGAGGCAAGAAAAGGCCAGCAGGTTTAAAAAATATGTATCTCAGAAGTTGTCTTTATCATCAGTCAAGTTGCAACAGCCCTTATCCATATGCATGATAGAATACTAACTTGTCTCTGTATTTGACCTCCTGGTGTCTCTTTTGGTTGATAAGCTGATTCTCCCACAGATGCAGACAGAAGACCCTTGGCCCTACCCTGTCCCAAATATCTGACTAGGTTTAAGTCTCAGAACTTGAAACTGGGGGTCCTTTCTGGGACCTTCATATAATTTCTTGTTTACCCTGCTATGAGAATCGTGTATCTTTCCATTAACTGTCCTCTACCCTTCAAGCCATCTGCTCATTGCTAGTAAAACTTATTAAAATAGATGACCACACCCAACATCTGGACAGCTCAAACCTAGCCTGGGTCACCTTGATGGCTCCAGTTATCGGTAATGTGTCTGAAGCTTTGGCATGGACCAAGGAAGGCATCGCTAAGCATTAGCCATTGGCTTCCAGGCAGATACTGGGCCTCTGGCCATAAGCATCTTTATTTATGATCTTCCTTTCAACTCTCTCAGGCAGAGCAGTTGTCATAATAAAGTAGGTGCAATTTATTTTGGTCTTGGCAAAGGAATATCCCCCTTTCCCAGGCTTTCATCTTCTTTCTCCCTCTTTCTTTGACATTATTTGTCAAATGATCCAAAGGTAATTTTTAATACCTTTACATCACACTGGAGCTAAGTTCTGTTTGGATTATTAATGATTAAATATCTTCTAGTCATCCACCTGCAGGGTGTGTAACAAATTATCCCTAAAATGAGATTAATTCCATTACAATTTTGAATAAGAAAATGACAAGAGAATGCCCTGTAGTCTTTAGAACTGAACAGTTATACACCCAAAAATCTCCTATATATCTCAGAAATTGTTGGTTTTGTGGAAAGGACTTGAATCTCTCCTTCAAAGGTCATTTAGCAGGTATTTATTGAGGCTGTGTGGGATATGAGCCTAGTGTTCAGTTCAGTTCAGTTCAGTCGCTCAGTCAAGTCCGACTCTTTTCGACCCCATGAATCGCAGCATGCCGGGCCTCCCTGTCCATCACCAACTCCCAGAGTTCACTCAAACTCATGTCCATCGAGTCGGTGATGCCATCCAGCCATCTCATCCTCTGTTGTCCCCTTCTCCTCCTGCCCCCAATCCCTCCCAGCATCAGAGTCTTTTCCAATGAGTCAACTCTTTGCATGAGGTGGCCAAAGTACTGGAGTTTCAGCTTTAGCATCATTTCTTCCAAAGAAATCCCAGGGCTGACTTCCTTCAGAATGGACTGGTTGGCTCTCCTTGCAGTCCAAGCGACTCTCAAGAGTCTTCTCCAACACCACAGTTCAAAAGCATCAATTCTTCGGCGCTCAGCCTTCTTCACAGTGTGGGGTGCTGCAAAACTTACTTAGTCCTTAGGTTCACATGGGGAGCTTTGTAGAAATGTTCACTTTAGACCTACTGAATTAGGATTTTTATGAGTGGAGCCCGGAGAAGGCAGTGGCACCTGACTCCAGTACTCTTGCCTGGGAAATCCCATGCACGGAGGAGCCTGGTAGGCTACAGTCCATGGGGTCGGGAAGAGTCAGACACGACTGAGTGACTTCACTTTCAGTTTTCACTTTCATGCATTGGAGAAGGAAATGGCAAGCCACTCCAGTGTTCTTGCTTGGAGAATCCCAGGGACGGGGGAGCCTGGTGGGCTGCCGTCTATGGGGTCGCACAGAGTCGGACACGACTGACGCAACTTAGCAGTAGCAGCAGCAGCAGCATGAGTGGAGCCCAGGAACAGGCATTTTTGAAAGACTCTGCAAGTGATTCTGATGCAGCCAGTCTGTAAAACTATTTTGAAATCTCTACTTTGGAGAATATGAGAAGATAGATTCCTAGCCCAGAGTTTACATTTTACAGAGTCCTACGGTTTACCCAGGATGCATTACCAGATAATAAAGGCTGTCAATTGTTTAGGGGAAGTGTTCTCTGTTAGGAACTGGGAAGCAACAGAGGAGGTGAGTGGTGGGCAGGTGTATGAACTTCATCTGTATTTACAGCCCCTCCCCATCTCTCTCCCAACACCCACAGATGGGATCATTTATTTGCAGGAAAACAAGCTCAGAGCTCTGACTGATTCTGTATTACAGGGAGTTGTATAATTATTTCATTATTTATCGCAATGTTGTAATAACAGAGATAAAGGGCACAATAAGTGTAATGAACTTGAATCATCCCAAATCCACCCCCTCCTTCCACCTGGTACATGGAAAAATTGTCTTCCATGAAACCAGTCCCTGCTGCCAAAAAGACTGGGGATCACTGGTTTAGGGTGAATGAACTTGCTTCTGAGTGAGGTAATGAAAGTATGTTTTGTAAATTGTGACCAATGTAGGGGTGAAATCAATATGAGAAACAGACTGTTCTGAATGGAAGGAAGACTTGGGATGACTTCTTGAGGACATAGGTGAAGAATGAAACTGCTAATTAAATAAAAAAGTGGGGTGCTGTGTTGTGCTTAGTTGCTCAGTCATGTCTGACTCTTTGCAATCCCGTGGACTGTAGCCTGCCAGGCTCCTCTGTCCATGGGATTCTCCAGGCAAGAATACTGGAGTGGGTTGCCATGCCCTCCTCCAGGGGATCTTCTGAACCCAGGAATAGAGCCCAGGTCTCCCACACTACAGACAGGTTCTTTACCATCTGAGCCACCAGGGAAGTGGGGTAATAAGTAGTTGAATTTTGATTATCCAAGTATATGAGGAATGGAGATTCTGACCTATGGATCTCTTCCTATCAATCTAATCTACTCTGCTGCTGCTGCTAAGTCACTTCAGTCGTGTCTGACTCTGTGCAGCCCCATAGACGGAAGCCCACCAGGCTCCCCATCCCTGGGATTCTCCAGGCAAGAACACTGGAGTAGCTTGCCATTTCCTTCCCCAATGCATGACAATGAAAAGTGAAAGTGAAGTCACTCAGTAGTGTCCAACTCTTAGTGACCCCATGGACTGCAGCCTACCAGGCTTCTCCACTCATGGGATTTTCCAGGCAAGAGAACTGGAGTGGGGTGCCATTGCCTTCTCCACTAATCTACTCTAGTTTTGGTTTTATTAAGTTGGCTTTCATTTTATTAATGGTCTTTCTAGCACACAAGAGATGGGCAAAGGTCTATAGATTTAAGTTTAGCTCTGTTTGTTAGCATTTTTACTTTGAATAAGTCTTTCCTTCTCTCCAAGTCTTAATTTTTCCATCTGTGAAAGAAGAGATTGGATTTGGTGACCTTTAAGGTCACTTCTAGCTCCTAAATTCTATGAAAACAGAGGAGTCCACTTTCTTGCCTTAGCAAGGACAGTTTAATGGCCATGGTGGAATTTTCTTTCATACTGAAGGGTCAGGCAGAACCTTAAGTCCTCACCCTGAATATTATCTCCCATGTATCAAGGACTGAGTTGAGAAAGGTGTAAGAGATTTGGTTGAATATTATTGGAGCACAGGCTAAGCTATGGAAGATTATTTGTTCTAAAAAGGCTAAATATCAGTTTTGAACTTTTAAAAAAAAATTCCTTTCAAAAGCACATGCATAAAGCAAATATACTAGCATTTTGGGTAATTATACTGAATGGATACTATACTTAATTTGTAAGGTATCCTAATCATCATTATCCGAGATAATGGAGAGGGCAGTGTCATTTACAAACAAGAGTTTATTGAGCACCTTTATCTGGAGTCTCCATGCTAATTCAAATTACCTTGTTGACCCCAAGTTGGAATACTCGGGAAATTCTGTTTGTTGCAATTAGGATTTTGTTTCATTTCATTTTCAAATAGACAAATGGTAAGAACCACCTTGCATTCCCTGAGCCCCCAGACTGATGAGTTGGGTTGTTGGTGGTAAGGAGGTTACAGGTAGGTGTTGGGCCATTTTCTTTAGTGTCTTCAGTATGGGTCATGCTTTTGGTCCAGCTAGCCATACATTAGAAGTGGTCTTTTTGCCCTGGTCAAATCACTTGACCAGTGTGTAAAACCTACATACTCCAAGAAAACTTCTGTGGCTCATCTCATTCTTCTTGTTTCTGATCTAACTATACCCTTTGCTGTTTATGGAACATTTAGTGGGTGCCAGGGTCTGTGTGCTAAATATTCAGCCCTGTAACATTACCTTACCTCTAATGGAAGCACTAGGATGTTACTCACATTTGGCAGAAAAGGAAGTTTACAGACATTAATCCACTTACCTGAGATCCACAGCTATTAGGAGGTGGAGCCAAAATCAAAACCCAGGTCAATGTGGGTTTTGGTCCCTTCATTCTCCTTTACTTCTTAGTTGGACTCCCATTATAGGGCTCCCCTGGTGGCTCAGACAGTAAAGAATCTGCCTTCTGTGTGGGAGACCTGGGTTCAATCCCTGGGTCAGGAAAATCCCCCGGAGGAGGGCATGGCAACCCACTCCAGTTTTTTGGGCTGGAGAATCCCTATAGACAAAGGAGCCTGGCAGGCTACAGAGCCTGGGGTTGCAAAGAGTCAGACATGACAGCAACTAAGCACAGAACAGTTGAGTTCAGCATTGACAGTCCAATTCCTTTCTTAGTAAACACTTGTGGAGTTGAATACAAGGGGTATAGTTGATTACCACTAAGCTGCTGCCTGGCTTTAAGGGCTGGAAGGAGAATGACTGGAAGTCCTTGGGTGTTCACACCTGTCTTCTCTCCCACCAATATTACCTTTGAGTTGTCCCTGGGTACTCACTGAAAAGAAGCCTATGGGACCACAATATCAGCTCCTGAACACAGAGAAGAACTGCCTCTTAATAGGGAGCAAATTTCTACTGTCCTTGTATATAATAAAGAGGGTGGATGGGGAAAGGAGTGATCATTTCATTGAGTAAAAAATAAGACATCAGAGCTTACTAGAAAATTACCTTTTTTTCCTATAGAATTAGTCTTATCATCTGAAGAAAATTTTACTTATTGGAGACCAATTATTCTAATGATACAATAATCTCTCTGTCTTTCTCCAAATGAAAGAAAGACAAGTCTACTATGGAAAGGAAATCAGCTTCACTTCTTAGAAGACTGGGTAAGGTCCTTGAGCCATGGACTTGCCAGCAGATATTTATGATTTGATCCTATACAAGTGCAAAGCTTCAGTGGACAGGCTGCTTTAAAGATCACTGCTATCCCTGCAGCTGCAAAGATGATGAAGAGCAACACTCTAGATACTACACATTTGATGTTCAGTTATTGCTAATTTTTTGGAATCTGGGCAAGTTCAGTTTCCAGAAATCAGATGCAATATTACAAGGACGCAAGGGTTTCATTTTCAGCACTATTTATATAAATTTAAGGATTTGACGCAAAAGCAAATTAGAAAATGCCTCCTTAGAGGTTGTTTGATTATGTTCACAGGGAAACAATCGCCTCAAACCTGCGAGGTTTTGGCTTGTTCTGTGTTTGCCACAGAGACGAATGCTAGACCAATAGCACATTAGCAGCTTGAAAAATGCACTGGGGCTTTATATTGCATTCAAGACAAACAATGTCTCTTTTGTTTTGCATTTAAAATAAGAAAGATGCATCAATAACCCCAGCCTAACCTCACCCAGCACCTGCAAAGGGAGATGAGAAGGCTGACATAGTCGAGTATGTGGTTTCCTCCCTAAACAAGAGCCAAGGGCAAAAGTAGTCTTACCCTTGTGAGGGGTTTCTGGAAGAAGACAGGATTTTTTTTCTTTTACAGATGGCTGCCTTAGGGCCTTGGTTGAATTCTGTGGCTTTGTGGTGCAGGCCAACAATTTAAACAGTGCACTTGAGGCCTTCCAGCTGGTGCAGTGAGGCTGAGGATGTTTCACCTACCTGCAATACATTTGGTCCCAGATTATCTCTTCTCACCCTGCAACAGGACTGTCTGCTGCTGCTACTAAGTCTCGTCAGTCGTGTCCAACTCTGTGCAACCCCATAGATGGCAGTCCACCAGGCTCCTCTGCCCCTGGGATTCTCCAGGCAAGAATACTGGAGTGGGTTGGCATTTCCTTCAGGTCAGAAGAAAAATAACTTGGTAACCTTGACCAGCAAATAAAGTGGTCAAGGTTTATTTCACCTCTCTGGGACTCAGAGAGGTGAAGGGACTTGCTTGCAGTCACAAAGCGTGTGTTGGGGAGGCGGGATCTGGAGAGAACTGTTGTCCTGTTGCTAGAGCCTCTCTGCCTCCACGTCATTTCTCCTAGCTATGGTAGTAACTTCCCCTTGCCCTAGTTTGCTTAGGGCATGGTTTTCACTCTTCTTTTCAAAGCTCAATGACTCTGCATTTCTAGTGTCCTGGGTGGAACCCGGTAAAGAGGGATAGAGCATTCAGATCAGATCAGCCGCTCAGTTGTGTCCGACTCTTTGCGACCCCATGAATCGCAGCACGCCACGCCTCCCTGTCCATCACCAACTCCCAGAGTTTACCAAGACTCACATCCATCGAGTCAGTGATGCCATCCAGCCATCTCATCCTCTGTCGTCCCCTTCTCCTCTTGCCCCCAATCCCTCCCAGCATCAGAGTCTTTTCCAATGAGTCAACTCTTCATATCATGTGGCCAAAGTACTGGAGTTTCAGCTTTAGCATCATTCCTTCCAAAGAAATCCCAGGGCTGATCTCCTTCAGAATGG
Source organism: Bos indicus x Bos taurus (assembly GCF_003369695.1). Lineage (NCBI taxonomy): Eukaryota > Metazoa > Chordata > Mammalia > Artiodactyla > Bovidae > Bos > Bos indicus x Bos taurus. The sequence continues at coordinate 48,128,347 of NC_040093.1, forward strand.
ACTGGTTGGATCTCCTTGCAGTCCAAGGGACTCTCAAGAGTCTTCTCCAACACCACAGTTCAAAAGCATCAATTCTTCGGCACTCAGCCTTCTTCACAGTCCAACTCTCACATCCATACATGACCACAGGAAAAACCATAGCCTTGACTAGACGAACTTTTGTTGGCAAAGTAATGTCTCTGCTTCTGAATATGCTATCTAGGTTGGTCATAACTTTCCTTCCAAGGAGTAAAAGAGGTGGCAATTTTAATCTGGTGGTTAGACTCTGATTTTAGGATCAGGCAGAACCAAAGTTGCCTCCTATGCTATCTTAGGCAAGACACTAACTTCACTGATCTTTGCTTGTGAAATACAGGTATCCTCCACTTTTTTGAAAGTTCACTTTATACCACTTTGCTTTTTATAAAAGATCTACATTAGTACCTATCTTCACTAATCAAAAGACTTCTGAAGAGGATTTTTGCTTTTACAATAAAAGGTGAAAAGCAAAAATTGCTTCTTCATTTTATACCATTTTGGCTTACAAAAGATTTCATAGGAATGCTCTGCTTTTAGATATGCGAAGAAACCTGTAATGATATGTATCTCAGAAGAGATAGAATGATATACATTAAGTATACAGGAGTCAACCATTGTGAGCCCCCAGTTCACATTGTGATGATTATCTTTCACAGCTTAATCCAAAGGGGCTGGGTGGAAGACAAAATTAGAGCGAAGGCACCTTTTGGGGTGCTGTTGGAATGTTCACATTGTATTTCACGGGTGGCTGCTTCTTTTCACATCATCTAAGACACAGAAATAGAACTTCACAATGGAGAGGATTATTGGGGGTCCTTGTTTAATCCAACTTCATTTTGTGTATGGGCTCATTGACTCCCAGAGGCAGGAAGGGACACAGAATGCAAGTGAGGAGAGAAAGAGAAAAGTGAAAATAAGATGGACGAGACAAGATCCAGAGCACAATACACAGATTTCTCCAAGCCTAGGAGTTTGCTTAAAAAAAAAAAAAAAAAAAAAATTAAAGTTTTAATTATCTGTCTACAAAGAAAACTAAACTTATTGACTAGATAAACTTACCAGAAGATAGAAAATGAGTGTCTAATAAGATTTTCTCCTCACAGATTGGTTTCTGCCCTGACAGAATCAGAACTCATGCTGGTACTTGTCTTTCTTCTTCGTCCTTTCAAATTGCTCTTTTCCTGGCTCTTTGATCTCTGCTTCTCTCCACCTTACCCCCTCCTTCTCTTCAGGTTCCTGGGTAAGAACAGAAGACAGTCTGCTAAGGCAGGTGTCCAGCTCACTCAGATTCCTGCAGGGCACCTCCTTCTCCATGCGGGAGACCAAGACCTCCATGGAAAGCCCTGGTGTTATACCAGGACTGTTTCCTGGCTTTCGCCTGCCCTCTGTCTGGATCCCTGATAATGTTCTGGTATTTCCTTTTCTATTGCACTGTTTTAAACCTACTTTACAGTCCCAATTTTTTTTTTTTTTAAGTAAACTTTTCTTAACTCATCATTTCCTCTCACTTACTCTCAGGGTGCTCTGTCCCCATTGCAGCAAGTTTTATCAAATCAGTTATCCATAACTGCCATTACTACTTTCTTACCTCCTATTCTCTCTTCATGTGAATCTCTCTTACATCATGTGAAATGATGGGCTGGATGAAGCACAAGCTGGAATCAAGATTGCCGGGAGGAATATCAATAACTTCAGATATGCAGATGACACCATGCTTATAGCAGAAAAATCAAACAGTAACTAAAGAGCCTCTTGATGAAGGTGAAAAAGGAGAGTGAAAAAGCTGGCTTAAAACTCAACATTCAGAATACTAAGATCATGGCATCTTTTGCTATTACTTCGTGGCAAATGGGGAAACAATGGAAACAGTGACAGAGTTTATATTCTTGGGCTCCAAAATCACTGCAGATGGTGACTACAGCCATGAAATGAAAAGACCCTTGCTCCTTGGAAGAAAAGCTATCACCAAGCCAGAGAGCATATTAAAAAGCAGAGACATCACTTTGCCAACAAAGGTCCTTTTAATCAAAGCAATGGTTTTTCCAGTAGTGGATGTGAGAGTATGGATGTGAGAGTTGGACCATAAAGAAGGCTGAGCTGAAAGATTGATGCTTTTGAACTGTGGTGTTGGAGAAGACTCTTGAGAGTCCCTTGGACTGCAAGGAGATCAAACCAGTCAATCCTAAAGGGAATCTGTCCTGAATACTCATTGGAAGGACTGGTGCTGAAGCTGAAGCTCCATACTTTGGTCACCTGATGTGAAGAACTGACTCACTGGAAAAGACCCTGATGCTGGAAAAGACTGAGGGCAGGAGGAGAAGAGGGCAACAGAAGATGGTTGGATGGCATCACTCACTTGATGGACATGAGTCTGAGTAGGCTCTGGGAGTTGGTGATGGACAGGGAAGCCTAGCATGCTGCAGTCCATGGGGCCTCAATTAGTTGGACACGACTGAGCGACTGAACTGAACTGATTCTCTCTTCAACCTATTGGAGCTCAAAATTTCATCTCTACAACTCCACTGAAATCACTCTTGTCAAAATTACCAACAAGATCATGTTTCCCAAGTGAGTGATCACCTTTTCATACCAACTAGTCCAACTTCTTCTTAAAATACCATTGATCCATTGGAGAGATACCTTTGATCCATCCATCCTCTCCAAAATGCTAGGCTCCCTGATTTCTGGCACTCCATAGACTCTTCCGATGGTGCTTAGGGTTGGAAAGCATCAGGGTCAATTCTTGACTATCTTCTCACCTAAGTGCATCTCTTTAGTGCCCTTATTACCAACTAGGTATAATTCCAAAGTATCTATTTCAAACCTAGAATTCTTTCCTAAATTCAGGTTTGTGTTTCTGTTTGTTATTTGCCTCTTCAAATAGATGTCTAACAGTCCCTCCCTGATTTACTTTTCCTGTATCTTCTCACATTAGTAAAGGGCATAAATATCCACTCATCCAATCCAGCTAAATATATGGATATCATCCAAGATTCCTTATTTTCCCACCCTCTTGCTAACCCCATGCTCCAGGATACTGTAACAAACACATACAAATGTGGAAGTGGCTTTGGAATTGAGTACTGAATAGAGAGTGGAAGAGTGTTGTTTTTGCTTGTGTTTTTTCCCCCAATTTTTTATTGTGGTAAAACATACGTAACATAAAATTAACCATTTTTAGGTAGAGTTCAGTGATATTATATAAATTCATAATATTGTATAGCCATATCACTGTTGATCTCCATAACACTTTATCTTATAAAACTGAAACTCTAATCATTAAACAATACAGCCCATTCCCCCTCAGTTCATTTAGGTCACTCAGTCGTGTCCAACTCTTTGCGACCCCATGAATCGCAGCACGCCAGGCCTCCCTGTCCATCACCAACTCCTGGAGTTCACCCAGACTCATGTCCATTGAGTTGGTGATGCCATCCAGCCATCTCATCCTCTGTCGTCCCCTTCTCCTCCTGCCCCCAATCCCTCCCAGCATCAGAGTCTTTTCCAATGAGTCAACTCTTCACGTGAGGTGGCCAAAGGACTGGAGTTTCAGCTTTAGCATCATTCCTTCCAAAGAACACCCAGGACTGATCTCCTTTAGAATGGACTGGTTGGATCTCCTTGCAGTCCAAGGGACTCTCAAGAGTCTTCTCCAACACCACAGGTCAAAAGCATCAATTCTTCGGTGCTCAGCTTTCTTCATAGTCCAATTCTCGCATCCATACATGACCACTGGAAAAACCATAGCCTTGACTAGAGGGACCTTTGTTGGCAAAGTAATGTCTCTGTGTTTTAATATGCTATCTAGGTTGGTCAAAACTTTCCTTCCAAGGAGTAAGTGTCTTTTAATATCATGGCTGCAATCACCATCTGCAGTGATTTTGGAGCCCAGAAAAATAAAGTCTGACATTGTTTCCACTGTTTCCCCATCTATTTGCCATGAAGTGATGGGACCGGATGCCATGATCTTCGTTTTTTGAATGTTGAGCTTTAAGCCAACTTTTTCACTCTCCTCTTTCACTTTCATCAAGAGGCTTTTTAGTTTCATGCACTGGAGAAGGAAATGGCAACCTACTCCAGTGTTCTTGCCTAGAGAATCCCAGGGACAGGGAAGCCTAGTGGGCTGCTGTCTATGAGGTCCCACAGAGTCGGACACGACTGAAGCCACTTAGCAGCAGCAGCAGCAGCACTTTCTGCTTAAGGGTGATGTCATCTGCATATCTTAGGTTATTGATATTTCTCCTGGCAATCTTGATTTCAGCTTGTGCTTCTTCCAGCCCGGCGTTTCTCATGATGTACTCTGCATAGAAGTTAAATAAGCAGGGTGACAATATACAGCCTTGACGTACTCCTTTTCCTATTTGGAACCAGTCTGTTGTTCCATGTCCCGTTCTAACTGTTGGTTCCTGACCTGCATATAGGTTTCTCAAGAGGCACGTCAGGTGGTCTGGTATGCCCATCTCTTTCAGAATTTTCCACAGTTTATTGTGATCCACACAGTCAAAGGCTTTGGCATAGTCAAAGCAGAAATAGATATTTTTCTGGAACTCTCTTGCTTTTTCCATGTTCCAGCAGATGTTGGCAATTTGGTCTCTGGTTCCTCTGCCTTTTCTAAAACCAGCTTGAACATCTGGAAGTTTGCGGTTCACGTATTGCTGAAGCCTGGCTTGGAGAATTTTGAGCATTACTTTACTAGCATGTGAGATGAGTGCAATTGTGCAGTAGTTTGAGCATTCTTTGGCATTGCCTTTCTTTGGGATTGGAATGAAAACTGTCCTTTTCCAGTCCTGTGGCCACTGCTGAGTTTTCCAAACTTGCTGGCATATTGAGTGCAGCACTTTCACAGCATCATCTTTCAGGATTTGGAATAGCTCAACTGGAATTCCATCACCTCCACTAGCTTTGTTCGTAGTGATGCTTTCTAAGGCCCACTTGACTTCACATTCCAGGATGTCTGGCTCTAGATGAGTGATCACACCATCGTGATTATCTGGGTCGTGAAGATCTTTTTTGTACAGTTCTTCTGTGTATTCTTGCCACCTCTTCTTGACATCTTCTGCTTCTGTTAGGTCCATATCATTTCTGTCCATTATCGAGCCCATCTTTGCATGAAATGTTCCCTTGGTATCTCTAATTTTCTTGAAGAGATCTCTAGTCTTTCCCATTCTATTGTTTTCCTCTTTTTCTTTGCATTGATCACTGAGGAAGGCTTTCTTATCTCTTCTTGTTGTTCTTTGGAACTCTGCATTCAGATGTTTATATCGCTTGACAATCACAGTTTTACCTTCTGACTCTATGATTCTGGCTACCTTAAGTACTTCATACATGTGGAATTAACAGTATTTGTCTTTTTCGGTCTGGCTAATAAGTCACTTGGCATAATGTCCTCAATGCTCTTCCATGTTACAGTATGTTGAAGAATTTCATCCTTTATAATGCTGAAAAGTATTCCAGCGTGTTTATATAACACATTTTGCTTATTCCTTCGTCTATCAATGGATAGATGGATTGAGTCCATGTTTTAGCTATTGTAAATAATGCTGCTATAAACATGTGTGTGCAAACACTCTTCAAAATTTCTGGATCACATGATAATTGTATTTTTAATTTTTTGAGGAAGGACCAAACTGTTTTCCATAATGAGTGCACCAGTCCCACCAGAAGTGCACAGTGATTTCAATTTCTCCACATCCTGACCAACATTTGTTATTTTCTGTTTATTTTTTTTACAGGTACCATCCTAATGGGTGTGAGGTAGTGTCTCACTGTAGCTTTGATTTGCATTTCCCTCATGATTAGTAATTTTGGGCATCTTTCCATGTGCTTATTGGCCATTTGTGTATCTTCTTTGGAGAAATGTCTATTCAAGTCCTTCGCACATTTTTGAATTGAGTTGGTTAGCTGTTGATTTTAAGAATTCTCTGTATATTCTGGATATTAATCCTGTATCAGATATATGTTCTTGCAATTATTTTCTCTCATTCTGTGGGTTGCCTTTTTCCTCTGTGGATACTGTTTTTTGATGCACAAAAATTTAAAAATTTCATGAAGTCTAATATGTCCATTTTTTCTTTTGTAATCTGTGCCTTTTGCATCATATCCAAGAAATCATTGCCAAAGATTTTGTCTCACATTTTTTCCCAAGCTTTTGTTTCATGTTTTATTAGGTCTTACTTCTATTTTGATTAATTCTGTTTAAGCTCCAATACTTTGCTCATCTGATGTGAAAAGCAGACTTATTAGAAAAGACACAATTGATTGACTGAACAACAACAATAATGGTACAATGTATCATTCTTCTACATTTGGATAACTGAGAATTTCCAGATGTTCAAGCTGGATTTAGAAAGGGCAGAGGAACCAGAGATAATATTGCCAATATCCACTGGATCATAGAAAGAGCAAGAGAATTCCAGGAAAACATCTACTTCTGCTTCACTGACTATGCTAAAATCTTTGACTGTGTGGATCACAACAAACTAGAAAATTTCAAAGAGGTGGGAATATCAGACCGCTTTACCTGCTTCCTGAGAAATCTGTAAGCAGGTCAAGAAGCAACAGTTAGAACTGGACATGGAACAATGGACTGGTTCCAAATTGGGAAAGGCTGTATATTGTCACCCTGCTTATGGAACTTATATGCAGAGTACATCATGTGAAATGCTGGGCTGGATTAAGCACAAGCTGGAATCAAGATTCCCAGGAGAAACAGCAATAACCACAGATATGCAGATGATACAACCCTTATGGCAAAAAGCAAAGAGGAACTAAAGAACCTCGTGATGAAAGTGAAAGAGGACAGTGAAAAAGCTGGCTTAAAACTCAACATTCAAAAAGCTAAGATCATGGCATCCAGTCCCATAATTTCATGGCAAGTAGGTGGGGAAACAATGGAAACAGTGACAGACTTTATTTTCTTGGTCTCCAAAATCACTGCAGATGGTGACTGAAGCCATGAAATTTAAAAAATGCTTGCTCCTTGGAATAAAAGCTATGACCAAGCCAGACAGCATATTATAAAAAGCAGAGACATTACTTTGCTGACAAAGGTCCATCAGGTCAAAGCTATGGTTTTTCCAGAAGTCAGGTATGAATGTGAGAGTTGGACTATAAAGAAAGCTGAGTGCTGAAGAATTGATGTTTTTGAACTGTGTTGTTGGAGAAGACTCTAGAGAGTCCCTTGGAATGCCAGAAGATCAAACCAGTCCATTCTAAAGGAAATCAGTCCTGAATATTCATTGGAAGGACTGATACTGAAGCTGAAGCTCCAATAGTTTGGCCACCTGATGTGAAGAACTGACTCACTGGAAAGGACCCCGATGCTGGGAAAGATTGAGGGCAAGAGGATAAGAGGACAACAGAGGATGAGATTGTTGGATGGCATCACCAACTCAATGAACATGAGTTCGAGCAAGTGCTGGGAGTTAGTGATGGACAGGGAAGCCTGGCGTGCTGCTGTCCATGGGGTGACAAAGAGTTGGACACGAGTGAGTGAGCTGAACTGATACAGTTTTCTTAAGTTTTCTTAGGTCTTACTTCTGTTTTGATTTAATTTTTGTTTATGGTACAATGCATCATTCTTATACATTTAGATATACAGGTTTCCTGGTACCATTGGTTGAAAAGACTATCCTTTCCCATTGAATAATCTTGGAACCCTTGTCAGAAGTGTATATGTATATGAGGATTTATTTCTTGGATCCCTATTTCTATTTCATTGGTCTATATGTCTGTTTTTAATGCCAGTACCACTCTCTTTTGATCACAGTAGCTTTGTAGTAAGTTATGAAACCAGGAAATGTGAGTCATCCAGGTTTTCTTTATTTTTCAAGATTATTTTGGCTATTTGAGGTCCCTTGAGTTCTATATAAATTTTAGGTTGTGTTTTTCTAATTTTCCAAAAGCATCATTGGGATTTTGACAGTGATTGCATTGAATCTGTAGATCACTTTGGGCAACACTGACCTTTTAACAATATTAAGTCTTCCAATTCATAAGCATGGGGTGTGTTTCCACTTATTTAAGTGTGATTTCTTTCAGTAATGTCTTTCGGCTCTGGGTTAAATTAATTCCTAAGTATTTTATTTTGCTACTATTGCAGATGACTTTTTGGTAATTTTCTTTTCAGATTGTTTATTAGTGTTTAGAAATCCAACTTATTCATTTATGTGCTGACTTTGTAACCTGGTATTTCAGTGAATTCTTTTATCAGTTCTAATGGGTTTATTGGGTATTGGTATATTTTTCTTTATATAAAATCATGTTATCTGAAAACAAAGATGACTTGGCTTTTTTCCCCCCAGTTTGAATTCTTTTTATTTCTTTTTCTTGCCTAATTGCCCTAGCTAGACTTTCAGCACAAATTGAATAGATATGATGATAGTAAATATCTTTGTCTTCTTCCTGATCTTAAGGGGAACGTTTTCAATCTTTCTCCATTAAGTATGATGTTAGCTATAAGTTTTGCACAGATGCTGTATATGAAATTGATGAAATTCCATATTTCTAATTTGTTGAGTGTATTTTTTAATCAGTAAAAGGTGTCGAATTTTGTCAATGCTTTTCCTGTATCAGTTGAGATGATCATGTGCTTTTTATCTTTAATGTGCTGTTACATTGATCATCTTTGTATTCCAGAAATAAATTCCACTTTGACGTGTTGTAAAATCCTTTCAATATGGTCCTGAGTTTATTTTGCTACTATTTATTGAATATTTTTGTATCAATATGCATAGGGATATTGGTCTGGAATTTTTCTTTTCTTGTATTGTCTTTGTTTGGCTTTAGTGTTAGGGCAATACTGGTCTCCTAGACTGAGTAAGAAAATGTTCCTTCCTCTTACATTTTCTAGAAAAGTTTGAGAAGGCTTGGTATTAGTTTTTCTTTAGATATTTGATAGAACTCCTAGTGAAGTCCAGAGAAGGCAATGGCACCCCACTCCAGTACTGTTGCCTGGAGAATCCCGTGGATGGAGGAGCCTGGTAGGCTACAGTCCATGGGGTCGCACAGAGTCGGACACGACTGAGCGACTTCACTTTCACTTTTCACTTTCACGCATTGGAGAAGGAAATGGCAAGCCACTCCAGTGTTCTTGCCTGGAGAATCCCAGGGATGGGGAGCCTGGTGGGCTGCCGTCTATGGGGTCCCACAGAGTCAGACACGACTGATGCAACTTAGCAGCAGCAGCTAGTGAAGTCATCAACTCCATGACTTTTTTCTGTTGGGAGATTTTTAATTACTGACTTAATCTCATTACTAGTTGTAGGTCTATCCAGGTTTTCTATTTCTTTGTGATTTAGTCTTGGCAGATTTTGTATTTCTAGTTTATCCAATTTGTTGTTGCACAATTGTTCATAGTACTCATAAATATTTTTACTTTTGTAGAATCAATAGTAATGTTCCCATTTAAATTACTCATTTTAGTAGTTTATCTTCTTTTTTCTTATTTTAAACAGTTAAAGATTTTTCCATTTTGTTATCTTTTTGAAGAACCAAGTTTTGCTTGTATTTTTTCTCTATTTTTAAAATTTTCTAGTTCATTTAACCCTGCTCTAATTCTTATAATTTACTTCCTCATGCTAGCTTTGAGTCTAGTTTGTTCTTCTTTTTCTAGTTCCATAAGCTATAAAGCTAGATTGTTGATTTGAGTTCTTTCTTGTTTTTAATATAAGCATTTATAATTATACATTTCCCCTTTAGTGCAGCTTTTGCTGCATCCCATGAATTTTAGCTTATTGTGTTTTCACTTTTATTTATCTCTATTTTTTAATTTCCTTTGAGACTTATTCTTTGATCCATTGGTTGTTTAAAAGTTTGTTGTTTTAATTTCCACAATTTTGTAACTTTTCCAGTTTTACTCCTGTTGTTGATTTCCAGCTTCATCCCATTGTTGTCAGAGAAGATACTTTGTTTAATATCTTTTAAAGTCTCTTAAGACTCAATTTATGACATAACATATGGTTTACCCTGGAAAATGTCCCATGTGCACTTGAGAAGAATGCTTATGCTGTTTTTGTTAGAGCGTTCTGTATATGTCTGCTATATCTAGTTGGTCTATTATGTTTTTTAAATCCCTTATTTCTGTCTGGTTATTTTATCTATTATTGTGAGTAGGGTATTATAGTCCCCACAATATTGTGGAACTATTTATTCTTCCTTAAATTGTTAGTTTTTGCTTTATATATTTTGATGACCTGTAATTCGGTGCACAAATGTTTATAATTTTTGTATATTCTTGCCTATTGAAACTTTCATTAACATATAATGTCCTTCTTTTCCTCTTGTAAGCTTTTTGGATTTAAAACCCATATTATCTGAAGTTAGTGTAGTCATTCTTGTTCTCTCCTGCTTACAATTTACATGGACTGTGTTTTCACATCTTTTCACTTTCAATCTATTTGTGTCTTTGGGTCTAAAGTCAGTCTCTTGTGTATATATTAGGATCAGATGTTTTTATTTATTTGCCAGTCTCTTTTGATTGAAAAATTTTGTCCACTATATTAAAGTAGTTAGAGTAATCCCCCTTATCTGCTGGAGAGATGTTTCAGGACTCCTAGTGAATGCCCAAACCCCCATGGAAGCACTGAAATTTATATATGCTATGTTTTATTCTTTTATTTTTCCAGTACTTATAGGTCAGTAGTGTATACAGCATGGATACACTGGACAAAGGGAGGAATCATGTCCCAGGTGGAACAGAACAGAAGGGCACAAAATTTCATCATGCAACTCAGAATGACATGCAATTTAAAACATGAATTATTTATTTTTGGAATTTTTCATTTAATAATTTTGGATTGCAGTTGACTGCAGGTAATTGCAGAAAGCAAAACCACAGATAAGTTGGGCTGGGGTTACTGTACTGAGATGGAGGGACTTCTACGATTTTCCTACTTGTTTTACACAGTTTACCACCAACTCCCCCCCCCCCCCCGATTTCCTACATTACTCTCTTTGATTTTTTTTTGTAGTGAAATGCTTAAATTCCATTCTCATTTTCTTTTGTGTATGTTCTCTACCTATTATCTTTGTGGTTACCATGGAGATTACAGTTAGCATCCTAAAGTTATAACAATATAATTAGAATTTATACCAGTTTAATTTCAATAATATATAAAATTCTGCTCCTTGATAGTTTTTTTCCCATCCCTTTCAGTTGTTGATGTCACAAAATAATATCTTTATACATTGTGTGCTCAAAAAATAAACTAATAGTTCTTTCAAATGCATTGTTTTTTAAATTATGTAGAAAATAATAAGACTAATATTTGTTTTTTAAAATGTTTCAGTCTCTCAAATCATGTAGGAAACAAAAAGTACAGTTAAATATTGTCATTACAATAACACTCGCTTTTATAAGCCCATCTATTTACCTTTTTGATATTTCTCCATCTGGCTTCCAAGTTACTGTCTAGTATTCTTTATTTTCACATTGCAGGACTCCCTTGATCATATCTTGCAGGACAGATCTAGTGGTCACAAACTCCCTCAGACTTTGTTTATCTGGGAAAGTCTTACTTTTCTCCCTTTCTTTTGAAGGACAGTTTTGCTGGATACAGCATTCTTGGTTGACAATTTTCTTCTTTTAGCACTTTGATTATTTATCTACCCAGCGCCTTCTGGCCTCCGATATTTCTGAAGAGAAATCTGCTGATAATCTTATTGAGGATCTCTTCTTTCTTGCTGCTTTCAAGATTTTTTTCTTTGCTTTTTGAAAGTTTGATTATAGTATCTCTTGGTGTGAATCCTCTGAATTCATTTTATTTGGAGTATTTCAAGCCTCTTAGATGTTTATATTCACGTATTTCATCAAATTTGGGAAAGTGTTCAGTAATTATTTCTTAAAGTTCTCTCTGCTACCTTCTCTTAACAACTTTGATTTTTTTTTTCTGTTTCTTAAACTTGATAATTTCCATTGTCTTATATTCAGGCCTGAAGATTCTTTTTTTTTTTTTTCCCCCTCTCCCTGTTCAAATCTTCAAATCCTCCTAGTAAATTATTTCAGTTGTATTTTTCAGTTCCAGAATTTATTTTGTTTTTTAAAGATCTTTACATCTTTATCGATGTTTTCATTTTGTTCATACATTATTTTGTTGACTTTGTACACATCTTCCTGTAGTTCTTTGAGTACCTTTATGAATCTTGTTTTAATATCTTTGTCTAGTATATCTGTCATCAGGTCCTTTTCAGGGAAAATACCTTATTTTTTCCCACTGAGTAGGCCAAATACTTTCCTGTCTTTTTGTATGGCTTGTGACTTTTTACTGAAAACTGGACATTTGAATCTAATAATATGATATCTCTGGAAATCAGATTCTCCCTCTTTCCCAGTGTTTGCTGTTTTTTGTTTGGGTGGGCTTTTGTTTATGTTTTTTTGCTTATTTGGTTATTGTAGCTATCTCTGTGTGGAGGACCAGTGTGGGTGTACACTTAAACTTAAGGTCTTCTCAGATCTTTTCTGAAACTTTCCGTAGGCATGTGTGGTTACTTTCTAATTTTACCCACACGTGCAGTTTAAAAAATGTCCTAATCTTTGATGTTTGACTTGCAAATGGAAAAAAAGAAAAAATGAAAGGGAGAGAAGTGTGTCCGCCTTTTACACCCCCTGGAATTCACCCCAGCTGAAGGGGGTTGTGACTTGTGACAATGAGAGGTGTGACAATGACTGCCCACCTCCTTGTTTACAGCACTGTGATAAGAAGCAGCAATCAGCAGTCAGAGCATAGATCCTTAATATGTGGAGGACAGGGTCTCTTTTGTCTACCCTGGCTCCCACAAGCTGTGTGCGAGCTGACACAGAAACACACACAGCTGCCTTCCATGGGACAGGGGTGGGAAATGACTAGCAGTTACTGTGCCAAGAACTAAAACTGACAGAAATTAACGGCAATTTTTTATTCTCTAAATCTTTCCCTGGAAGTTCCAAGATTTTGATTCCAGGGTTCCAAGATAGTCATATCAGACACATTCTGCCATTTCAATTATTGTCTAAGTGGGAAGACAGATTTCTGGTGCTTCCTACTTTACCATCTTACTAGAATTCTATGAGACCTGGAAGAGTTTTGAGGTTCGTGATAGGAAAAAATATCTAGATTTCCTTGAAGAGACTATTGTTAGAAATATAAAAGTTAAAATTGCTTATAGTCTTGAATGGAAATGAGAATTGTTATTAACAGCTTGAGGAAAAGTGACCTTTGTTATAAAGTGACAGACAACCTGGCTGCATTTCGTTCTACTCTTTTGTGGAAGGTATAACTTAAAAGTGATAAACTCGGATATTTAGCTAAAGAGATTTTTGTGTTTTAAACAAACTGTTGAAAGTGTAACATGGCTTCTCCTTGGCTTCTTATAGTAATTAGCTTCCAATTAAAATAAAAATTAATTTAAAAAATTAAAAGTAAACAATATATGACAGAGAAATTTTAAGATGTTAATGACCCACAGAAAAAAGAGAAATCAAATATATCAATTCTATCAATAGTTACAAAGAACAAGAGGAAAGAAATAAATGGAAGAGGTAGAGAAACTAGAACTTGAAATTTTGAAAATTATCAGCCTATCTATATTACAAAAAAAAAAAAAAAAAGAAGGCATGCACTGGAGAGAAGTGAGTAGCTGGACAACCATTTGCTAAAACAATTAGCTGTATGAGTTAGGAATCCAGTTGACCATCTCAGTAGCAATGCTACCAGCTTGGACTGAAGAGGACAAGGATGGTACAAAACAAAGGAAGACTGTTGGACTTCTGGGATTGTACATGTCATGCATGACCATGTCTTGTTGACTTCTGTGATGTATCCCCAATCCATCTCCTTCTGCTGCTGTCCCTCTAATCCTGGCTACCCCATCTCTTGCTGAAATGACTTCAGTACCCTCATAAATATTATTCATGCTTATACCTTGCCTCCTGCCCGTCCTGACTCATTCTTTATGCAGCAGCCAGAGTAATCTCTTACACATGTAAACCATATCACTCTCCTGCCTAAAACACCTTGATGTGGTCTCATCATGCCTCATAGAAACTGTGGCCTTTAAGGTCATACATATGGGTTCATCAATACCTCTCTGACATAATCTCCCATTGTCTTTCCTTCCTTCCCTCTGCTTCAGCCACACCAGCTTCGAATATTGTTGTTGTTACTCTTCAAATAAACTAGGCTTGCTTCTGCCGCAAGCCCTGGGAGCCTTCCATTTCCTCTCCCTGGAAAGCACTTTCCCCAGAAATCCACATCTAGATTTTTCTCAAAATTAGGTTTCAGTTCAAATATCACCTCCTCAGAGAGGGCTTCTTGGACCAGTAGGTATTTGACAATGGGAAAAAAAAGATCCAAGAAGTTTAGCAATATGTCTGAGGCCATAGAGTTGGAGAGTATAGTAGGATTCAGGATGAGAAGGCAGGATTCCAGCACCCTGGCTCTAGGACTTCTCTAACTGAATACATTGAGTAGAAATACAAACATTAGTTCCACTCATCCTGGGAAAGTGGGAGATTACTTAAGCCTCATCTTTTGTTTGTCTCTCTCACTAGGGAATGACTTTGAGCCAAAGCACTGCTGTTTGCATTCCTCCTATGTTCATCTAGGTTTGATTATTATATGATGAGTGGCTGGCTCTTGAAAAATTACAGCTCATCTGTAATCTGAGTGAGATGCAGAGCATAGCGGAGCTTTCTGAGTGTTAGCTAGACATCAAAAATGCCTCAGAAATGGAGGCAACGAGTGCCATTCTTATCTTTCTCCTGAAGGCAGACAACCAAAAGCACCAAAGTTGGCTTAGATACTACATAACCTACTAGTCTATCTGAAAATCTTCCTTCTCCAAGGGGCACTAGCTGACTTCCTGTGCTTCTAAGAGCAAAGCAGATGATGCTCACAAGTCCCCAGCACTCCGTCATCCTGGACCAATCATCATACAAGCACAGGCTTGAGACCTCTGTCTTTTTCCTTCTATCTCCTTTCTCCAACTTCTAATTGCCCCTTCTCCTGTAGGATATGATTAAAAACCTCACCCATTCTAGAAAATCCCTAATGTGTTGGCCTTTAGTTTGGGTTCTGGCTTGATCTGTTTCCCAACCCATTTGGCTTTGCTATGTGCTTGGTGGGCTTTCCCACTCCTGTATCAAGTCTTGGACAACCAGAGACTCAGGAGATGAGCAGGCAAAGCTGTTGGGATTTTGTGCCCAAAGCAACAGTGCCTTAATAAGCATCTTCCACTGGAGGAAGGTCTCTGGTCCTGGATGAGGATATCAAAATGGGAAACTGGCTTGCTTTGACAACTGAAATTCCATGTTGGCTCAGGGCTTGTCAGGAGTAGGAGAATTGCTGTAGGTGTTTATCCAGCACTTTCTTCCATTCCTCCATCATGAATCACTGGTCTTGAATCACTTAGCAGCTGGAAATGATGGAACTGTTCAATATCATGGATTCAGGGGCACTGACCCCAGCAATCATCTTCTGGCTCAGCAGCTGGCTCATTTCTGGCCTCAGTGAACTAAAAAACAAAAGGCCCTTCCAAGCACTTGCAGGGCAAGTTTAGCCTCTCTGGGAAAGGACTTCCCATATTATTCTGGTCGAGGATGACTCTGCCTAACTGCCCTGGGAGACCTACCAGGGGCATGGCTCCGGTGCCAAGACTGCTAAGCACATCTATTATGATGACATAAAGAAGTTCACTTCTTTATCCATTCACCCATTCATTCATTTCTTTTTTCATCCTTTATTTAAGGGTCTAATATGGGTCCCCTGGAGAAGGGAAAGGCTACCCACTCCAGTATTCTGGCCTGGAAAATTCCATGGACTGTATAGTCTATAAGGTAGCAAAGAGCCACGAATGAGCGACTTTCACTTCAATATGGATCCAGCACTATGCTTGGCACTGGGGATGATCAAAAACAGACTTTCTTGATGCTTTTATTGATGCGTGGAGGAAATAGACAGTAATGAAATTGTCACATTTATCAGTGTTTTATTGGGAATTGGAAATGCCCTGTGAAGGGGAGGTAGAGTGCTCTAAGTGTGCATCAACAATGAAACCTTGCTGGCAACAGCAGGAAGCTGGAGGCATCCCCTAGGCAGTGAGGCTTGAGTTGAGAGATGAACAATTTAAGTCAGTTGAGTGGCATAAGAGGATAATAATAATGCATGTGCAAAGGTCAAGAGGCATGGAAGAGCTTGGCACTTTTCAGGAATTAAAGTAAGGCTGATGTGGCTGAAAGAAAAGAGAGAGAGGAGGGACTTCCCTGGCGGTCCAATGGTTAAAACTTTGCTTCTCAATGCAAGTGGTGTGGGTTCGATTCCTGGTCGGGAAGCTAAGTTCCCACATCCCACATGCCTTATGGCCAAAAAACCAAAACATAAAACAGAAACAATATTATAACAATGTTGTAACAATTCAAAAGACTCTAAAAATGGTCCACATTAAAAAAAAAAAGAAAAGAAAAGAAAAGCTTAAAAAAAAGTGGGAGGAGAGGTGGGATGGAAGGGCCTGACACAGCAGTGCCTTTTGAACGGTGCTTTCCTGGGGCCTGGAATAATGCCCTGGGCAGGCAAAGCAGGGACTTTCCGATCACAGTCTCTCTCCTGGAAACTTAATATCCAGCAGTGGCCATTCTTGACTTATAACAGCATTAACCCAACCCTGTTAAAATGTGGGAATTATGATTGATATGAGACAAAATGGCTTAACACATGCTTTATCTACTTGGGCTTGAAAGAATGAGCACAGAGCCAACCATTTCTGAGCAGAGCTGGATCTGAATGGGACGCCTTGTTTCATGTATTTTGGTTCTTTGACAAGATTAGAAGTTTAGGTCTGGAATCTTTGTATCCTCTGCCAAAGGCCTGGGGCATGCTGGGCGTGCAGTAAACACTTAGCTGATATCCTTGTAGGTTGAGAGTCCCTCTTCCCTGGATCTTGTTGCTCCCTGCACAGATCTTAGAGACAACTCAGGCTGTGTGTCTGTGTGTGACAGGGGCCCAGATGGGTCAACGCCCGGAGGTCAAAGAGGTCAAAGAAGACCTGGCTCTGGAAAGTCATGAAGGTAGTTCCACCAGACCTATGTAGCATCTATCTGCTTGTTCCCCCAGTGGACTTCAGGCTGTTTCCCTAATTCAACTGCTCATGGTGTGTGTTTTTGGGGGTATTTCTCCCCAGCAGACTCAGGCATCTACAGACTTTCTGAACAATCTCTCAGCTGCTTTGGGGTCCCCATGCGGCTGCTGCGTCGCTTCAGTCGTGTCCGACTCTGTGCAGCCCCATAGACGGCAGCCTACCAGGCTCCCCCTTCCCTGGGATTCTCCAGGCAAGAACACTGGAGTGGGTTGCCATTTCCTTCTCCAGTGCATGAAAGTGGAAAGTGAAAGTGAAGTCGCTCAGTCGTGTCTGACTCTTAGCAACCCCATGGACTGTAGCCCACCAGGCTCCTTCATCCATGGGATTTTCCAGGCAAGAGTACTGGAGTGGGGTGCCATTGCCTTCTCCGTTGGGGTCCCCATATTAGGGGATAAATTTTGCCCCCTATCAGTTTCTCTCTTGGGCTTCTCTATTAGTTCTCATGCCAGTAACCTGGAAGTCACCATGGACTCTTCTTTTTCCCTCCCTCAACTCCATACCCACTCTAGCAACAAACTCACAGTTCTACCTCTTAAATACATTGTGGATCTATCCACTTCTTTCTATTTCCAAAGCTTTTATTTGAACTATAACAACAGCTTTCTCATTGCTCCTCTCTCAGCTGGTAGACAGAGATCCTTTCAGCATGGAAAGCAGATAATACCACTCTTCTGCTTAAAACCTCGATAGCTTCCCATTGCATTTGGGATAACCTCCACGTTGCTGCCCCAGCCCCGAGCCCTGCCCTATCCCTGATTTGCCCCATTCCCCCTCCAACCTCACCCCGTTCACCTCATTCCCCACTTCAACCATCCTGGCCATTTGATCGCTCCTTCCTTGTTTTTTTTTCTCTCTTTTCTTCCTTCCTTCCTTCCTTTCTTTCATCCTTCCTCCTTCCCTCCCTCCCTCTGTCCTTCCTTCCTTGATGATGATATGAACACTTACATGAGATTTACTCTCTAAACAGAATTTTAATTGCAAAATACAGTATTGTTAATTATAGGCACAAGGTTAGACAGCAGAATCATAGAACAGACTCATTTTGTATAACTGAAATTATACCTGTTCTTGTCTTAGGGATTTCACATATGCACTTTCCTCCTTCTAGAATGGCCTTTCCTTCGCTCCTAGCCTGACTGATCATTTTATATCCTTTAGTTCTCTGTTTACATGTCATTTTTTCAGACAGCCTCTCGCTGACCTCCTCCAAGCTGATCACCTAGCGTGTCCTGCACAGCTCTGACCACGAGATGTAAGATGCATTCACTGAAACTTGCTGCGCCCCCACTAGACGCTAAGCTCCACGAAGGCCCTCTTAGTTCACCTCTGTACCCTGTGTGTTATGCTTGGCATGCAGTAGATGTCTCACATACGTTTGTTGAATGAATGAGTGATCCTGTCAAATCAGTGCCTGGATGTATTTGTACACCTGCCTCTGGTGTTTTTTCCTCATATTCCTTATGGCCTTTCGCACAGCCCATCGCCATCTATTCCCACGCTTACTTCGCATAGCCAAACTCCAAGACTCACTGGCTCTTTTTCCTCCTTTACCATTTGCCCCATGTTGCTTACAAGACATCTCTCTCTAAAAAAGTAAGAGAATTTTTTCTAGTAAGTTTTTCTTAATAGGGTCATAAAGAAAGTAAAACTGACCCGAGGGGGAAGAAGACAGACTCAGAGGAAGGGGCCCTCACCAGCTTGACAATGCACTTCATCCTTCAGCATCTTATGTCCTCATTTATACATTAAAATGTTTTCTTTTAAAAAATTAATTACTTCATTCATTCCTTCATTTTAAAAAAGTTAATTAATACATATGGTGGGGAAAAAAAGATACAGAAGTGTACAGAGTATAAAACTAAACTTACCTTCCAGAGTAAATAGTAGTAGCTTCACATAACAAGTGGTAAGCTGGCAGAAAATTAACATCTTTCAAGGACTTTAAAAGTTTTCACAGTAGTATCAATTTGTTCTAGGCAATACAGATGAGTAATGATAGAAATCATGACAGAAAATACAGGTAAGAAAAGATAAGAAATGATAGAAAATCAAAAGCACTTAGAGAATAATATGATTACAATTTTAGTCTATATTTTCGGAATTTTTATTTTATTTTTTGGAAAAGATTTCTAAAATATTTATTGAGCATATATAGTATACCAAGCCCAGCACTTGCTGGTTTCAGACATGTGATCTCATTTAATCCTCACTAAATTCTGTGGAGAGAGTTTGGCTCTGCGTAATCCTCTGTAATTAATGCAGGAGGGACAGCTCAGGATGATAAGTCACAGCTTGGTCTCCAACATTTTTTGGCGTTGGGGACCAGTTTCATGGAAGACAATTTTTCCATGCGATGGGGGATGTTTTTGTGATGATTCAAGCACCTTACATTTATTGGGTACTTTATTTCTATTCTTATTACATCAGCTCCATCTCAGATCATCAGGCATTAGATCCCAGAGGTTGGGGACCCCTGATCTAAAGGACAGCCAGGGGCTGCACCAGAATCTACACCAAGCTGGGCCCAGTTTCAGACCCACTGGTTTCCCAGCTCAAGCTCTTCTTGGTTGTTCAGGGACCCTCTGACTTCAGCTGGTCCTAAGGCTGCCCTTCCCTAAATTGCAAGTAGCCAGGAGGGCGGAGGGAGGTCTGAGGGAAATACCCTCCCTTCCCTATGATCTGTGTGTGTGTGTGTGTGTGTGTGTGTGTGTGTATGTGTGTGTGGATCTAATATAGAAATGATGTCTTATTTTAAGGGAGCACCTCCTATTCCAGTAGGGGATAGAAAGTGCTTTGGTGGGAGTTCTATTTTTAATCACTTTCCTGGGGTCAGAGCCTGGGCGCTTAGCACAAGATCCAAGCTCACACTCCATGCTGTACATTAAGATTTAATGTGCCTTTCTTATTTACACCTAAATGAGGTTTTTAATGGTTTAATTAGCAAAATATATCAGTTTGCTTCTTTAAAACTTGCCTCTCAGAGGTAGCACTTTTAGCCATTTCCAGTGTTTAATAAAAGATGAAAACCTTTATTTCTCCCAGTTAAGGAGGGCTGTTACCCACCTTCATCTTATTAACACAGACTTGGGGGTGCCTTGAAGGAGTCAAAACCAAAAAGTCAATCAATGGGGATATTTCCAACCTGGCCAATGAGAACTGTGCTCTCCAGGAATTTCTGTCATCAGCTTTGCCATGCTTATTTGAATCCAAATTAAATGGCTAAAATGAAAGCCTTGCAGATGAACCCATAGTTCACGAGGGGCTTTTCCTTTAATTTGGAAAATCTTGTAGAAATTCAGATCAAGGATAAGTGCAAAGAGAGCCTTTGCCTGGGCGTTCAGAGCCGCCTCTGTTCATCCTGCCTGTTTGGCCCACAGGACAGAGCTCCGCACAATGCACATGACAGAGCCTTCTATTTCGTTTCTTTTCAGGATGTATCTGGGAAACTGGGGAACATTTACTCTTAATGACTTTCAGCATTATGCAGTATATTATTTTTGTGCTGTAACACTGCAAAAAATAGAAAATAAACAGCATGTGCATGTGCTCAGTCCTTAGTCCTGTTTGACTCTTTGTGGCCCCATGGTCTGTAGTGTGGTCAAGCTCCTCTGTCCATGGAATTTTCCAGGCCAAAACATGGGAGTGGGTTGCCATTTCCTACTCCAGGAGGTCTTTCCGACCCAAGAACAAACCCGCAACTCTGGCATCTTTTGCATTGTCAGGCAGAGAAGGCACCCAAACAGCACGAGTCTAAGATAAAACTTGCCCACAATTCTATTACCTAATCAAATTAGTGTTTTTGTCTGTTGCATTACAACCCTTATATGGTTACTTCATTTGTAAGTTTTTGCAGAATTGTTGTAGATAATGTTTTATATCTTGCATTTTTACTTATCCTTCTAATTTTTTCCAGTTTGCAATGGACCTTTTTTCTTTCTATACCCTCTTCTCTCCTCCTTTCCCTCATCCGTCTCTCTCCATGAGGGAGATAAGATAACTACTGGTATCTATAGTTCCACATCTTTCTCCAAGCCCAGAAGACATTTACATACATATATACTCTACTGTGGGTTTTTTCTTTTTGCTCTTTTTTCTCCAAAATAGGATTTTACTATATATGTTTTTCAGCAGCTTTCCTTCCCACACCCTCACTTAATACACTGTGGGCAATAGAAATAGATATAACTTAGTGCTTACATTTTTTGGTCTTAAATTGTCAGACAGAGGTCTGTTTCCTTCCAGGCATGTAGTCAGTGATGCCAGGATCCTTTATTAATCAGGACAATCCACGTTCATAGCTGCCCAGACCCCTTGAAGTCAGAGGTGGGGATGCTTCCTGGCTTGTGGCCCCAGGTCCCATCATCGGCCTCTGGAGTTTACAGCCTTGAGAGGGTGTCTGGTCTGCTACCTGCATTTACAGGTGACCACACTGAAGCCCAGAGAGGCCATCAGGGTGAGAGGTCAAGCTGATGTCATAGGAAAAATCCAGGGACAGGGGTCAGTCAGGCCTGAGTGTAAATTCCACTTCTGATATTTTCTATCTATGTGACTTTGGGCAAATTACTTAGCCTCCTCGAGACTCAATTTTTCTCTTCTGAGAAATGGTTATTCTAATACATACGTAGTATGAGATGGAGGCGACTTATGTACAGTGCTCAACACACAAACAGCCCTTATGATTTATAGAGGCAACCCTAGGACTTATACCAGTTATTTTTAATCAAGTCCTTTTTCCACTGGACCAGTGTTCCCCTAAATATCATACAAGAGATTTCAAGAGGTGTAGAGATGGATATTTTTATTTTAATAACTATGTAATTGTCAGACAGTGACTTTTTTCAGATGGCAAATGATATTGCTTTTTTCATTTTCAGAAGCATTATGAAGTTTATTTTCAAAAATAAATGTAGTCAAGGTCAAGTTAGTTGATTTGCACGAATTAGTAAGTAAATAATAGTGCTGTGCTGTGCTTAGTCACTCAGTCATGTACAATTCTTTTTGACCCCATGAACTGTATCCTGCCAGGCTTCTCTGTCCATGGGGATTCTCCGGACAAAAATACTGGAGGGTGTTGCCATGCCCTCCTCCAGGGGATCTTCCCAACCCAGGGATAGAACCCAGGTCTCCTGCATTGCAAGAAGATTCTTTACCATCTGAGCCACCAGGGAAGCCCCAATAATAGTAGAGGTGGTATAAAAATATGGCAAAATCAGGCAGGTAGGTTGTCAGTGGCTGGGGGTTTTGGACACAGTATCCGTTCATGCCCCTTCTTCAGTGCAGGTAAGCACATCAGTGACTCCTGTCTTGCTCCTCTTCCTTGGGGTCCACCCTACACGTTCTCATAGAACAATAGCCTCTGATGACTTTTGTTCTCACTGTTGAAAGGAACTATGAACTTCCAGCTGCACAGGTTCTCTCTTTGTGTGTATGTTTGTGCATGTGTGTGTGTGTGTGTGTGTAGCTTTCCCCAATATGCGTGCATGTATGCTCAGTCATGTCTGACTCTTTGCAACCCATGGACTGTAGCCCACTAGGCTCCTCTGTCCATGGGATTATCCAGGCAAGAATACTGGAGTGGTTGCCATTTCCTCCTTCAGAGGATCTTCCTAACGTAAGGATCAAATCTGTGTTTCCTGCATTGGCATGCAGATTCTTTACCACTGAGCCTCCTGGGAAGCCCTAGGTTTCCCCAACACCACCAAGCAATTCTCTGCAACACCAGCTGAGTATTCTACAATTCAACTCAATTCTGACAGTATCTAGCTGGAGATAGCGTCATATCCCACAGGAAAAGAGCTTTATCCTAAAAGACTGCTTCCTCTTCAGGTGCCAGTCACTAGTCCAGATTGTCACTCGTGCTTCTGGTCGAACGACTCTAAGTCAGATCTCCTCCCCTTGGGTTTGATTAATTTGCTAGTGTGACTCACAGAACTCAGAGAAACATTTTACTCACAAGATTACTGTTTATTATAAAAAGATATAACTCAGGAATAGCCAAGTGGAAGAGATGTACAGGGCAAGGTGCATGGAGCTTCCATATTCTCTCCGGGTGCTCCACTCTTCTCAAATCTGCATGGATTTATGAACTTAGAGGCTCTCTAAACCTCATCCTTTGGGGATTTTATGGAAGCTTCATTAAGAGACATGACTGATAAAGTCATTGGCCATTGGGGGATTGAACTCAATCTCCAACTCCTCTCCACTCCCCAGCAGTCAATGGGGGTGAGATTGAAAGTTCCAAGTTTCTAATCACCTGGTTGGCTCCCTTGGACTACTAGCCCCCATTTTAAGCACTTCCTAAAAGTCATCTTATTAACATGACAAACCCTTACTGCTTCCCTCACCTAGCAAATTCCAAGGGTTTTAGGAGCTCTGTGCCAGAAAATGAGATGAAGACCAAATATATATATATTTTTTATTACAAATAACAATATCTCAACAGGGTTCCCTGGAAAAGGGGTCTCATTTTCACTTCATTATCAGCAGCTAATATTTAAGGCTGAGTTTCACACCCTGTCCCATGACTCTCATTATTGTCAAAGGTCCCACATCCTTTGGTGGGGGCTCAGCCCTGCTTCGAGCATCACTAGGAGGACAGCTCAGACTAGCTCCTCACCTTCCTGCCCACCTGTGTGCACCTTTTGCCTCGCTCTTCCTCTTGAGCTGAGGGTGTAAGGGGCAGGGCTGCAGGCAGGGTCGAGGGAGGGCTTCAGTGGGAAGGTAGCAGTTTGCCTCCACAACCCTAATTTCCCTAGAGGAGCATTGCCCAGGAATCGCAGTCCAGACTCAAGTCCTAAAGAACTGAAGTCAGTGGAATCTGGATGGAGGCATGCAAAAGAGGATCATTCTCAGCAGAGGGCATTTTCCTATATTTGATAAATATCCACTGGGCATCCACTATCTGAGGAGATACTGGTCTGTGACCTGCAGATGCAGCAGTTTCTGAAACAGGGCTTGTGTTCTGGTGCAGAAGTCAGGGACTAAACAATTGGAAATATAGAAAAAGGTAAACACACACCATGAGAAACGGTTTGAAGCAATAGGAAGCAATGACTGGCTGGGCTGGATTGTGTGGTCAGAGATGGCTTCTCTGGAGAGGGATATTGAAAAATCAGTCATAATAACATGACTCTAGAATGTTCCAGGCAGAGCAAGAGCAAATTCCCTGAAACCGAACCAGGTCAGATTTGTAAAGTCCAGGCAAGTGGAGGCAGTGTCGAATGATAAGGAAGGGAAGGATAGTGGGTGAGGCCAGATCTTTATGTGGCCTTGAGGGCCATGGAAAGGGCACAGGGAGGGTTTCAAGGATGCCATAGACTTTGCCTGGTGATTTTAAAAGTTCACCGGGCCTGCTGTGGTGAGAAGAATGGACTGACTGCAGGGAGCCAAGACTGGCAGCAAGGAGATTGCAGAGGACGGGGGCGGGTGGCCGTGGGGTGGCACACATCCAGGATGGGTTCCTGGGGTGTCTTCTTGGAATTGGAAACTCATTTTCCAGCCCTTCTGGTCCCTGGAGCCATGCTGGGCCCCATCCCACAGCTGCTCTCCTGGAAGTCAGGAACTAGGACCCTCATTGGTGGTGTGGTCTGTGTTAAAGCAGGGGCTAGGGGGCACAGGGAGGCCTGGGCACAGTGGGAAGAGCCTTCCAGGGGTGCTCCTAGGACTAGATGTTTCTAAGAGGTCAGCAAGGGGGCAGTTGATGCCTCTGGAGCTGCAGGTGACTTGCTGAATTGGGATGAAGGCAAGGCATTCTCTCAGACAGGATGGACACCCGGCAGACCCTGCTGTGGACACAGTTTCCTGGGCTTCTCTGATCCACCAAGAGAGATGCTGGTGTCAGCATGCCCAGCCAGCTGGCAAAGCACTCCCTTCTGGTTCTGTACATCAGCTCAGCCGTCTCCCAGCTGTGAGGAATGGAGAAACAGTTGGGTTGAACAGCAGGAGACAGAGAGATGCCTGCTATCTGCTCTTCGGTAATGCAGCTTTCAACTCATAACTCTGTAGGTTAAGAAGGGGGTGGTCAGGGTAGAAATAGTCTCAGTATTATTTTTATGGCAATTGTGGTCACTTCTAAGTGCTAGCACCCATAAACCCTTTAAGTATATTTTCTCATTTGATGCTCACAACAATCTATAAAATACATACTATTCTTATCCCCATTTTACAGATGTGGAAACAGAGTCTAGGGTCATAATACTGTTACTGGCCCTGGCCTTAGGGCTCTTTAATTAATAGAAATTGATGAAGTCAGATGAAAATGTCAGGCACAGCTTTGCTGGGACTTGTGTTGCAGCACAAGGGAGCCAAAGCAAGAAACAGTTACTCTTGCCCAATCCCAGAGAGGAATGCTTGGGTCCTTAAATGGGGTAACAATGTGGGCAGGTCCATGGATTGGGCAGGAGACAAAGCTTAAGTGGTCTGTCTACCCCCTTGGTGGGTGGGATCATGTGTAGTGTCTGCTTTTGGCACCTCAGGTATGGCAGTTGATTTGTGGCCTTTTTTTATCCTATTGCTCAAAATTGCCCCAATGGTTGATGTATGCAGTTATTTTTAGTTACTTATAGTTTTTTTGGTGGGCTTCCCAGGTGGCAGTAGTGGTAAAGTACCTGTCTGCCAATGCAGGAGACATGAGAGATGTGGGCTGGATCCCTGAGGTGGGACGATCCCAGAGCAGGGCATGGCAACCCACTTCAGTATTTTTGAAGAATCCCATGGACAGGGAGCCTAGTGGGCTACAGTCCGTAGGGTCGCACAGAGTCGGACACAACTGAAGCAACTTAGCACGCGTGCGTAGTTTTTTTGTATCCTCTTGCTCCAGGAGTCTTTGTCCAGGAGCAAGCTCTCTGGCTAGGGATCCCGGGTCCCAGCCTATCTTAGTACTAGTCAGTGTACAAACCAGTGTCAGAACCCAGGCAGTCTGGCTGCAGGTGTATCTGCAACATTATACTGGCCTTAGCTTGGGCGGGTGAGGGGACCCACTGGGGGCTCAACGGGGCACTTTAGGGGTATTATTTGGAGACTTTGCTCCACCTGAATTGACATGATATTAGTGGGGGAGGACTGAGGTTGAGAAGACCTAGGAATGCTGGAACCAGAAGGCAGAAGAATTCTATCAGAAAACATCTGAAAATAGAAACCATTGGACCATATAGCTGGGGCATGTGGGGTGGGGTACCGCTGGGGACATCAGTTATTTCTGCCTGCCCAGCACTAATCCTCCCCTTTCATTTCTCCTTAAAGGACTCCTTTCCACTCTTATCCATCAGATATGGCTGAGGCTGACTTCATCCCCAGCTCAGTGGTGGGCATAGGACCCAGGTGTCATCAATAAGGGTGATAGGATTTCTGTAGAATCATCAAAAAAGAAGTGTTTTTCCTTTTCTGGGGGTCCTAATCTGGTAAGATGTTGTTGGCCACACTGTCTGAGAATCAAGCCCACAAAGAAGAAAGCAGAACTGAGAAACAGGGAGGGAGATTCCTGACAAGATTGCTGGATCCAACCATACCTGCAGCCCTTCTGGACATTTTGGATATGCTAAGATTAATCCTTATACTGCTGAAATCTGAGTGGGATTACTGTCACTTCCATGGAAAAGACATGGGTGCCTCTCTCCAAAGCCAGCCTGTTCCATTCTAATGGGAACTCAGAGTGTGACTTCTGCACCCAGCCTATTCTTCCTCCTGTGCTCATGGGTCAAGACCTGCTCGTGTGTCTGTGTATATGTGTGTGTATGTGTCTCTGTGTGTATATGGGTCTGTATATGTCTGTGTGTGTGTGTTTCTCTCTTTATGTCTCTGTGTGTCTGTGTGTTTATGTGTCTCTGTGTGTGCCTGTAGTGTGTATGTGTGGAGGGTGAAGTACACGATGCTGGTGCTCAGATGGGCCTGCACTGCAGCAGGGGGCCCTGGGCTCCAGGTTCTGGAGCTATGGCAGAGAAGACATTGGATTAGGGTCTGCGAGATGCTGGCTCTTTCTTTCTTTTCCACATTGGCTGTGCAGTGGCCAAGTCTCAGGGCCAAGCTTGCCCCCATCATCTTGATGAGTGGTACCCCTGAATCACGGAGCTGGTATAGTCAACCCTGGGCCCACATTTCTATGCACCACCTTTTCCTGCTGTTATGTTTTTTTGATCTCAAGTGGCCTTGGCCTGCAGAGACTTGAAGCAGGGCTTTGGTACCCTGGCCAGAGATTGAGGTTGGGTCACAGCAGTGACTGAATCCTAGCCACTAGACCAGTGGTCAGTAACAAGGCCCTGGGCCTTCAGCTTTGCATAAAAAGAATTCCTACAGAGATGGAAAGTAGTGAAACAAGTAAAGTACTTATTAGGAGGAAAAAAAGAGTACAGTACATGTGGATAGACACACAGACTCCGAGAGTGTCCCTGAGCTGTGCCCTCATGGTAGTTTGAATCACTTTTATGGGGCGTTTCTTCTGCTTTTCCTTTGGCCAATAAATTTGATTTGCCTGGTTCAGAGTATGTACTTGGTATATCTCAGGGTCCTCCCATGTGTTCACATGCATCTCTTAGCCAAGATGGATTGCACCACAGAGCCATATGCATAGTGAGCATCAGTTAGTATCACTCCCCTTTTAAGCTGCAAGACCTTCTGCATCTATGCAGTTGAGGATCACAAATTTCTCATACTCTGATTTTAAGAATGAGAAATATATGGTCTGAGAAGGGCCCAACCTCCTCTTTCAATTGTCCCGCCATTCTTGTCTTGGAGTATCAGTCCGTAGGGCGTGAATCTCCAATTGCTTTACCCTGGGGGCCCATCTACCTCCTGTCTCATTTTCAAGAAAGAATAATTCCAAGCCTCCTTTAATTATCTAGGTGAGTGGTTCCTAAGTGAGGATCCACTAGTCAAATTGAGCCCAAATATTCGTCTTATTTGGTCCAAATTTAAGAAAGTTAAAAATAAGTTTCCAACTTTAAATAATCAGGGAATTCCATCTTCAAAAAAATTCCTATTTCTGGGTTTTCTTGAAAAACTGAGAAGATCTAAGAAGTTTGTATCAAATAGTGCTGGCTTACTCCAGCTGGGGAGCAGGATGCCTTCTCTCAGCTTCACCTGGACCCCTGTGTCACTCACCAGCTCTGTGACCTCACACTTGGGGATGCCAGCTTCTCTCACTGATCTTACTGCCTGGCCATTGATTTGCATGTGACCCTGGCCCTAGATAGAGAGAGCCCCAAATGTCAGAGCTGCAAAGGACCCCAGCAATAACCGCATTCCTGCAGAGAACTGAAAATGGTGGTGGAGAACGCCAAGTTTCTGAGCACTTTCCCAGGGAATGATCAAGAGAGCTACTATCACTCAGATGATTTTGATGGATTAGGCATACCGTGCATGTCACGGTAGCAGCTTCTTACTCCTCACTATGAGTGTGTGGTACGTATCACAAAGGAGAACTCAGAGGTCAGAGAAGTTATGTAACTGAAACAGGGTCATAGGGAAGGCAGTTGAAAAGGCATTTGGGTCTTGTTTTTTCTGATTCCATTTCCATCAGACGTCAGGTTGGAGCAGCTGTCTTTTGGAGTCCTTCTAGCCCCACACTTCTGTGAGTCTTCACACTTGATCTTTCTGGATCATTTCTCCATTGTCTTTCCTTTTCTCCCTTGAACTTGGGCAGGACCACACTCCTTTGCCGCAGAAATAGCCCCAGGATTAGCCTAACTAGCATTTGCAACTCTTGGTAAGTTTCAAAATTGTCCAGTCCAGTTCTAGATTGGGGGTAGTCAGAGGGAAGTAGCTATGGCAACCGCTGCCAGCCAGGACAGGTGCAATTTAACCTCAGTTAATGGTCTCTCTATGCACAATTATAATTTAATATAAGAAGTCAAAAGTGGCAAAGAAGCTGTATTAAGATTTCTAGTGGGTTGACAGTAATTACCAAATAATCGCTATGGGAATAAATGGGCTTCTGTGTTAGTGAAGAGTTTTATTGTTTCTTTAAAAAATATTTGGGAATGAAGATCAAGGTCTCATAACCATCACTTAAATCCCCAAGAACCACAGGTTCACAAGGTATCAGAGCAAAGACTCTGTAGGTCAGCTGAGTCAAATAACTGCCCACAGGAGAGATCAATAGAAACCACCCCAAGAAAGACTTAAAGACAGTCACCCAGATTTTGCTTGCCCACCCTCAGGAGAGGGAGGCACATACATTGAGTTGAAGATGAATTCATTATTTCTAGATAGCTCCTTCATATTAAGAGCATGGATTCTAGAGTTGACTCTCTGGGTTCAAATCCTGGATCAACCCAGGCTTTAGCTTGTTCCTGAATCTCTCAGTGCTTCTATTTCCTCATCTGTTGAATAGGAGTAATTGTGGTACTAAAGTCTCAGGTGGTTGTAAGTACTCAGTAAGGCGATGTACACAAAGCACCTGGCCACGGCAATTGCCTAGTGAATTGTTACAGGGGATTGTTGCTGTTGTCATTGCTATTATTATGAACCTACGTGAGCTCTGTCTCACTGTGTGATGCTTGATATCACAGAGCCTTTTCTGTGAATGTCAGCAGTGTCTTCCCTGAGCCTCAATCATATGTCCCACTGACAGCTTCTCAGTTCAGTTGCTCAGTCGTGTCCAACTATTTGTGACCCCATGAACCACAGCACGTCAGGCCTCCCTGTTCATCACCAACTCCTGGAGTCCACTCAAACCCATGTCCATTGAGTCGGTGATGCCATCCAGCCATCTCATCCTCTGCCGTCCCCTTCTCCTTCGGCCTTCAATCTTTCCCAGCGTCAGGGTATTTTCCAATGAGTCAGCTCTTCACATCAGGTGGCCAAAGTATTGGAGTTTCAGCTTCAACATCAGTCCTTCCAAAGAACAGCCAGGACTGATCTCCTTTAAAATGGACTGGTTGGATCTCCTTGCAGTCCAAGGGACTCTCAAGAGTCTTCTCCAACACCACAGTTCAAAAGCATCAATTCTTCAGTGCTCAGCTTTCTTTATAGTCCAACTCTCACTTCCATACATGACTACTGGAAAAGCCATAGCCTTGACTAGATGGACCTTTGTTGACAAAGTAATGTCTCTACTTTTTAATATGCTGTCTAGGTGGGTCATAACTTTCCTTCCAAGAAGTAAGGGTCTTTTAATTTCATGGCTGCAATCACCATCTGCAGTGATTCGGGAGCCCAAAAAAATAAAGTCAGCCATTGTTTCCCCTGTTTCCCCATCTATTTTCCATGAAGTGATGGGACTGGATGCCATGATCTCCATTTTCTGAATGTTGAGTTTTAAGCCAACTTTTTCACCCTCCTCTTTCACTTTCATCAAGAGGCTCTTTAGTTCTTCACTTTCTGCCATAAGGGTGGTGTCATCGGCATATCTGAGGTTATTGATATTTCTCCCAGCAATCTTGATTCCAGCTTGGGCTTCTTCCAGCCCAGCGTTTCTCTTATTGATGTACTCTGCATATAAGTTAAATAAGCAGGGTGACAATATACAGCCTTGATATACTCCATTTCCTATTTGGAACCAGTCTATTGTTCCATGTCCAGTTCTAACTGTTGCTTCCTGATGCATATATGTTTCTCAACAGGCAGGTCAGGTGGTCTGGTATTCCCATCTCTTTCAGAATTTTCCATAGTTTATTGTGATCCACACAGTCAAAGGCTTTGGCATAGTTAATAAAGCAGAAATAGATGTTTTTCTGGAACTCTCTTGCTTTTTCGATGATCCAGCGGATGTTGGCAATTTGATCTCTGGTTCCTCTGCCTTTTCTAAAACCAGCTTGAACATCTGGAAGTTCACAGTTCACATATTGCTGAAGCCTGGCTTGGAGAATTTTGAGCATTACTTTACTAGCGTGAGAGATGAGTGCAATTGCGCGGTAGTTTGAGCATTCTTTGGGATTGCCTTTCTTTGGGATTGGAATGAAAACTGACCTTTTCCAGTCCTGTGGCCACTGCTGAGTTTTCCAAATTTGCTGGCATATTGAGTGCAGCACTTTCACAGCATTATCTTTTAGGATGTGAAATAGCTTAACTGGAATTCCATCACCTTCACTAGCTTTGTTCGTAAGTAAAGTCGCTCAGTCATGTCCAACTCTTTGCAACCCCAAGGATCGTAGCCTACCAGGCTCCTCTGTCCATGGGATTTTCCAGGCAAGAGTACTGGAGTAGGTTGCCATTTCCTTCTCCAGGGGATCTTCCCGACCCAGGGATCGATGTCTGTCTCCAGCATTGCAGACAGACATTTTATCATCTGAGCCACCAGGGAAGCCAGCTTTGTTTGTACTGATACTTTAATTTTGAAGGATGATTCTGTAGCTAAGCTCCTTGATAACCATTTGTCTTGCTTGACTCCATCTGATAGATGAGGAAACTGGAGAGCAGAGAGGGAAAGACACTTACATTCCCGTCAGGCTGCCAGATGTAGCCATCAACATACACAATGCCAGTAAAATTTGAATGTCAGATAAAAAAATGTCATCTCTACAAAAGCACATCCCAAATATTCCAAAAGGGCATACTTGTTTACCTGTAATTCAAATTCTGTATTATATCTGGCAATCCTATCCCCAGGTAACATAGCAAGTAGGTTCCAGAAACTGGACTGGGAGCTGGGTCTCCTGAGTCTCACTTTACTATTCTTTTCACTAGACCAAGGATTTCAGGGACACAGTCTGTGTACTTCCCTCCATTCCTCCTGTGTCCTTCCCTCCATTCCTCCTGTGTCCAGGGCAGCCTGTATTTGGTAATCATGGAATCTCTCCTCCTGAGCTCCACCTGGACCTCAGGACTCCTTGCTTGATCAAGGCTGCCCTTCCTCATAAAGTACATTTGCATCCCTGGCACTAGATGCTGCTCTGTGTCCTCAGAGTTCCATGGAGTGAGTCAGGGCTACCCCCCCTATCTTGTCCAGGGCTTTTACTTGTGTCTGACCCTTTTCACACTGTAAACCCTGTACCCCAGTCCTGGAACAGATGTCAGTAAGGTTTGCTAGATGAGGCAGCACAGCCTCCAGCAGACTTCGGGAGGAGAAATCATTTCTGATGCTATCTTCCTAAGTAAGAGCCGAGAAAATAAAACCAATAAGAACCGGGTTCAAATCTGGAATGCAGCAGGGAAAGGCCTTTCCATATTTGAGGTTGAACTGGGTCTCCTTATTTTCATTTCTCACAAACACATCTGAGGTTGGCCCTGGCAGGTATGTAGGTGAAGTGGGCCAGGTGAGAGTCACGAAAAATAGCTCACGTGGACCCCATGCCCCTCCGGCCTGGCTGCTCTTTGCCCAGTGGGCATAGGAACCTGGGCTGGCCAGATGTTCCCATTTGTCTAAAGAAGTCTAAATCTGGATCTTTATGTGAAATCTTCTGTTTCGTAAATATTGATTTCACCTTTTCCCAAGGACCTCATGAACAGCAGCAAAACAGAGCTGACCACAGCTTCAGTCACAAGGGGAGCAGCAGGTCAGGACCCTTCCTTAGTATTCCCATGGAGGATTCACCTGCCACCCAGCTCTAAGCCATCCCAAGCCGGCCTACCAGGAGAACTCACTCCCTGTGCTGGGAGCCTGGGAAAAGGTGGCCCCCACCTCACTCAGCGACAAAAGCAGAGAGATTAATAAAGATTCCAGCCCTGCTGATCTATCATCTTCTGGCACCAAATTACACACGTATCCCATTATCATTACAGAGCTTTTGGGTTAATTGCAAATCAGGGAGTTAAGATTATTAATGTGAGTGGAAGCTTATGGGGGTAAGGGGAGGGCTCAGACCCAGCTGGCCGCTGGCTGGCCCCTGGCTGAGGCGGGGTGCCCTCCCACCAGCTGCTGACCTCCTACTCTTTCCTACTTTGGCCACGCTCCACACCTCCCCCCCACCGACTTGGGCACGTGCCTTCCAACCATTTCCAAGGAACTCTGCAGCAGGAGCATTAAAAGCAAATGTGCTCATTACACCTGATGGCGTACAAGCCAGGCAGAGGAAATTAGTAACGATTAGGGCGTCATTAGAAGGAGATGTCTCTCCTCACCCAAAATATTGACGGCAAAAAACCCAGCCGTGCAGGTAACAAATGGATGAGACTCAGACACACAAAGCACTGTTGTGATGATCAATGTCCCGAATATACCCCAGACATCACCCAAACAGAACAGTTAGCAGCTGTTCCAGGTCTTTTTTAGCTGTTGCAAAAAAGTATTTGGATGTCCTGGTACATTCTTTTTATCACAGTGTTTTACCAAACTCCCTAGGACAGTAAAGTAGAACACCTGAGTGATGTGGATTTTTAATTTTCAGAGGTCACAAAGGGCTGCCCTAAGCTGCCTTTATAGCTCAGTTGGTAAAGAATCCTCCTACAATGCAGGAGAGCCCGGTTTGATTCCTGGGTTGGGAAGATCTGCTGGAGAAGGGATAGGCTACCAACTCCAGTATTCTTGGGCTTTCCTTGTGGTTCAGCTGGTAAAGAATCTACCTGCAATGCAGGAGACCTGGGTTTGATCCCTGGGTTGGGAAGATCCCCTGGAGAAGGGAATGGCTACCCACTCCAGTATTCTGGCCTGTAGAATTCCATGGACTGTATAGTCCATGGGGTTGCAAAGAGTTGGACACGACTGAATAACTTTCACTTCACTTCACTTCAAGCTGCCTTCAAATACAAGTTGTTTAGGCTGCATGATGCTTTGAAAAATTAGAATAGATTGCTGATGTGGGTATAGACATTCAGATTTCTTGATTCTATAGAAAAATTGGATTAGTGCTGGGCCAGGACTCTATACAGACAACAAACCCACAAGAGGTTAAGTGTTGACTGCCCTGTTAAATACACTACCGGTTTTACCACAGTCTGCACCACTCCCATCTTATTTGCAACAACATGACAGAGTGGCAGTTCCCATTTATTATAACCCTTATTATATAGTATCCCTTGGCCCTCTTCCCTTACTGAATAGCTAACTCTGTGGGCATTTGAGTTTGTAGATCATGTTCGAGTTTATCCTTTCTCTTAAGACAGACATAGTTCTTAAAAACACAGTTTGGATTGTGTTTCGCATTTCCTCAAAGTCTTCAGAGTTCTTCCTCCCATCACATACCACCATCACCAGTATCAAGTACCTGTAGGATGAAGGCCATCAGTTCATTTCAGTTCAGTCACTCAGTCGTGTCCAACTCTTTGTGACCCCATGAACCACAGCACTCCAGACCTCCCTGTCCATCACCAACTCCCAGAGTTTACCCAAACCCATGTCTATTGTGTTGGTGATGCCATCCAACCATCTCATCCTCTGTCGTCCCCTTCTCCTCTGGCCCTCAATCTTTCCCAGCATCAGGGTCTTTTCAAATGAGTCAGCTCTCCACATCAGGTAGTAAAATATTGGCGTTTCAGCTTCAACATCAGTCCCTCCAATGAACACCCAGGACTGATCTCCTATAGAATAGACTGGTTGGATCTCCTTGCAGTCCAAGGGACTCTCAAGAGTCTTCTCCAACACCACAGTTCAAAAGCAACAATTCTTCGGTGCTCAGCTTTCTTCGTAGTCCAACTCTCACATCCATACATGACTACTGGAAAAACCATAGCCTCGACTAGATGGACCTTTGTTGGCAAAGTAATGTCTCTACTTTTTAATATGCTGTCTAGGTTGGTCATAACTTTCCTTCCAAGGAGCAAGCGTCTTTTAATTTCGTGGCTGCAGTCACCATCTGCAGTGATTTTGGAGCCCATGCAGCCATCTTAACCCTTTGTGACCCTGGCTTTCTTACTTGCCCCGTTTTATCACCTGCAGTGCTCCGTGCACTTGGATCTCTAGCTACTCAGAACTGCCTCCCACATGGATGTAAACAGCTTCTCTCACCACCCAGACTTTGATGGCATGGTCTCTCCAGCCTAGAAAATTTATCCCTTGTTTATCCTTTCCCAGAGAACTTTTCTCCATCCTTCAGGGCCACCTCTCATTGTCCATTCTGGCCGTTCAATCAGGATGGCACTCCAGAGTGACTTACATACCCCTCTTCACTGCTTCTCAGCTACCCACTGGCCTATTTGCTGGACTCTCTCGCACCAAAGCAGGAACACCTTCAGGGCAGGTTCCTGCCTTTCCATCCATGCTACCCATGAGGATGCATTCAGCTTTGTTAAGTACTCAGTAGACCTCTATTAAATGGATTTGCTTGGTAGTAGACAAGTTTCTTTTTCCTCATGAAGTGTGTGGTTTCTCATTGAGTTCTCAGACTTTACTGATGTTCTGAAGAGGGTCAATTCTCATCAAGTACTTTAATGAGGTCTGGTGGTCCTGTCCAGTTCCCACCAGCCTGGGGTTTGTGGTCTCTCACCTCTTGCTTTAATCTGGCAGTTTGTTTTTAGACTGGCTCTTCCCAAGGTCCCCACACTGATGAGGGGTCTTCCATTCTCCTCGATGAACCAGTTGAATACAAAACACATTTACTAGGTTATAAGAATAGTTTAAGGGAAGACCACAAAGTTGGCTTAAATTGATCACTCAGAATTCACTGAAAAACTACTATGCTGTATGTCAAAGACAATTTCCGAAAGGGATTCACAAACTGATCTTCCATACAAGAATTGCGCAGATCCTAAGAATATGGGCTTCCCAGGTGGCACAGTGGTAAAGAACCTACCTATCAGTGCTAGAGACACAAGAGATGTGGGTTTGATCCCTGGGTTGGGAAGATCCCATGAAATAGTAAACGGCAACCTGCTCCAATATTCTTGCCTGGAAAATTCCTTGGACACAGGAGCCTGGCCACAAAGAGTTGGACATAACTGAGGTACTGACCTCACACATAAAGGTATGGCACAAGCTACACACCCGTGTAACCGCACCCAGCTCAAGAATCAGAACATGGCAGCAGCCCCAAAGTCCCCTTCAGGGTCCTCTTCACTAAAACCCTCCTCTAAGAGTAACCACAGCATTGACTTTTCATGGAAGAATAGTTTTCTCTGCTTTTGTACTTTAGATAAAATCATATGGTTTGCCCTGTTTTGTTTCTTTTATTCAATACTATGCTTTTAAGTATTAAGTATCGGAGAAGGCAATGGCACCCCACTCCAGTACTCTTGCCTGGAAAATTGCATGGATGGAGGAGCCTGGTAGGCTGCAGTCCATGGGGCCGCTAAGAGTTGGACACGACTGAGTGACTTCACTTTCACTTTTTACTTTCATGCACTGGAGAAGGAAATGGCAATGCACTCCAGTGTTCTTGCCTGGAGTATCCCAGGGACGGGGCAGCCTGGTGGGCTGCCATCTATGGGGTCACACAGAGTCGGATACGACTGAGGTGACTTAGCAGCATGCTGGTATGCTGGGAAGGATTGAAGGCAGGTAGAGAAGGGGACAACAGAGGATGAGATGGTTGGATGGCATCACTGATTCAATGGACATGAGTTTGAGCAAGCTCCAGGTGATAGTGAAGGACATGGAAGCCTGGTGTGCTGCAGTCCATGGGGGTCTCAAAGAGTCAGACACGAGTGAGTGACTGAACAACAGCAATAATGCTTTTAACATTCATCCATTCTTCGTATGTATTGTGTCATCCATTCTCACTGCCTTGTAGTAGTATTCTGCCATGTGAATATACTACCCTTTATCAGTCTGTTCTTCCATTGATGAACATTTGGGTTTTTGTTTCCACGTTTGGCTGCTGTGAACATTCTAGTCTGTGTCTTACAGTAAACACACAGATGCGTTCCTGCAGGATGTAGCCCTAGGAGTGGAATTGCTCGGTCATAGACTGGTGCATATTCAGATTTGGTATTTACTGCCAAAAAGTTTTCCAAAGTGGTTGTTACTCATTAATTTTTAAGATTTATTCCTTCTTTAATTAATTTATTCAATAATGACTTAACACCTGCTTTGAGTAAGCCATTGTGCTAATTGCTGGAGAAACTATAAAGATGGATAAGAACTAGTCATGACATTCATGTATTTTAAAACTGTCAGTGGATATTCATTGCCTGTAGGATAACTCTAAATACCTTAGATTGGCACACAAACCACTCATCCATGTAGAGTTATGTTATTTCACCTGGCCATAGGCTTGAAACAATGCCTTACCCTCTTCTTCATCTGGCAATTGCTTCCCGTTCCTTGAGGCCCAGATCAAATACAACTGCCTGCCTGAAGCCCTCTTCTTCTCTCATGTACACTTCCAAACCACCCTCTATCCTAGTTTTATCTCACTGTAAAACAGGGCTTGATCACTTCTCTACTCAGCTGAGACATGAGCATTTACTTATCTCTGTATCTCTAGCATCTGGTTCACAGAAGAGTCCCAGAAATGTTTACTGAGTGAACCAACGATCTCCAAGTGTACATTTCCTATTCCTTCAGTTCAGTCCCTGGCTTTGATTTGGGGTGCACCCCTCAAGATCACAGACAACCAGACCCCAATGGTGGTTCAAGGGAGAGCAGGTGATGTGATCCTACCCCATGGAGTAGACTTCAGGGCTTCTGTGAGAGCTTCCAGTAAAGAGAATACATGGCTGGAGCATCTGGCTGCCATCTTGCTACCAGGTAAAGTATGAGACTGGAACCAATTTGGGGAAGAGAAATATACATGTATACACACCCCACTCACTCATACATGCCTATATGATATATATGGATCTAAGAATAAATGAATAAAATTCTACTTTCCCCATTAAGTCTTCCAAGCCTATTCCCCATGTCTCCCTTCTTCTTATTCATCTTCACTGCACCTAACGTAAGTTCCTACAGCTGTATACTTCATCATCTCCACTCCTTTCCTGGGTATCTTGCATCTACCCAATATGATTGCAATTTCTCTTGTGAGTGGGATTCTAATCCCTCTGTGTATAAATACTTTCTTTTCATGTAAGGGAGGGAGAGGGAATAACATATACCAAGAAGTGTGCTAGCACTGAGCACTTTGAACAATACAAAATTTTAACATCAAGGAGGTTATATTTTAGTGAAGGGAGACAGACCAAAAACACATTAACCAAACTCCTAATTTATTCCTACCCACCTCCCCACTATCCTCTTTGGTAACTATAAGTTTGTTTTCTATGTATGTAGGTCTATTTCTGTTTTGTAAATAAGTTCATTTGCATCATTTTTTTTTTTTTTTTAGGTTTCACATATAAGTGATATCAAGAGGCTTCCTTGGTGGCTCAGTTAGTAAAGAATCCACCTGTGATTCGGAAAACCCAGGTTTGATCCCTGGGCCAGTAAGATCCCTTGGAGAAGGGCATGGCAACCCACTCCATTGTTCTTGCCTGGAGAACTCCGTGGGCAGAGGAGCCTGGGGTTGCAAAGAGTTGGACTCAACTGAGCAACTAATTGGAGAAGGCAATGGTAACCCACTCTAGTGTTCTTGCCTGGAGAATCCCAGGGACTGGGGAGCCTGGTGGGCTGCCGTCTCTGGGGTTGCACAGAGTCGGACACGACTGAAGCGACTTAGCAGCAGCAGCAGTAGAGCAACTAATACTTTTACTTTCATAAGTGATATCACATGATATTTGTATTTGTCTGACTTTTCATTTAATATGATAATCTCTAGGTTCATCTGTGTTGCTTCAAACAGCATTATTTCATTCTTTTATGGTTATATTACTATATATATGTATCTCCAACATATATATTTACAATAGTGCTGCTATGAACACTGGGGTGCAGCTATCTTTTCAAATTAGAATTTGGGATTGATATATATGTACTACTATATATAAAATAGGTAAACAGCAAGGACCTATTGTATAGCACAGGGAACTATACTTAATATCTTGTAATAATCTAAATGATAAAATATCTGAAAAAGATTGTGTATATATATATATCTTTTTTCTTTTTTAAAATATAAATTTATTTTTATTGGAGGCTAATTACTTTACAATATATCTTAATCACTTTGTTATATAATTGAAATGAATGCAACATTGTAAATTAACTATATTTCAATTAAAAAACAAAGGAAAAGAAAGGAAAAAGCCCCAAATAACCAGACAAATAAAGTAACTGACAGATTACTGTAGTGAGTGCTAGGACAGAAATAAACAAAAAACTCATGGAAAGACCCTTTTTTGTATAAAGAGTTCAAGAAACTTCCTCTTTGAGGAAGTGGCATTTAACCTGATATAAATTATGACAGGGCTAGCCACGTGAAGAGCCAACCTAAGGGCACCCAGATGAGGCAACCAGCATGTGCTGGTAACTGTAGTGGGGATGCGCTCGCCAGGCTCAAGGAAAGCAACGGCCAGTGGGACTGGCATATGGTTAGTGAAGTATGTAGTGTGTCCTGAGAGCTAGGCAAGGGCTAGATCACACAGCATCTTACTGGTTGTGGTAAATCAACTGGTTGTGATTTGGGTTTTTTTCTATGCAAAATTGGAAAGCACAGGAAGGTCTTGAGCAGAGAAATGACATGATCTGATTTGTATTTTTAGGTCGCTCTGCTGTGGGGAGAATAGGCTGTCAGGAACAAGAGCAGTATCTGGAAGTTATTTAAGAAGCTTCTGGGTGAAACATGGTGTTTCAGAGCAGATTTCAGGGATGGAGATAAGGGTACATATTTGGAATCTCTTTGGAAGGAGAGTAAACATCAGACTCATGGATTAGGAATTAAGGAAAGAGCAGAGGCAAAGATGCCTCCTAGGTTCCAGCTTCAGCATCTTGGTCCATGGCAGTTCCACTCACTGAGATGGGGAAGATGTGAGGAGAGGGCAGGATGGTGTGCTTGGCTGCAGGAGGACCATGAGTTCACCTTGATGACTTGGTGCGGCCCTCGAAAAGAATAAATGATTTGGACAAGGGAAAATATGAAAGTGTTTGGGTTCAGGAGAGATGATAAGGAGGGGGCTAACACCTGTTGGTATTTGAAGATGGTTGAGCCAGAGCCTCAAAATAGTTTTGATTATCCCTGGGATTTAGCCATGTAACCTTTGCTCAAACAAACAAGGTTTGATTTGTGCTAGGGGAAAAAATATTTGGGGAGATTTGATCAGTAATTCTTTCCATGCAGTTAAACACAGCAGCCCAAGAGTGAGCGATGGTATAATTTAATAATGCACAACATGCCACTGAGATGCAGTCTGGCTAACAGGAGTGATTAATAGCCACATACTGCATCTGTGACTTGTTTTCAGTAATGTTATGGGGAAGGAGGAGACAGAAATTCCTATTATATTATGACAACAAGGTCTAGACTTTGTAATTGCTGCCATATCAGGCAAGATCCATGGTGCACACAGCATGATCCCCAAATTATAACACACACATGCACAAACCACACACACACACCCCAAACACACACTACACACACACACACACACACACACACACTTCATAGTCTTTGCAAGGTCAGAAGACCTAAGTAAACCAACCATTCCAGATCTTAGTTGGATATGGCAGATGATCAAGTATAGACCAACGGCGTCAGGAAACTCAACTTACTGTACCATTGCAGGCTGTAAGTTTCCTCCATGTGACTTTTGACCAGTTAATATAGGTCAAAAATTTCTAAGTCTCATCCACTCACTCATTCTTTCAGAAAAGTATTTTTTGAGTGCCAACTTCTTACTAGGAAATATGAAGACACAGGGGTTATTGTGATGATTGTAACACACTTGGTTTCTGCTCTCATGGAGCTTACAAGTCTAGCTGACTTGTCAAAGGGCCAATATTCCCATCTGTTCAATGAGTTCTGTGGACTAGATAATCTTCCAAAGTGAAAGTGAAGTTCCTCAGTTGTGTCCGACTCTTTGTGACCTGTAGCCTACCAGGCTCCTCTGTCTGGAATTTTCCAGGCAAGGGTACTGTGGGTTGCCATTTCCTTCTCCAGGGGGATCTTCCAAAGCCTTCTTTATTTATAAACTTCTTAAAGTTAAAAGTAGGCATTAAAATTATAAACCATTCATAAAAGTCTTTAATTGATTTTCTTAAAAATAATCTATTAAAATTTTCTGATTATAAAAGTATTATTTTCTCCTTGTAAAACTTTAAACATGACTGGTAATGTGTCTTGTAGTAAATGAAATTCCCCATTACAAATCCCTCCAGTAACAAAGAGGAAAACTGAAGTTGTTATTGTATTTAAGCAGTTCTAACATCTACATTTTATTTACATCTTAACATTTCCCAAATCAGAATGGGTCTGATAATTGTTATTTGCAGACAGCAGTCATTATATGGTTGTCAGTGTTTATGCATGCCATCAAAGGCTGTAGCAGAGGTAACAGCAGGCTGGAATAAAATCCCAAAGATAGTAATCCAGCACTATTTTAAAAAATTCTCTGTCAACAGTCCTCTTGATAGCAAAAAAGACAACACTGTGGAAAAACAGAGGCATCGATAGCTCAGAGATGAAAAGTAAACTCCAAATGTGAAAACATTTTAGTATATCTAACCTATCTGGAGAAGGCAATGGCAACCCACTCCAGTACTCTTGCCTGGAAAATCCCATGGATGGAGGGGCCTGGTAGGCTGCAGTCCATGAGGTCGCTAGGAGTCAGACACAACTGAGCGACTTCACTTTCACTTTTCACTTTCATGCATCGGAGAAGGAAATGGCAAGCCACTCCAGTGTTCTTGCCTGGAGAATCCCAGGGACGGCGCAGCCTGGTGGGCTGCCGTCTATGGGGTCGCACAGAGTCGGACATGACTGAAGCGACTTAGCAGCAGCAGCAGCAGCAACCTATCTTAAACAAGTAGCTTATATTTTCATTTTTATATAAGCCTAAGATGATATTTGATTTTCATGCCTAATGTACAAAATCAAGCTTTTAATACTTATAAAACAAAAATTTAGGTTATAAGAAAATATTTTGGAGTTTATTTCAAGAATGCAAGGCTGGCTTAACAGAATAAAAGGGAAGAAATCCCCAATCATTTTAGTAGATGCAGAATAAGCATTTAAGACTTCAAAATCAATTTCTGATCAAAATTCTCAGTTAACTACAAATAGAAAAGATCTTTCTCAACAGAAAAAAGGATATCTATCAAAAAGCCCTCAACTAATATCAAACTTCATGATGAACTACTGAATGCATTTTCCCTAAGATGTCAAGATCTGTCAGCTTTCACGCCTGCTATTTAATGTAGCACTGGAGGTCTGTCTAGTGCAATGATACAGGTAAAATAAATAACAATTACAAGGATCAGAAAGAAAGAAGCAAAACTGTAGTTATTTGCAGGTGACAAAATTGTTGAGATAGAAAACCCCAAAGTGAAAGTGAAGTCGCTCAGTCGTGTCCGACTCTTTGCGACCCCATGGACAGTAGCCTACCAGGCTCCGCAGTCCATGGGATTTTCCAGGTAAGAATACTGGAGTGGGTTGCCATTTCCTTCTCCAGGGGATCTTCCCGACCCAGGGATCGAACCCGGGTCTCCTGCATTGCAAACAGACGCTTTACCGTCTGAGCCACCAGGGAAGCCCCAAAGTTATCTATAAAAACACTGCCCAAACTAATAAATGCTTTTAGGATGTTTGCAGGATACAAAGTTAATATACAAAAACCAAATTCCCTGTTGGCTCAGTCAGTCAAGAATCTGCTTGCAATGCAGGAGACCCAGGTTCAATCCCTGGGTTGGGAAGATCCCCTGGAGAAGGGAATGGCAAGCCGCTCCAGTATTCTTGCCTGGAGAATCCCAAGGACAGAGAAGCCTGGTGGACTAGAGTCCATAGGGTCACAAAGAGTTGGACAGGACTGAGTGACTAACACAGCAAACAATTAGAAATGAAATTTAAAAAAATTATCTTAAAAAGTCAAAGCATAACATATTTAGGAATAAATTTAATATGTAAGTCCTCTACTAGAAGCCATTGTTGAGAGAAATTAATAGGTATCTAAAGAAATGGTGAACCAAATAATGTTCAGAGATGAAAAGACTCCATACTGTTAAGGAGTCAATTATCCTCAAATAATCCTAAAGATTCAATGTAATCCCAAACAAAATTCCAGCAGGCTTTTTAATTTTTCTGGTAGAAACTGGCAAGCTGACGATGAAATATGTGTGGAAATGAAAAGACCTAAAATATCCAAATTATCCTTAGAAAGAAGAAAACTTGGAGGACTTCTACCTGAATTCAAGACTTAGTACAATGCTACAGTAATAAAGACATTGTGATATTGACATAATGACTGACAAATGTGTGAAACAGAATAGAGAATTCATGTCTATGTAACTGTTCTATTTTTAATAAAGGCAACAAAGCAATAAAATGGGGAAATCAAGTTATTCTCAACCCATTGTACTGGGAGAACTCTACACTCACCTTAGTGATTACATTTCCTACTTTATGCCATATACAAAAATTAATTCAAGAGGTATCTTAGATGTAAATGCAAGAGCTAAAACCATAATGCCTGTAGAGAAGTAAGCACAGATTTTATAAGCAGGTCACAGAAAGCAATTTTAATAAGAGAAAAAAGATCTTTGGCATTGATCAAAATTTAAATTTTTGCTCATCTGAAGTTAAACTTAAGAAAACAAACAGACAAGCCACAGATAAGTAGAAAGTGTTGTTAAAACATATCTCTGGAAAAGGACTGGTATTCAGGATCTATAAATAACTCCTATTACTCACTAATAAAAAAGACAAACCACCTAATTAAAAATGGACAAAAGATTTGAAAGGCACTTCACAAAAGAAGATATATGAATGGCCAATAAATGCATGAAAAATGGACAACATCATTAGTCATCAGGGAAATGCAAATCAAAACCATAATGAGGCACCTCTTCACATTTATCAGAATAGCTAAAATTAAAAAGAATGACAACGTCAAATATTATAAAGGTTGTGGAGCAACTTGAACCCTCATATATTGTTGGTGGGAATATAAAATGACCCAATTATTTTTCAAACAGGCTGACAAGTTTCTTACATAACTAAACATAACCTATGACCCAGTGATTTCACTTCTAAGTATTGTCCCACAATAAATAAAAAAGTAAATCCATAAAAAGATGTGTACACGATGCTCACGGCAGCTCTATTCATAAAAGTTATAACTGGAAAGAACCCGGTTGGCCCACCAGCAGGAGAATGGATAAACAAACTGGTCCAGTCGTTCACTGCTATATTACTCAGCAATAAAAAGGAATTAATTTCCAAACACATGCAACAACATGGATGGATCTCAAAAATATTATTCTGAGTGCAACAAGTCTTACATGAATGTGTGGGTACTAGA
This sequence comes from Bos indicus x Bos taurus, assembly GCF_003369695.1. NCBI lineage: Eukaryota > Metazoa > Chordata > Mammalia > Artiodactyla > Bovidae > Bos > Bos indicus x Bos taurus. The sequence goes on from NC_040093.1 coordinate 48,172,609, forward strand.
ATTATTCATATGAAATTATAGAGCAGACAAAACTAATCTACAGGGGGGGAAAAATCAGAACAGCGGTTGCCTGTTGGGGAGTGGAGGCAAGACTTTACTTGGAAGACGCAAGAGGGCAATTTCTGGTAGTGACGGCAACGTCACGGAGGGGGGTCTGGGTTGCACAGGTGTACATGCGTTAAAACTCCTGGAATGCACTTTAGATCTGTGCACTTCATTTATGTGTAAATTTTACATCAAAACAAAGAAACTGTAAACAAATACTGAACTCTAATTAATGAAATCCATGCTGAACTATCAAGCAGGGAATATATGATATCTTCAATTTACTTTGAAGTACCAAATAAGGTGGATTAATGAGTAGATAGAGAAGTGATAAAGCAAGCATAGTAAAATGTTAATGATAGATTCTAGATACCTTGGTTCACTGTAAAATTCCTTTAACTTTACTGTATCTTTGAATATTTTCATAATAAAATGTTGGCAATAAAAGAACACTAAAACATTTTTAGAAAAAGAAAAAATTCCAGAACTGCCATTGACTTTCCAGGTGACCTTGATGCCTCTGAGTCCTCCAGGAGTATAGAAAGGATATGTAACCTTTAGAATGTGAATGAGTGCTCTGCAGACCATCAGGGTCTGCACGTTCATGACCACGTTGGTGACTGAACTCTGCAGAACAGGCTGCCAGCATCCTGTATTGTTGTCTACCCCACACTCATCCTGTATTGCATTCCTGCCCCCACCTCTAGAACAGCTTTGATGACCATATAAAATAACCAAACAGCAGACGCAGACGGCACTTTACAGAACACGACTTAAAAACTCCCCGATTACATATTTACTCCAAACCCGTCAGAAAGTAGATGGCTGTGGGTCTGTAATGAGGGCTGTTTGAAAGTCAAGTGTTCAGCAAATTTGGCCAGTGGGCACTGAGGGAGTTCCAACCTCAGAATTACCAAGTAGAGTGGTGCATGCACCAGGAGAATCCCCACTCCCAGCATATACCCTGCGCCTGTCTCTGCATCCTCTTTGGAGCCCACATATCCTGGGCCACCGGGCTTCTTGGATTGAGCCCACCAGAGACGAGCAGTTACAGGGATAAACAAATTCATGGAAAAGCAGATCCTGCAATTCTGAGGGGCTGCTGCAGTGCACTCTCATTAAAGGGAAGAGGCGCTAGCTCCAAGGCAATGAGAGCCAAAGTCTGCTTCTAACTGGAATCGGGGGGTGGTGGGACAGCTCTAAGAGGGATGTAGGAGCCATGGTTTATACCTTTCTCCCTGTGTGATTTGGGGCAAGTCCCTTCCCCTCTCTGGATCTGGACCCCCTTTCTGCAAAATGAAGGTAGATTTGTGAGATGGTTTCCCAACTTGGGACTGTTAAGACTCTGTGATGTATTTGCCATATTCCCTCAAACCTAAGCTACCTTTGGGTGGCTGGGCAGCACAGGTTAATAAAGCAATGGGTGTCATTGCTTGTGCCAGGAATGGGGCCCACTCAGTGTGGTAGCAGTGGTGGTCACCTGCAGATCCAATGTTCTCATCAGCACTTACAAATGTCTTTTCTTTCAAAGAATTTTAAAATGTATTTCTTTTATTAAAAAAAACAAAAAACACAAAACTATTGGACTTCCCTGATGGTCCAGTGGTTAAGAATCTACTTGCCAATGCAGGGGACACTGGGTTCAGTCCCTGGTCTGGGAAGATTCCATTTGCCACAGGGCAGCTAAGCCTGTGGGCCACAACTACGGAGTCGGTGCTCTGCAACAAGAGAAGCCTCTGCCATGAGAAGCCCGCACACTGCAGCTAGAGAGCAGCCCCCACTCACTGTAGCTAGAGAAGCCAGGGCACAGCAACAAAGTCCCAGCACAGCCAAAAATAAATATAAATAAATAAATGCTATTGATGCTTTCCAAAAATAGGACACAATATTGAACACCTGCAATGTGCCCCAGTCATTGCTAAGCTCTCTGAATGTATTACTTCATTTAACTAAACAGCCTTCATTCATAGGCATCATCCCCACATCACAGATGAGCAAAGCAAGGTTTGGAGAAGTTAATACCTTGCCCAAGGCCCTCCAACTGGTTAGGAAATGAGCTATGATTCCAGTCCAGAGTTGTATTCTTTCTTCTCTGCTACATGACCTCTAACTCCACAAAAAATCAAGCCAGCAACCCTAACACAACTCCTGTCGGCATCTTGATAACTACGTATCACTCATTTTTAGTTAAAGACATACATACATGTACATCCTTCATAAATTAAAATGTGAAAATGAGTTGTTAATAAATGCTGCTTAGTAAAAATGTCGGGTTAACGGATAAAGGATAATAGAAGGTGTGTTACAGTCTCCTGATCAGAGAAAGTAGTGGATGAATCAGCAGAAGCCCATAACCTTTGTTGGCCAGACCAGCTACCACTCAGATCTACGCGTGCAGGCCGGCGAGATCCACTTTCAAACAATAGTTGACCTTAATATTTCTCCAAGGACCACTGTTTTATGTCTAGATTATGTTCAGTGGCTCTTTAAATTGTCAAACTGCTTCTCTCCACATTGCACCAAGTCAAGTAAAAGAAGAAAAAACAAAACACCGTTTCTCTCTGTGTGTCCTTAAATGCCAAGCTGAGCTCTGTGCAGGTTTTTATGGCTGTTATAAACCCTCCACCTCAGGCCGACAACGGTGGTGGAGCTTCAGTGCGGCTACACAAACACAGGCGCCACAATAAAGCACGTCTTATTTGATATTATATTGTATCAGAAGCATTAAATACACATTAAAGGGGTGTTTTAAGGCTCTTTTCAGTAAGTGGCAGATGTTATGAATAATAACCTGCAAAATCCTTCTGAATTCTAAAAAGGTGTGTTCCATAAAGCTTTCATATAAATCTTTAATAGAGCTGAAACACATTGAGCGGCGATTAGAGGAAATCTCTAATCGTATTAAGCTATTAGAGATCACTGAAGCAGGATGGTAGACTCAAAAATAAAATAAAATAAAGCAGGAAAATGAACATATCATGGATGTGAAGGATTTCCTAGTTAAACCTTTTGACGGCTCTTTCCTGGCGGGAGCCCTGCCAGTCTGTGTCCCACGCACAAACATACATGCGGTGTTAAACCCAAACTGCCGTAATTCACTGAAATTTATGTAAATGAATATGCATTCCTTTATATGAAAAATCGGCAACATCTGCGCTCCATTTAAACAACCTGATTTAATGGAGTCACTGAGAGATACAGAGTAGGGCAAGCGGGGGATGACCTCATCCCCCGTCCCTTTAGAGTATCTCGAAAAACAAATAAAATAAAATATAGGTTACAGGCAAACTAAACAGCATTGGAAATATTGTCCCATGGGACTCTGGCTTCCCAGGAAGCAGAGGAGTTTGAGAGAGACAAGAGCCAGTTGCAATAAACTCTGGCTCAATAAAACTTAATTAACCCCTTGGGGCCTTTGCAAGTAAGCTTGTCAGCAGAGAGAGAGCATGGGGGCCCAGTGCCTGCCACTAAGGGGTTAATCTGGCGTTGCCAGGTGAGGGAATGCCAGACCTAAGAGCACAAGTGACCCCGTGCACATGCACTCGTGCACATACACACCCACCCGTCCACCAAACCTGGCTATGCATGGCTCTCAACTAACATTGGGAGGGGTCATTACCCTTGAGTCCAGAGTCTCAGAGTCATGGCATTTGAAGACCAGAAGGCCCTTCTGAATAATCTCATCCAAACCCTTATAAGGCCTAAGGGGTCTACCGGCCTCCACTTGAATACTTTCAGTGCCAGGGAGCTCACTCTTTCTCATGGCAACCGGCCCTGCCCTGGCTCAGTTATGCTGATCCTTCCACCTGTTCCCCCACGACTACCCACCAACACATCTGTATCTGCTGAAAGTTCCTGTGCTTTCTTTCTCTTGGGAGGATCAAGGATGAACCAAACCAAATCCACAAGAAATGTCGAATACTTATCCTTTTGCCTGCTGGATGTCTGGCTGATTGTTTCAATTCAAATTCCTGCTTCTATATTAGAGATTGACTGGAAGTTAAGAAGTTTTCAATACCATGAGAAAGAATATATCCCCATATGTTAGGTAGGAAGTGCTGACTGCTCCAGGAGCTAAGGACTAGGGGAAGCCAAAAGAAGAGAGTGTTTCCTGATAGTCAATCAGGGGAGGCTTCATGGGAGAGGTGGTGCTTGATTTTAGGCCTGTGTCTCCCGAAGGGTGGGCTGTGAAACTTAGAGTTGCTTGGTTTGGTGGTGCCTGACTCCATGGCCTTTGCAGTTCTTTATCAACTCACCTCATTATGCCAAGGAGAAAGTGCTAGCATGTCTTAACATGCTAGACTGCAGGCTCAGAGCCTTTGGCATGAAGCTCTGGCTGAAGTTTACCAAGTACTTTTGTTTTTCTTATATTGATTTTTAAAGCAAGCAGTATTAGTTTTCTACTTCTGGAAGTATTATAAAACTTATTTCAAAATGAATTTGAAAATTTTTAAATGGTGAATTAATGTGAAGAAAAATATCAAATAATATGGGAACCACGTGGCAAATGGTGAGTGTGATATACAGGTACCTGGGGTTTGGGAAGCAGACCCTGGTGGGCATCAGAGTGGGTGATAGTGAAAGGGGGGTCTCTCTCTCTCTTCATGATGATAAAGGATCTGCCTGCAATGAGGGAGACCTGGGTTCGATCCCTGGGTTGGGAAGATCCCCTGGAGGAGGGCATGGCAACCCACTCCAGCATTCTTGCCTAAAGACTCCCATAGACAGAGGAGCCTGGTGGGCTACAGTCCATGAGGTCGCAGAGTTGGACACGACTGAGCAGCTTTCACTCCTCACCTGACTGCCTCAAAGTGCTGCTGCCTGGAGAGTCAGATTCCTGTCTCCCTGTGGAGTGTGTGGGAGTCTGCCACTCCAGGAGCCCAGCAGACCGAAGGTTTACAGCCAAGCTGCTGGAGGGTGCCCGGCTCATGGCAATAAAAGTGAGCTAAAATCATCCTGCAGCACGGAGGTTCTCCTTAGCACAGCAGATCTGCAGACCTGCAAGCCTCAGCTCACCTGGGCAGCTGGGGAGGAGTGGGTGGGGTAGGAACCCCTGCCCATCTCAGGGCACGAGAGAATCACCGCTGCTCTGGCAGGGTTTTTGCTTCTTGGCCAGGACAACCTCACTGGTTACTCAGCCTTACTTCTGTCCCTGCCACTGACTGACTCTGTGGTTTGGGGCGAGCCACTTGCCTTCTCTGTGCCCAATTTGTGTCTGCAGGAGGCAGGTTATTAAGGCAGTAATTAGCTTGGACACAGTGATCAATTCATTCCAGAAAGAGCCCATTCAGCTTCTCGTGCAACCCAGAAATGGTGAATTTCAGGCCAGAAAGAAGAGCTTCCAGACTGTGAGTCTACAGCAACATCTCTGGCCAAGCCTCGTTTTCCTCCGTGGCTGCCCGATCTCTTAGCATATTGAGTGACAGCTTGACTGTTTTAGAGCCTGGGGGAACTTCCTTTTGTTCTGATTCTCGGCTTTTCAGCACAGATGTCTAAGCCTATCTTTCTTCTCTTGCCTCATGGTTGGCTCACTAAGTCTCTTTAAATTTCCCCTGTTTTTCAGGGAGACAGAACAGAACTTTTAACTGTCAGGATCCTTCTCAGCCCAAGAACCACTACAGTGCAGCTCTGGCCAAGGGAGTGGACCGTGGAGGGAGGCCCACAAGAGCACACCTACCATGGACTTTTATCTGGTGCAACAAATAGATCACGCTCCCAGACTCCTGTTCCATCTTGGATAATTATACCAGAGATTCTTATAGCCAGTGTCTCCTAGGAATCTTTTGGATTCCCCTAGGTAGTAAGGAAAATGGTGTTTTGCAAATAATTCAGTTTTGGTCAAGTGCAAGCAAACAGAATAGTTCTGTCCTGCCTGGATGGTAACATCGTCTCTTTGGCAATTCTTATAATAGGGGGAAGGATATAAGTTATCTGAGAACATTCTAAGTCTTCCACCTTCTCACCACTTTACAAGCCATCTCTTAGTCTAAAAAGTTGCTTACTCTTTATGCATACGGTTCCTGTACAAACAGCCGTCTCTAACTCGATAAGTGATCTTGGACAAGTCACTTGTCCATCAGAGCCTCACTGCACAGTGATTTGATTTAGTTAACGCAGCCCACAGAATATATGTTAAAGCGACCTTATAGATTTTTGTATCATCCTTTAGTTCACTGTTGACTTTTCCCATGGCTCTGAAACATACATTTCCCCAAAAGTAAATAAGTTCTTATTTCCAGGGATTCTTAATGGTGAGGGTCTGGCTCTCTCTGAAGGGAGTACTCTTCCCATTTCATTCACCCAGTCCAAAAGAAGCTTCTAAGTCAGGCTAGGAGAATTTGCAGATAATTTCCACAAAGTCATTTTTGAGAATCAGGGCATCCTCAGAGCTTCCTTTAACTGACCCATCATGGATAAAGTACAGCTATCCATGGAGACAAGAGAACAGAGGGATCGCATCCTACTCAGAGCATGACTCTTCTCTGACCCTCAAGAAGCATCCTGAGTGGTCCACACTTGCCTGGCTGAAATGCCCTGAGTGTGTAACTTGCAGTGCCCAGGGAAGCAGAGTGGTCTTGGTGGAGGATGTGGGGTAAGCAGAATGGGGTAGAAAGAAGAACAGGGCATTGCCTGGTGAGTAGGACATCTCCCCTCTGATGCCTTCACGCTATTTGACCTGAGTCAGTGGTTAGCTTTCCTGGCTTTCACACTCCTGATCTGTAGAATGGCAGAGTTAACAATGCCTGCCTCAGTGCTTTCTCTCAAGGATAGATTGAGATAATATGCAACTGTTGAGTAAATCATTAGGTAGTAGCACACATAACAACTTTCGTTCTTTGTAAGAGTGGGTGGGACTGTGCCAGCTCAGGTCCCTCCAGTCCTAGAGCTTCCTGAATGGACCAGTTTCAGTCAGTAACATTCAAACACATGGAAAATAATGTGAGCATGAAAGCTAATAACCAGATCAAAAACGACAGGCACGAGGAAGGAGGCCAGCCTGGGAAATGTGTTATGAGCTGATCAGAAAGGAGAAAAGAAATAAAGTCATTAGCTTAATTAAGGGACAGGAGGGAATGATGAAACACATCTCCAGCAAAACCAAATTAAGCATTTAGAAGATATTAAAAATGCATTTGAACTCCACTGGTGCTGCAGTTCTAATAACATTTTCTGGGGCTGTAGTCAGCTATCAAGTCAGTCTGAGATCAAGAAAAGGTACCATTTCTCACTGTCTCAGGTTCCTGCCACCATCAAACCTTTCCCCAATTAAACCTTCTGACTTCTTGCTTCCTTCTGTATACTTCTAGTCACTCTTTCCCAAGATCACCTTGGGTCAGCATATTACTGGCACAAACTTTCTACTTTTGACTAATCTGACTGGTATTCCTGTATTCTCTGGATCTTGATTTCTTTAAAATTTTGTATTCCCATTTTGAAGAGAATCTAAAAGATTTAACATGATCATATTCTGGATCATTAAGATAACTTCTGTATATGATTCAGTATTCAGTAGTATCAGTACTACTAGTTATAATATGGACAGTTGTGTCAGACACTCAGCATTTACTGAACATTTACTATGTGCTAGGCACTATTCTGGGGCTTCTCCAGTGGCTCAGCAGAAAAGAATCCTCCTGCAATTAAGACCCCTGGAGAAGGACATGGCAGCCCACTCCAATATTCTTGCCTAGAGAATCTGGGGAGCCTGATGGGCTGCAGTCAATAGGGTTGCAAAGAGCTGACCACAACTGAAGCAACTTGGCACCCACACAGGCACTATTTTACACACACAATGTATCTTCAGTTCGGTTGAGTCACAGAGTAGTGTTCATCTCTTTGCGACCCCATGGACTGCAGCACGCCAGGCTTCCCTGTCTATCACCAACTCCCAGAGCTTGCTCAAACTCATGTCCATCGAGTTGGACATCCAACCATCTCATCTTCTGTTGTCCCCTTCTCCTCCTGCCTTCAATCTTTTCCAGCATCAAGGTCTTTTCCAGTGAGTCAGTTCTTCACATTAGGTGGCCAAAGTATTGGAGTTTCAGCTTCAGCATCAGTGCTTCCAGTGAATATTCAGGACTGATTTCCTTTAGGATTGACTGATTTGATCTTCTTGCAGTCCAAGGGACTCTTAAGAGTCTTCTCCAACACCATAGTTCAAAAGTACCAATTCTTGGGCACTCAGCTTTCTTTATACTCCAACTTTCACATCCATACCCCTGGAGGAGGAAATGGCAACCCGCTCAGTGTTCTTCCTTGGAAAATCCCATGGACAGAGGAGCCTGGTGGACTACAGTCTCAAAAGAGTCAGACACAACTGAGTGACTGACAAACACACATCCATACATAATTACAGGAAAAACCATAGCTTTGGTAGGATGGACATTTGTTGGCAAAGTAATGTCTCTGCTTTTTAATATGCTGTCTAGTTTGGTCATAGCTTTTCTTTCAAGGAACAAGAGTCTTTTAATTTCATGGCTGAAATCACCCACTGCAGTGATTTTGGAGCCCCCAAAATAAAGTCTGTCACTATTTCCATTGTTTTCCCATCTATTTGCCATGAAGTGATGGGACCAGGTGCTATGATCTTAGTTCTTTGAATGTTGACTTTTAAGCCAACTTTTTCACTCTCCTCTTTCACTTTCATCAAGAGGCTTTTTAGTTCTTCACTTTCTGCCATAAGGGTGGTGTCATCTGCATATCTGAGGTTATTGATGTTTCTCCCAACAATCTTGATTCCAACTTGTGCTTCACCTAGTCTGGCATTTTGCATGCTGTACCCTGCATATAAGTTATATAAGCAGGGTGACAATATACAGCCTTGATGTACTCTTTTTCCAATTTGGAACAAGTCTATTGTTCCATGTCCACTTCCAGCTGTTGCTTCTTGACCTGCATACAGATTTCTCAGGAGGAAGGTAAAGTGATCTGGTATTTCCATCTCTTGAAGAATTTTCCACAGTTTGTTGTGATCCACATAGTCAAAGGCTTTAGCGTAGTCAACAAAGCAGAAGTGGATATTTTTCTAGAACTCTCTTGCTTTTTTGATGATCCATGGATGTTGGCAATTTGATCTCTTGTTCCTCTGCCTTTTCTAAAACCAGCTTGAACATCTGGAAGTTCTTGGTTCTTGTACTATTGAAGCCTGGCTTGGAGAATTTTGAGCATTACTTTATTAGTGTGTAATCAAACTACCACAATTGTGTGGTGGTTTGAACATTCTTTGGCATTGCCTTTCTTTGGGATTGGAATGAAAGTTGACCTTTTCCAGTCCTGTGGCCACTGATGAGTTTTCCATATTTGCTGGCATATTGAATGTAACACTTCAACAGCATTATCTTTTAAGATTTGAAGTAGCTCAAATGGAATTCCATCACCTCCACTAGCTTTGTTCATAGTGATGCTTCCTAAGGCCCACTTGACTTCACACCCCAGAATATCTGGCTGTAGGTGAGTGATCACATCACCATTGTTATTTGGGTCATGAAGATCTTTTTTGTCTAGTTCTTCTGTGTATTCTTGCCACCTCTTCTTAATATCTTCTGCTTCTGTTAGGTCCATACCATTTCTGTCCTTTATTGTGCCCATCTTTGCATGAAATGTTCCCTTGGTATCTCTGTTTTTCTTGAAGAGATCTCTAGCCTTTCCTATTCTATTGTTTTCCCTTATTTCTTTGCATGGATCACTGAGGAAAGCTTTCTTATTTCTCCTTGCTATTCTCTGAAACTCTGCAATCAAATGGGTATATCTTTCCTTTTCTCCTTTGCCTTTTTCTTCTCTTCTCAGCTATTTGTAATGTCTCCTCCAACAACCATTTTGCTTTTTTGCATTTCTTTTTCTTGAGGATGATCTTGATCACTGCTTCATTTTCCAAGCCATGAACCTCTGTCCATAGTTCTTCAGGGAGTCTGCCTATCAGATCTAATCCCTTGAATCTATTTGTCACTTCAACTATATAATCATAAGGAATTTGATTTAGATCATACCTGAATGGTCTAGTGGTTTTCCCTACCTGCTTCAATTTAAGTCTGAATTTGGCAATAAGGAGTTCATGATCTGATCCACAGTCAGCTTCCGGTCTTGTTTTTGCTGACTGTATAGAGCTTCTCCATCTTTGGCTGCAAAGAATATAATCAATCTGATTTTGGTGTTGACCATCTGGTGATGTCCATGTGTAGAGTCTTCTCTTGTGTTGTTGGAAGAGGGTGTTTGCTATGACCATTGTGTTCTCTTTGCAAAAGTCTGTTAACCTCTGCCTTGCTTCATTTTGTACTCCGAGGCCAAACTTTTCTATTATTCCAGGTATCTCTTGACTTCCTACATTTGCATTCTAGTCTCCTATGGTGAAAAGGACATTTTTTTTTTTTTTGGTGTTAGTTCTAGAAAGTCTTGTAGGTTCATAGAACTGTCAGCTTCAGCTTCTTTGGCATTAGGTATTGGGGCATAGACTTGGATTACTGTGATACTGAATGGTTTGCCTTGGAGAGGAACAGATATCATGCTGTCATTTTTGAGATTGCATACAAGTACTGCATTTCGGACTCTTTCGTTGACTGTGAGGGCTGCTCCATTTCTTCTAAGGGATTCTTGCCCACATTAGTAGATATAATGGTCATCTGAATTAAATTTGCCCATTCCAGTCCATTTTAGTTCACGGATTCCTCAGAATGTCGATGTTCACTCTTGCCATCTCCTGTTTGACCACTTCCAATTTCCCTTGGTTCATGGACCTAACATTTCAGGTTCCTATGCAATATTGTTCTTTATAGCATTGGACTTTTCTTCCATCACCAGTCACATCCACAACTGGTATCTTAGGTCATTTACTATTCAATTTTAGAGAATTTTAAAATATTTTTATTACTGTTACAGATGAAAAAATGGAGGCATTAGTATTTCTGCTATTATCATCTTATATAAAGAAAAACAGTGTGTGAAAATATCGGAAGCTAATGAGAATGGAATTGAGGTATCTTTAATATATATCATGCATCTGCTTATATAATGATTTAAATAGAGGAAAATGATAGGAGCAGATGGTAAAATGGACACGACAAGCTCAAAAAACTTTGGCTCCATGAAAAGCAGTCGCATATTTGTATAATCCATCATCAAAACTATCAATAAGTCCCATTATTTCTATTCCCAAAAGATATCCTAGTCATCTACCTCTGTTCGTACCCATGTATAAATAATTCCCCAGTGGATGTAGCAGTTCAGAGGAATACAGATCCCTGTGGGATCCATGGTGTGAGGGGCTTGGAAAAACTTCATGGGTCTTGATCTGGGCCTTGAAGTCTGAACTGGATTTGAAAGCATTCTTAGGGGGAATTCCAGACACAGACATCTCATGAGCAGGGAGTGGGAATGAGGGGAACAGACTTGGGGTAAAGGGAGGGTTATGAGGCTTCAAAATCTTCTCAAGCTGAAGAACCCCAAAAAGATTTGTTTTGACAAGAGGCAGAGAGTTAGACTTTAAGCATGAATGGATGCTGAAACACAGGTCATGGCATGAGCCTGACTCTTCCTCTCTCCACCCAGAAGCTTGGCCCTCTTCAGTGTCAGCTTTACTCTCATGCAAGCACTTCTTACCAGATGGCCCCCAGAAACAATAGGCTTATGCTCTCCTAGCTAAGCAACCAGAGGGCAAAGTGTCTCTCCATGCCAGTGACTCCCAAAGAGCCCCTAGAATCTTAGCTGAGTTAGCTGACTTGAGTCACGTCTCCATTCTCAAATTGATCCCAGGGCCCATGGGGAATAGTCTTATTGGTAAGGACTGGGTCATGGATCCCCTTTGAAGGTGGGAGATGAGACCCCACATAGACCAATGGGCAAAATATGAAGAAGGGGTTGTTTTCCCGAGGAAAACTGAGGTTTTGTCACCAGAGAGGGAAGATGGATGCTGGGAATGGAAAAAGATATATTTCTACCATGGAAGCCAATCACAGTGCAGAGATGGTTTGACATTTTTTTCTGAAATTTTTGGCCAGCCTGGCAAGTATATGTTCTGAAAACCAAGGGAAACGCCAAATGTAACCTCAGGGTGGAGAAGAATTTATGATAAAAACACCCCTAATAGAGCAGGCTGTCTGTCCCAGACTCAGCAAATGAAGCTCAGCTTAACTGCTTGCAGTCTTGGATGAACTTCTAACTCTTTAGCCCTAGGAGAGAAAAAATTGCATAGACAACTTCCTTTCTCTCCTTGGCATGCTGAGCCTCAGAGAAAGTTATTTAACCTCTCTCAGCAGTGATTCCCCAGCTATAAAAATAGGATGATGATCCTTACCCATTTAGGACTGCACACAGAGCTGGAGAGAGAGCAGGATCTATAACAAAGATTTTCCAGGCTGTGGGCTGGACAGCAGTTTAGAAATGTGGCATTAGGACTTCGGAGTCTTCACAGATTTAGTCATCTGAAGGATTTAGAGAAACCTTTTCTCCAACTCTCAAAATGCTTGGCAATGTTCTTTCCTAATTTTGGTGTTAATGAGAAAATGAGATTTCCTGAAAACATGCCTTATCTGTTGGCATTTGTATCTCTTGTGAATCCAAGCCATGATGGCAATGGCAAAATCTGAGGACTACCTAAAACTGGCAGTAGTGTCCTGGGGCAGGGGGGTTAAGTGCCCTGGAAAGGTTCTCCTATGCCAGACATGAGTGATGGAGAGGTGAACATATGTCTATTCTTGATGAGCTCAGAATCTAATAAAGGAAGGAGGGAGAGGTGAGATAGAAAGAGAGAGAAGGAGAGGAATGGAGGGAACATAAATAATTTTCAAACAAGAATAGGAGTTGGCAAAGTAAGACCCACAGACCCAACCTGGCCCACTGTCAACCTGTTTTTATATGGTCCACGAACCTCTTTTAAATGGTTGAAAAAATCAAAAGAATAATATTGTGTGACAGGTGAACACTGCATGAAATTCAAATTTCAGTGCTCATAATTAAGTTTTATTAGCATACAGCCCTAATCTTTCATTTATATAATAACTGTAGCTGATGTTGTATTTCAATAGCAGAACTGAGTAGCTAAGACAGAGAGTGCATGACTCACAAAGCTAGAAAGATTTTACAGAAAGAGCTTACTGTCTCCTATTCTAGAGAAACAAGCTTTGTTTCAATAAAAGAATTGATATAAGAAGAAAGCCCAAGGAGAAACAGCTTCAAAGTAACATGCATTCGATTTGGGTCTTGAAGATGGGTAGGATTCTAATAGGAAGAGATAAAGTGTGGTGCCATTAACCTAGAAGTCTGTAACCCCTTATTATAGATGAGAAATAGGTTGAGGGGTGGAGCTGAAATTTCAAGTCAAGTCTGACTTACTTCATAGCTCAGCTGTTTCTGAATTTCCCTTTCTAGCAGTTATAAAGCTTAAAATGACTGGATACAAACTCAAAAGAGGCCTGACTACCTTCTTAAGGAATCCAACTAATTCTGCACCTAGTGGGCTGCCATCTAAAGCTTGTGAGTTGGAAAGTCATATGAGTCAAGCCATGATTATAGAATGATTGTCAACAGTTGCACACAGGGTAAATTGAAAAGAAGAGGGGAATGATACCGAGTACGACAGTCCATGGTGTTGTGAAGAGTCAGATACAGCTGGCAACTGAGCAATGAACAAAGAACAGTTAGGAGACCAAGCCTGGAGTCTGGGTCAGAGATAACGAGAATTTCATCAAGGATCGAGGGAGTGGGGTCAGTGGGAGACATTGAGCAAAGATAGAAGTTACAAATCTGCCAATAGGTACAGGAGGAGGAATAAAGATGACTTCCTGGATTTGAGTCTGGAATGATGGAGGTGGTGGAGAAGGACGAGGCTGGCTATGGAAAATGATGAGTTCCACTCAGCTTGTGCCATTTGGAGAGATGGCAGGGTATCCAGTGGAGCGAACTAGCTGACTGTGCCTAGCTCACAAGTAGGCTGCTTTGACCTGGATGGCAGTGGGGTAGAGAGGCAGAAAGAGATATCAGAAACGAGGAAGGGGAAAACTATGCATGTATGAGGAAAAGAGGGGGCTGAAGCTGGGACCACTTGCAATGTAGGATCCAGAGCAAGAGTGACAAGCCTAAAAATATACGGCAGTTGCTAATGGGTAAGGTAGGCCAGTAGTGAAGCTAAAAGCTCATGCCCCATCTAAAGGGGGTGGCAGTGTCTTAGTTTGAGGAGATATACATGCCACATCTCTAGACATGACTTTCCAAGAGAAAGTGAAATATTGGATATGTATTTGCAATCTTTTTATTTTTAAATGTTGGCAAGAACTTCAGTTTTATTTATTTAAATTCAGTTTTATATATTTTAATTAATAAAGGAAAAACACTGAAGAAGTGAGTCAAACATTTACAGAGGGCTAGATCCAGTATGCCGGAGAAGGCACTGGCACCCCACTCCAGTACTCTTGCCTGGAAAATCCCATGGATGGAGGAGTCTAGTAGGCTGCAGTCCATGGGGTCGCTAAGAGTCGTGTCACTTTCCTTTTCCCTTTCATGCATTGGAGAAGGAAATGGCAACCCACTCCAGTGTTCTTGCCTGGAGAATCCCAGGGACGGGAGGAGCCTGGTGGGCTGCCGGTCTGTGGGGTCGCAGAGTCGGAAACGACTGAAGCGACTTAGCAGTAGCAATAGATCCAGTATGCAGGCCACTAGTCTGCAGTCTTTTACCTAAGAATATGCAAACAGTTTGAAACTGTTTGGGGTTCTGTCTCCAATCTCTCCTGAATCACTCTCTTGAAGCCCTTCCAACCTTTCCTCTGGGGACTTTTCTAGCCTATATCCAAAACAGCAGCATTTGTGCTGGTGACAGCCTGTGGCTGAGATGACATGTTTCTTATGTGCTCCATATTCAAGTCACAATAATCAAATGCGAGAAGAAACAAATCCAACAACAACAAAGACCAACTCACACAAAGACAAAAAATGTGTTTGTCCATGACAATGATAGAATAAAAGGGAAAATCCCTTGGGGATTCTGGCTATTCTCCTGGCCTTCAGGAAAAATCCAGACAATACCCAGAGGCAGAGATGTCTGGCTGCACTGGGAGGGAAGATTGCAGTGAGCAATCCTGAAAGGCCTTGAAGGAAAGCATCAGGGTCACCATTTGGCTCTTGATAGTTTGAAGATGAATGAATGTGAGCTTTCTGCTGGAAGACTGCCCTACTCTCTCCCCAGGAGCCCTGCATCTGGGAGGAAGAATTCTCATCATGAAATGTATTGGGCAGGTGTTCCTTCTATCTTGAGCTTCTCTGGATGGTCAACTACACCTCAAAAGATCACTTAGTTTTCAGGAACTCATCAAACACCCTTTTTCCTGCTCAGAAGCATGGTTACATAAATTCAGCAAACCTGAAGGCAGTACCTAACATATTCTCAGCCTGGTACTAAGGACTGTTTGACACATGAGGTGAGGAGCAAGTGCAGCCCTTCTTTCTCTTCAAAGGGCAGAAGAGATATGTGAGCAGAGACATATCTATTCCAGTTTGTGCCCAGGGCCTTGAAGAAGGTGAGATCAGCCTGGCTGGGGAGTTGAGAAGGGTTTCCTATTGAAGAGTATTGAAAGCAATGACACATCTTAGCCTTCTTAAAATAACACTGCTGTTTACATTGTTGCATTTTGGACTTGCTTGGTACCTGTCATCTTTCCTTCTCTCCTATTCTCCTTTTATGAAATGGGAATATTTGTCCTATGCCTGTCCTGCCACTGAACTTTGGAAGCTCAATTGTTTGATGTCACATCATCAGATTCACATCTGGAGAAGGACTTGCTTCACCTTTGGGGCAAGAAGAACATACTTTGAGTCTTACCTGCATTCAATACAGATGAGACTTTGGACTTTACATATTTAAGTTGATACTGTAATGAGTTAAATCTTTTGGGGCATGCTTCCCTCTTGGGATGCAATAAATGTATTTTGCTTATGAGGACATAAATTTGGGGGTGAGAAGAGGTGTAATGCTATGGTCTGAATATTTGTACCCACTCAAAATTCTATGTTAAAATCCTAACCCTAAAATTAGCAATATTAGTAGGTGGGGACTTTGGGAAGTGATTACATCATGCAGATGGGAATTTCATGAATGGGATTAATACTTCTTCAGAGATCCTTAGCCTTTTCCATCATGTGAGGACTAAAAATTCTGTGATCTGGATAAAGGGCTCTCCCTTAACCATGATGGCATCTTGAGCTTTGACTTACAGCTTCCAGAACTGTTAGAAATAAATCACTGTTGTTTACAAGTCATTGAGCCTATGATATTTTGTTACAGTAGCCAGAATGGAGTAAAACAGACATCACAGAGCACATCTGCATTGCCCCTTCTGAAGGCTCATCAAACATGCCCTGGTAGAGCCAGGCCTTCTCCTGGTATTGTTTGGATTGTCCTTTGAATGAATAAACAAAGGACCAAGTCACTGGCTGCTAAGAGCAGTGTACAGAACCAAAAGAGACATAAAAGATCTAGGAAAAATAATGTGATTGACAATAAAATAGATAGTCAAGTTTGAACATCAATGTAAAGAAACGCTTTAAAAAGTAGGAAGTAATAGGATGGAAATGAGCAAGATAAGAGATCAGAAGAGGAAAGTCAAGTTCAGAGAGGAGTGGGAGTAGATACCTGAGAGAGAGTAGCAAGGGCTTTCTATACACCCATGTGACCTCAGCCAAGGACTGAGCAATAAATTATCTGATGAGAATTTTCATGAAGATAATCTGCACATATTGAGTGCAGTATATTGAATGCATATTGAATATGCTGCACTCAATATGTGCACCATTATCTTGTTGCAAAGAGTTGGACATGACTTAATGACTAAACTGAACTGAACTGAATCTGCACATATACCCATCACTGTAGTGTTGAAGATGTATTGAGTAGCTGGGGCTTGGAAAATTAACTCTAAAATATGACTTTGAGAGACAAAGATATCACACAAAAAAGAAAATTATAAGTCAACGTCACTGATAAATACAGATGCAAAAATTTTCAACAAAATATTAGCAAACTGAATCCAACAATATATTAAAAGAATGATACACCATGATTAAGTGGGATTTACTTCAGGAATGTGAGGGTGCTTCAATACCCACAAATCATTCAATGTAACACACGACATTGACAAAGTGAAGATAAAAGGCATATGATCATCCCAGTAGACATAGAAAATTTGACAAATTTCTATAAATTTGACAAAATTCAACATTTATTTATGATAAAAACTCTCCAGAAAATGGGTATAGCAGGAACATACTTCAACATTATAAAGGCCATATATGATAAGCCCAGCTAGCATCATATTCAATGATGAAGAGCTGAAAGCATTTCTGTTACGATCAGGAACAAAACAAGGATGCCTACTCTTTTCACTTTTATTCAACATAATATTGGAAGACCCAGCCACAGCAATCAGACAAGAAAAAGAAATAAAAGGAGCCCCAATCTGAAAGGATGAGAAAAGTAAAATGGTCACTGTTGGCAGATAACATCATACTCTACATAGAAAATCCTAAAGATGCTACCAGAAAACTGCTTAAGCTCATCAATGAATTTGGTTAAGTTACAAGACACAAAATCAATACACAGTAGTAATCTGTTGTACTGTTCATGGGGTTCTCAAGGCAAGAATACTGAAGGGGTTTGCCATTCCCTTCTCCAGTGAACTACATGTTTTTCAGAACTCTCCATCATGACCCGTCTGTCTTGGGTCGCCCTACACAACGTGTCTCATAGTTTCATTGAGTTAGACAAGGCTATGGTCCATGTGATCAGTTTGATTAGTTTTCTGTGATTGTGGTTTTCATTCTGTCTGCCCTTTGACAGATAAGGATAAGAGGTTTATGGAAGCTTCCTGATGGGAGAGACTTAATGTGGGGGAAACTGGGTCTTGCTCTGATGGGTAGGGCCATGCTCAGTAAATCTTTAATACAATTTTCTGTTGGTGGGTGGGGCTGTGTTCCCTCCCTGTTGTTTGACCTGAGACCAAACTATGGTGGAGGTATGAAGAAAATGGCAACCTCCTTCACGAGGTCCCGTGCACACACTGCCCCATTCAGTGCCCCTGACCCTACAGCAGGCCACCACTGACCCACGCCTGCACCAGAGACTCCTGGACACTAACAGGCAAGTCTGGGTCAGTTTCTTGTGGAGTCACTGCTCCTTTCACCTGGGTCCTGGTGTGCACAAGGTTTTATTTGTGCCGTCCAAGAGTCTGTTTCCCCTGTCCTATATAAGTTCTGGAGGCTCTATGGTGGGGTTAATGGCAACCACCTCCAAGAGGGCTAATGCCACACCCAGGTCTGTCGCACCCAGAGCCAATGCTCCTGTGGCAGTCCACTGCTGACCCATACAGGAGTCACTGAAACACTCAAAGGCAGGTCTGGCTCAGTCTCTGTGGGGTCTCCTGGTGCACACAAGGTTTTGTTTGAGCCCTCTGAGTGTCTCTGGTGGGTATGGGGCTTGATTCTAAGCACGATTTCGCCCATGCTTCTGTCTTGCTGGGGCTTCTCCTTTGCCCTCGGACATGGGTATCTTTTTCTGGTGGGATCCAATATTTTCCTGTTGATGGTTGTTGAGCAGCGAGTTGTAATTTTGGAGTTCTCTCAGGAGAAGATGAGTGCACACCCTTCTACTCTGCCATTTCCCTTATTGAACAGTATGAAACAGTATGAAAAGGCAAAAAGATATGACACTGAAAGATGAACTCTCCAAGTCAGTAAGTGTCCAATATGCTACTGGAGAAGAGTGGAGAAATAACTCTAGAAAGAATGAAGAGACAGAGCCAAAGCAAAAACAATGCCCAGTTGTTGATATGACTGGTGATGGAAGTAAAGTCCAACATTGCATAGGAACCTGGAATGTTAGGTCCATGAATCAAGGGAAATTGGAAGTGGTCAAACAGGAGATGGCAAGAGTGAAAGTCACAGTTTAGAAATCAGTGTACTAAAATGGACTAGAATGAGTGAATTTAATTCAGATGACCATTATATCTACTAATGTGGGCAAGAATCCCTTAGAAGAAATGGAATAGCCCTCATAGTCAACAAAGGAGTCCAAAATGCGGTACTCAGGTGCAATTTCAAAAACAACAGAATGGTATCTGTTCCTGTCCAAGGCAAACCATTCAATATCACAGTAATCCAAGTCTATGTCCCAATACCTAATGCCAAAGAAGCTGAAGTTGAATGGTTCTATGAAGACCTACAAGGCCTTCTAGAGCTAACACCCCAAAAAGATGTCCTTTTCATTATAGGGGACTGGAATGAAAAAGTAGGAAGTCAAGAGATACCTGGAATAACAAGCAAGTTTGACCTTGGAGTACAAAATGAAGCAAGGCAAAGGCTAACAGAGTTTTGCCAAGAGAACACACTGGTAATGGAAAATACTCTCTTCCAACATCACAAGAGAAGACTCTACACAGGGACATCACCAGATGGCCAATACCAAAATCAGATTGATTATGTTCTTTGCCCCCAAAGAAGCTCTAAATAGTCAGCCAAAACAAGACTGGGAGCTGACTGTAGATCAGATCATGAGCTCCTTATTGAAAAACTCAGACTTAAACTGAAGAAAGTGAGGAAAATCACTAAATCATTCTTGTATGACCTACATAAAATCCCTTACAATAATACAATGAAAGTGACAAATAGATGCAAGGGATTAGATCTGAAAGAGTGCCTGGAGAACTATGGAGAGAGGTTTGTGACATTGTATAGGAGGCAGTGATCAAGACCATCTATAAGAAAAAGAAATGAAAAGGCAAAGTGGTTTTCTGAGGAGGCATTACAAATAGCTGAGAAAAGAAGACAAGTGAAAGGAAAAGGAGAAAAGGAAAGATATACCCATTTGAATGCAGAGTTCTAAAGAATATCAAGGAGAGATAAGAAAGCCTTCATCAGTGATCAATACAAAGAAATAGAGGAAAAAAATAGAATGGGAAAGACTAGAGATCTCTTCAAGAAAATTAGAGATACCAAGGGAACATTTAATGCAAAGATGGGCACAATAAAGGACAGAAATGGTATGGACCTAACAGAAGCAGAAGATATTAAGAAGAGGTGGCAAGAATACACAGAAGAACTATACAAAAAAGATCTTCATGACCCAGATAACCATGGTGGTGTGACCACTCACCTACAACCATACATTCTGGAGTGTGAAGTCAATTAGGCCTTAGGAAGCATCACTATGAACAAAGCTAGTGGAGGTGATGGAATTCCATTTAAGCTATTTCAAATCCTAAAAGGATGATGCTGTTAAAATGCTGCACTCAATTTGCCAGCAAATTTGGAAAACTCAGCAGTGGCCACAGGATTGGATAAGGTCAGATTTCATTACAGTCCCGAAGAAAGGCAATGTCAAAGAATGTTCAAACTACCGCACAATTGCACTCATCTCACACACTAACAGATTAATGCTCAAAATTCTCCAAGCCAGGCTTCAACAGTATGTAAACTGTGAACCTCCAGATGTTCAAGCTGGATTTAGAAAAGGCAGAGGGATCAGAAATCAAATTGCCAACATCTATTGGATCGTTGAAAAAGCAAGCGAGTTCCAGACAAACATCTACTTCTGTTTGTTGACTACGCCAAAGCCTTTGACTGTGTTAATCAAAACAAACTGTGGAAAATTCTTCAAGAGATGGGAATACCAGATCACTTTACCTGCCTCCTGAGAAATCTGTAAGCAGGTCAAGAAGCAACAGTTGGAAGTGGACATGGAACAATAGACTGGTTCCAAATCGGGAAAGGAGTACATCAAGGCTGTATATTGTCACCCTGCTTATTTAACTTATATGCAGAGTATATCATGTGAAATGCTGGGCTGGGTGAAGCACAAGCTGGAATCAAGATTGCTGGGGAAAATACCAATAACCTCAGATTTGCTGATGACACCATCTTTATTGCAGAAAGAGAAGGAGAACTAAAGAGCCTCTTGATTAAAGTGGAAGAGGAGAGTGAAAAAGTTGGCTTAAAACTCAATATTCAGAAAACTAAGATCATGGCATCCAGTCACATCACTTCATGGCAAATAGATGGAGAAACAATGGAAACAGAGAGACACTTTATTTGCAGGGGCTCCAAAATCACCATAGAGGGTGACTTTAGCCATGAAGTTAAAAGACGCTTGTTCTTTGGAAGAAAAGCTATGACCAACCTAGACAGCATATTCAAAAGCAGAGACATTACTTTGCCAACAAAGGTCCATATAGTCAAACCTCTGGTTTTTCCTATAGTCATGTATGGATGTGAGAGTTGAACTATAAAGAAAGCTGAGAGCACCAAAGAATTGATGTTTTGAACTGTGGTGTTGGAGAAGACTCTTGAGAGTCTTTTGGACTGCAAGGAGATCAAACCAGTCAATCCTAAAGGACATCAGTCCTGGCTATGCATTGGAAGGACTGATGCTGAAGCTGAAGCTCCAGTACTATGGCCACTTACTGTAAAGAACTGACTCCTTGGAAAGACCCTGATGCTGGGAAAGATTGAAGGCAGGAGGAGGAGGGGATGGTTGGATGGCACCACCAACTCAATGGACATGAGTTTGCATAAGCTCCAGGAGTTGGTGGTGGACAGGGATGCCTGGCATGCTGCAGTTCATGGGGTTGCAAAGAGTGGGACACAACTGAGCAACTCCACTGAACTGAACTGAATCTGTTGTATTTCTCTACAGTAACAGTGAACTCTCAGAAAGAGAAATTAAGGAGACAATCTCATTTACAATCACATAAAAAAATTTTAAAAATACAATATACCTAGGAATAAATCGGACTAAACTATAAGACCTGTTCTTGGATACTGTAAGACACTGATGAAAGAAACTGAAGGTGACACGAAGAGATGGAAAGATAGACTCTGTTCCTGGACTGGAATAATTGATATTGTTAAAATTATCATACTACCCAAGACAAACTACAAATTCAGTGCAATCCGACCAAAATATCAATGGTATTTTTCACAGAAATAGAACAAATAATTTAAAAATGTGTATGGAAACACAGAAGTCCCTGAATAACCAAAATAATCTTGAGGAAGAACTAGAGGTATCAGGTACCCTGACAAAAGATTGTACTGCAATGCTATAGTTATCAAAACAGTATGACATGGGTAGAAAAACAGACACATAGAGCAGTATAACAGAATAGAGAGCCTAGAAATAAACCCACACACTTATGGTCAGTTAATCTATAATACAGAAGGCACAAATAAATAATAGAAAAAGACAGTCTTTAAAAAATGGTGCTGGGAAACCTGGAGAGCTACATTTAAGAGAAGGTAATTAGAAGATTTTCTCACATCGTATACAAAAATAAGCTCAAACTGGATTAAAGACCTAAATGTAAGACTGGACACCATAAAGCTCCTAGAAAAAAACATGGGCAGAACACTCATACATAAATTGTAGCCATACGTTTTGGATCTGTCTCCTAAGGCAAAGGAAACAAAGCAGAAATAAACAAATAGGACATCAGTTCAGTTCAGTTCAGTCGCTCAGTTGTATCCAACTCTTTGCAGCCCCATGAATCGCAGCACGCCAGGCCTCCCTGTCCATCACCAACCCCCAGAGTTCACCTAGACTCACGTCCATCGAGTCAGTGATGCCATCCAGCCATCTCATCCTCTGTCGTCTCCTTTTCCTCCTGTCCCCAAACCTCCCAGCTCAGAGTCTTTTCCAATGAGTCAACTCTGCATGAGGAGGCCAAAGTACAGGATTTTCAGCTTTAGCATCATTCCTTCCAAAGAAATCCCAGGGCTGATCTCCTTTAGAATGGACTGGTTGGATCTCCTTGCAGTCCAAGGGACTCTCAAGAGTCTTCTCCAACACCACACTTCAAAATCATTAATTCTTCAGCGCTCAGCCTTCTTCACAGTCCAACTCTCACATCCATACATGACCACAGGAAAAAGCATAACCTTGACTAGAGGAACCTTTGTTGGCAAAGTAATGTCTCTGCTTTTGAATATGCTATCTAAGTTGGTCATAACTTTCCTTCCAAGGAGTAAGCGTCTTTTAATTTCATGGCTGCAGTCACCATCTGCAGTGATTTTGGAGCCCCCAAAATAAAGTCTGACACTGTTTCCACTGTTTCCCCATCTATTTCCCATGAAGTGATGGGACCGGATGCCATGATCTTCGTTTTCTGAATGTTGAGCTTTAAGCCAAGTTTTTCACTCTCCACTTTGACTTTCATCAGACGCTTTTTAGTTCCTCTTAACTTTCTGCCATAAGGGTGGTGTCATCTGCATATCTGAGGTTATTGATATTTCTCCTGGCAATCTTGATTCCAGCTTGTGTTTCTTCCAGTCCAGCGTTTCTCATGATATACTCTGCATATAAGTTAAATAAGCAGGGTGATAATATACAGCCTTGACGTACTCCTTTTCCTATTTGGAACCAGTCTGTTGTTCCATGTCCAGTTCTAACTGTTGCTTCCTGACCTGCATATAGGTTTCTTAAGAGGCAGATCAGGTGGTCTGGTATTCCCATCTCTTTCAGAATTTTCCACAGTTTATTGTGATCCACACAGTCAAAGGCTTTGGCATAGTCAATAAAGCAGAAATAGATGTTTTTCTGGAACTCTCTTGCTTTTTCCATGATCCAGCAGATGTTGGCAATTTGATCTCTGGTTCCTCTGCCTTTTCTAAAACCAGCTTGAACATCAGGAAGCTCACAGTTCACATATTGCTGAAGCCTGGCTTGGAGAATTTTGAGCATTACTTTACTAGCATGTGAGATGAGTGCAATTGTGCGGTAGTTTGAGCATTCTTTGGCATTGCCTTTCTTGGGGATTGGAATGAAAACTGATCTTTTCCAGTCCTGTGGCCACTGCTGAGTTTTCCAAACTTGCTGGCATATTGAGTGCAGCACTTTCACAGCATCATCTTTCAGGATTTGAAATAGCTCAACTGGAATTCCATCACCTCCACTAGCTTTGTTCGTAGTGATGCTTTCTAAGGCCCACTTGACTTCACATGCCAGGATGTCTGGCTCAAGGTCAGTGATCACACCATTGTGATTATCTGGGTTGTGAAGATCTTTGTTGTACAGTTCTTCTGTGTATTCTTGCCATCTCTTCTTAATATCTTCTGCTTCTGTTAGGTCCATACCATTTCTGTCCTTTATCGAGCCCATCTTTGCATGAAATGTTCCCTTGGTATCTCTAATTTTCTTGAAGAGATCTCTAGTCTTTCCCATTCTGTTGTTTTCTTCTATTTCTTTGCATTGATCACTGAAGAAGGCTTTCTTATCTCTTCTTGCATAATTAACCTTAAAATCTTTTTCACAGCAAAGAGAACCATTGACAAAACAGACAACCGATTGAATGGGATATATGATGATGAGTTAAAATATATAAACAAAAATAAAATAAAATAAAATAAAATATATAAACAGCTCATAAATCTCAATATATGTCATGTGCTCAGTCATGCCTGAATCTGTGCAGTCCCCTGGACTGCAACCCGCCATACTCCTCTGTCCATGGGATTCTCCAGGCAAGAATACTGGAGTGGGTTACCATTTCCTTCTCCAGGGGATATTCCCAAACCAGGGATTGAACCCAGGTCTCCTGCATTGCAGGCAGATTCTTTACTGACTGAGCCACCAGAGAAGCCCATAGTAAACAACGAACAATCCAATTAAAATTGAGTAGAAGATCTGAATAGATACTTTCCCAGAAAGACATAGAGACGGCCAACGGGCACACAAGATGCTTAACATCACTAATCATCAGAGAAATGCAGATTAAAACTACAGTGAGATGTCACCTCACATCTGTCAAAGTGGCTACTATCAAAAAGGCAACAAATAACAAATGTTGATAAGGACTTGGAGAAAAAGGAATCCTTATACACTGTTGATAAGAATGTTAACTGGTGAAGCCACTGTGCAAACAGCATGGAGGTTCCTTAAAAATACAAAATTAGAACTACTATTGTTGCTAAGTCACTTCAGTTGTGTCCGACTCTGTGTGACCCCATAGATGGCAGCCCATCAGGCTCCCCCGTCCCTGGGATTCTCCAAGCAAGAACACTGGAGTGGGTTGCCATTTCCTTCTCCAATGCATGAAAGTGAGAATTGAAAGTGAAGTCGCTCAGTCGTGTCCGACTCTTAGCGACCCCATGAACTGCAGCCCACCAGGCTCCTCCATCCGTGGGATTTTCCAGGCAAGAGTACTGAAGTGGGGTGCCATTGCCTTCTCCATAGTATATGATCCAGCAATTCCACTCCTAGATATTTACCCCCAAATATGAAAGCACCAATTCAAAAGGACAAGCTTCCCAATGTTCAAAGCAGCATTATTTATATTTTTCCTGTATCTGAATTTATTTTATTTTTCTTCTCCTTTAAAATTTTTATTTTGCATTGGGGTAGTATAGCTTACTCCTTGGAAGGAAAGTTATGACCAACCTAGATAGCATATTCAAAAGCAGAGACATTACTTTGCCAACAAAGGTTCTTCTAGTCAAGGCTATGCTTTTTCCTGTGGTCATGTATGAATGTGAGAGTTGGACTGTGAAGAAGGCTGAGCGCCAAAGAATTGATGATTTTGAACTGTGGTGTTGGAGAAGACTCTTGAGAGTCCCTTGGACTGCAAGGAGATCCAACCAGTCCATTCTAAAGGAGATCAGCCTTGGGATTTCTTTGGAAGGAATGATGCTAAAGCTGAAACTCCAGTACTTTGACCACCTCATGCGAAGAGTTGACTCATTGGAAAAGACTCTGATGCTGGGAGGGATTGGGGGCAAGAGGAGAAGGGGACGACAGAGGATGAGATGGCTGGATGGCATCACGGACTCGATGGACATGAGTCTGAGTGAACTCCGGGAGTTGGTGATGGACAGGGAGGCCTGGAGTGCTGCGATTCATGGGGTCACAAAGAGCCAGACACGACTGAGCGACTGATCTGATCTGATCTGATAGCTGATTAACAATGTTGTGATAGTTTCAGGTGAACAGTGAGGGGTTCAGCCATACATATAGAATGTATCCATTCTTTGCCAAACTCCCCTCCCATCCAGGCTGCCACATAACATTGAGCAGAGTTCCATGTGCTGTACAGTAGGCCCTTTTTGGTTATCTACTTAAAATATAACAGTGTGTACATGACCATCCCAAACTCCCTAACTATCCCTTCCCCTTGGCAACCGTAAATTCATTTTCTAAGTCTATGAATCTCTTTCTGTTTGGTAAATAAGCTTATTTATTTTATTTCTTTTTAGATTCTGCATATAATGGGATGTCATATAGTATTTCTCCTTTTCTGACTCACTGTACTCAGTATGACATTCTTTAGGTTCATCCATGTCAAAGCAGCATTATTTATAATTGCCAAGATATGGAAGCTACCTAAGTGTCCATCAAACAGATCAGTGGATAAAAAAGAAGCTGTTTATATATACAGTGGAATATTTAGTTCAGTTCAGTTCAGTCATTCAGCCGTATCTGACTCTTTGCGACCCTATGGATGGCAACGCGCCAGGCCTCCCTGTCCATCACCAAGTCCCAGAGTTTACTCAAACTCATGTTCATCACATCGGTGATGCCATCCAACCATCTCATTTTCTGTTGTTCCCTTCTTCTCCCACCTTCAATCTTTCCCAGCATCAGGGTCTTTTCCAATGAGTCAGTTCTTAGCATCAGGTGGCCAAAGTATTAGAGTTTCAGCTTCAACATCAGTCCTTCTAATGAATATTCAGGACTGATTTCCTTTAAGATGGACTGGTTGGATCTCCTTGAAGTCCAACGGACTCTCAAGAGTTTTCTCCAATACCACAGTTCAAAAGCATCAGTTCTTCGGCACTCAGCTTTCTGAGTCCAACTCTCATATCCATACACGATGGAATATTGCTGAGCCACAAAAATGAAATTTTTGCCACTTGCAGAGCAGTCTAGAGGATATTAATGCTTAGTAAAATAAATCAGATAAGGGCAAATAAACAAAACTAGTGAATACAATAAAAAAGAAACAGATATGGAGAACAAACTAGTGGTTATAAGTGGGAAGAGGGGAGGGACAATTTAGAGGTAGAAGACTGGGAGGTAAAACTACTATGTATAAAGTAAATAGGGTACAAAGATACATTGTACTGCACAGGGAATATAGTCAATACTTTATAATAACTTGGGAGTATAATTTTTAACAATTATGAATCACTATGTTGCACACCTGAAATTTATATAATATTGTAAATCAACTCTACTTCAATAAAACTGTGACTTTGTCTTCATCCCAAGGCCAATCAATTCTTTTTTTCTAGGCATTTTTTTTCCCTAATGCCTCTCTCAGTTATGGATTTAAGGAGCCTTTAAAATTGGACCACAGTATTTCAACCCAGTTAGATGGTAAATTTGATCCTTGAACTAATTACAACTAGTAGTTGCGCTAGTCTCAACCTGTGAGACATGACTGCGTAGAATTTTCCCAGTTTTGTGTTCAGTGAGGCCACATTGGCAGCTTAAGATTAGGCATAGTGAGAGTATTTACTGACAGAAATAGGTAAACCCCACAAATGAGCCCTCCACCTCTAAAAACCCATTGTTGAAGAACATTTGCCAGTACACCACACAAATGAGTGTCAGATGGTATAATACCATGAACCCTCCGGCTGGGCAACGGTTCTGACAGTCACCAAGTTGTTGTTTGTAGCAAAGACTTTTACTGTTTAAAAAGCTGTTCTGATAGTTACATTTTGCCCAGTTCAATGCTAGATGGTGTTGGTAGAGAGAGAGGGGAAAACAATAGAAGAAATTTAAGTCAGATAAGAAGTCATTTTTAGTAGAAATGACTATTCTAGGGAACGTGATCAGTTTTTATTTGTTTTCTATTTATTTTCTTAAGGCTTCCCTGATAGCTCAGTTGGTAAATAATCTGCCCGCAATGCAGGAGACCTCAGTTTGATCCCTGGGTTGGGAAGATCCCCCGGAGAAGGGAAAGGCTATCCACTTCAGTATTCTGGCCTGGAGAATTCCATGGACTCTATAGTCCATGGGGTCACAAAGAGTCGGACAATTCTGAGCCACTTTCACTTTCACTATTTTCTTATTTTTCCCACTCTGATCTGAGCAACTGATTGTGCAACTAGACTGTACTTATATCTGGTAGTAAGATTTGGCAGGAAAAGTTTGGAGATAGACAATGCCAAATAACTCATGGACATCTCACAACATTTTAGGCTAGATGGGACACAAATGGGTACTGGATGCTCCATCCACATTCCCTCTTCAGGTCAACATATCCATCTACCAGTTTCTGGGAATGTCAGCTTCACCAGCTCATAGTTGCATCTCTTATTGGTAGTTGTCCTCTAGAATGAGGAACTATCTTTGCTCTCCCAGGAGGCAACCCACAGCCACTGACTGGCTGATGCAAAATGCCAACATCTTGTCTCAACTGGAACGACTCTGAAGAACCATTCCAGCTCCAGAATTAGGATTAGCTGAGTCCTCAGCTGAAGCATCACTTCCCTCTCTTCAATACACTTTTCATACTTTCCTACATGTTATTCTTCCAAGAGCACTCTCTGATCAACCTCTGACCACAGTGGCCCTTTGTTCCCATGGGATCAAGTTTAAAACAAAACCCTACCATACACAAAAATAACCTTAAAATAGATTAAAGACTTAAAAGTAAGACTAGAAACTATAAAGCTCCTAGACGATAAGAAAGCACACTCTTTGACATAAATCACAGCAAGATCCTCTGTAACCCACCTCCTAGAATAATCAAAACAGAAACATGGAAGTTGGACCTAGTTAAACTTAAAATCTTTTGCACAGTAAAGGAAACTATAACTAATGTAAAAAGAAAACCCTCAGAATGGGAGAAAAATAATAGCAAATGAATCAACTGACAAAGGATTAATCTTCAAAATATACAAGTAGCTCATATAACTCAATACCAGAAAAACAAACAACTCAATCAAAAAGTGGGCAGAAGACCTAAACAAACATTCCTCCAAAGAAAACATACAGATGGCTAATAGATACATGAAAAGATGCTGAACATTCAGTTCAGTTCAGTTCAGTCACTCAGTCGTGTCCGATGCTTTGTGACCCCAAGAACTGCAGCACGCCAGGCCTCCCTGTCCATCACCAACTCCCGGAGTTCACCCAGACTCACGTCCATCGAGTCAGTGATGCCATCCAGCCATCTCATCCTCTGTCGTCCCCTTCTCCTCCTGTCCCCAATCCCTCCCAGCATCAGAGTCTTTTCCAATGAGTCAACTCTTTGCATGAGGTGGCCAAAGTACTGGAGTTTCAGCTTTAGCATCATTCCTTCCAAAGAACACCCAGGACTGATCTCCTTCAGAATGGACTGGTTGGATCTCCTTGCAGTCTATGGGACTGTCAAGAGTCTTCTCCAACACCACAGTTCAAAAGCATCACTTCTTTGGCACTCAGCTTTCTTCACAGTCCAACTGTCACATCCATACGTGACTATTGGAAAAACCATAGCCTTGATTAGACGGACCTTTGTTGGCAAAGTAATGTCTCTGCTTTTGAATATGCTATCTAGGTTGGTCATAACTTTCCTTCCAAGGAGTAAGCGTCTTTTAATTTCATGGCTGCAGTCACCATCTGCAGTGATTTTGGAGCCCCCCAAAATAAAGTCTGACACTGTTTCCATTGTTTTTCCATAGAGAAATGCAAATCAAAACAACAATGAGGTATCACCTCACATGGATCAGAATGGCCATTATCAAAAACTCTACAAACAATAAATTTTGGAGAGGATGTGGAGGAAGGGGAACCCTCTTGCACTGTTGATGGAAATGTAGATTGATACAGGCACTGTGGAGAACGTTAAGAGATTCCTTAAAAAACTAGGAATAAAACTTCCTTATGACCCAACAATCGCACTACTGGGCATATACCCTGAAGAATCCATAACTGAAAAAGATACATGCACCCCAATGTTCATTGCAGCACCATTTACAATAGCTGGGACATGGAAGCAACTTAGATGTCCATGGACAGATGGATGAATAAAGAAGTGGTACATACATACAATGGGATATTACTCAGCAATAAAAAGGAATGCATGTGAGTCAGTTCTAATGAGGTGGATGAACCTAGAGCCTATTATACAGAGTGAAATAAGTCAGAAAGGGAAAAATATATATATTAACACATATATATGGAAGCTGGAAAGATGGCACTGATGAACCTATTTGCAGGGCAGCAGTGGAGATGCTGACATGGAGAACAGACCTGTGGGCACAGAGGAGAAAGGAGAGGGAGGGACAAATTGAAAGAGTAACATTGAAACACGTTCATTGCCATATATAAAGTAGACAGCCAGTGGGGATCTGCTTTATGACACAGGGAGCTCAAACCTGGTGCTCTGTGACAGCCTAGAAGGGTGGGAGGTGCAAGGGAGGCTCAAGAGGGAGGGGATATATGTGTACCCATGACTGACTCATGTTGATGTATAGCAGAAATTAGTACAATATTGCAAAGCAATTATCTGCCAATTAAAAATTAAAAGAAAAAAAGCATGGTAGAAAAGTACAAAAAAAAAAAAAATTCACCAAGCTTTATTACTCACCTGATGCCTAAGTACTCCCCCACTGCCTCTAACCAGAGAGGTCCATCCCTGCTTCATCCTCTCACTGCAGCAAGCCACTCTTAAACTTGCTGAGAAGCTCTAATTGTTGGAAAGCCTGTCCCTAGTTTGAGTTGAAATCTACCTCTCTCTTTAAAAACAGTCTGATTTTCCAGATATACATTGTGTGACCTGGTTTGTTCTAGTTGATATTTCTTTGGACATATAAGAGGAGTGATGTACAGTCTCTGTCCCAGAGAACCTTCCTGACAGAGGAATGACAGGCTGCCAAAAGGGTTGCTATTGGGATTCAGAGAAAGGAGGGATCCCTGAAGGGTGGTGATGGGGCAGCTTCTTGGGGGAGGTATCCCTTGAACAGGGCTCACAGACATGTAGGATGTGTGCAGGCACTTGACAGAATGCTTTTCAGAGGAGATGCTGGGCATGCTCATCAACTGAAATGCACCTCTGCTGTTTCCCTGGCTTACTTTCATTTCCTCTTCATCCTCCCACAAGTTTTGACTTTCTTTTGGGATCTCAAAGCCCACATGATTAAAATTGGGGGGGGCAACACTGTCTTGGTTTCAAAGATAAGCTTGTAACTCAGGTCTGGCCAGTCACTTTTTTTCTTCCTCTTGACCACAGGGATGGACATAGTTGATCTCATGGTTATTCAACCCCAGGACTTTTATTAGAGTTGCTGGAAAGTAGATGCTCTAATTTTGTTGCAGTTGCTAGGCTATATATGAGTAATCCATGAGCCTCTGTGGACTACACCAAGAAGAAGGGAGAGTGTATTAGACATGGTTCTCCAGAGAAACAGAACCAATAGGAGATACAGATATAGATATAGATATATAGATATAGGGGGCTTCCCCAGTGTTGCAGCAGTAAAGACTCCACCTGCAATGCAGGAGATACAGGAGACATCGGTTCAATCCCTGGGTTGCAAAAATCTCCTGGAGGAGGGCGTGGGAACCCACTCCAGTATCCTTGCCTCGAGAATCCCATGGACAGCGGACCCTTGTGGGCTACAGTCCATAGGGTCGCAAAGAGTTGGACACAACTGAAGTAACTGAGCAAGCATACATGTATATAGATACAGACATATCAGAGGAAATTTGTAATAGGAGCTGGCTCACATCATTATGGAGCCTCTAAATGTCATCTGCATTGGCCTTCAGCTGCAACCTCCTTGGGAATTTACTGCTTTGCTCTCCCAAGGGGTGGCTCACAGCCAAGAAGACTCACGATCTGCCATCTGCAAGATGGAGGGCCAGAAAAATCAGTGGTCCAAAGGCCTGGAAATCGGAGGCTTTCCAGTGTGTGTCCTGAACTGAGTCTGAAAGCCTGGGGACCAGGAGTGCTGATTTCTGAGGGCGGGAGTAGATGAATGTCTCTTAAGCGAGACTGAATTTGCCCTTTCACCTTTTTGTTCTGTTTGGTCCCCTGGTGGACTGGATGATGCCACTCATATTGGGAAGGATCATCTGCTTTACTCAGTCCACCAATTCAAATGCTATTATCTTCTGGAAATACCCTCACAGACATACCCAGAAATAATGTTTTATTAGCTATTTGGGCATCCCTTAGCCCAGTCAAGTTGACACATAAAAGCAACCATCACTCAGAGCTTAGCTCAGGATGGGAGTTAAAAAGAGGCAGGGAGAGAGTAAGGCAGAGAGAGTTGTATTTTTTTAATGTATTTTTAAATCTTTATCTTTATTTATTTTATTTGGATGTGCTGGGTCTTAGTTGTGGTATGTGGGGTTTGTTACCTGACCAGGGATCAGACCCAGGTCCTCTGTACTGGGAGCTCAAAGTCTTAGCTACTGAACCACCAGGGAAGTCCCAAGAGTTGTACTGTAATTTAATGATATTGTTTGATCCCTGCTTAGTCTCTATGATTGAATGAACTTGAACCCCAAATTATTTCTGTGTCGAAGGCAATTTGAATTTGATCATAAATCACTTGCAACAAAATGACACCTACTTAATGTAGTCATGAAACCAGTAGTTCAACTCTGTTCTGATATCAGAGCCCTGTACTTGCTCTTCAGCACAGAGTAGGTAAACTTTATGGCATTAGAAGGCTCTCTAAAGAAATGGGGCCTACAGTTCAGCCAGAGAAGTGTGTAAGGGCAGCTCCCTAATTCTGTTTGTGAAAGTTCAGATGTGTTTGTTCACTGACAATCTACGATTTTAGGATGCCATCAGTTTTTATTTCCTGATTGGCCCTCTCCATCAACTCGTCTGCAGAAGTTCCACATTCCTAGATGAATTGCTTTTAGAACAAGCACCTCTTCAGGTTCATCTTCCATGAATTCTGGGAACCCAAGTAGCTTAAATGACTTCATTCCTGATGTGAATTTGAAAATGATTCATTCAAAAGTGAGCCTTAATCTACAGACCATCTTAAAATCATGAGAAATACCACATTGGGTTGACCCCTCCACTCTGTGTGTGATGTAGGTATTAAAGACATTGGGGGCTGGGTAAATCTCCAACCCATCCCTCTCCCCACCTCCCAGGATTTCAAAAACTTTGATCATTTCCTTCTCAGCCTTTGTATTTCCAGAACAAAGCAGCCCATTTTGATCTATCCTTGGATGGCATTCCTGCCCCCACCTCCTTGATCATTTTCGATGTCCTCCTCACTTCCTCCAGCTTCTTTATGTCTTTTAAAGGTATGCCCAGAACTGCACACAATATTTTCAGAGATCAGAGAATCAGACTTTTATCTTTACCTATTGATGTTAAAAAATTTGATCATGATAAAACAAATCATTCTAAGGAATTTGTATTGGAATCTAAGCCCAAAGTCATTCATTCCTTCCTTCACCTACTCACTGAGCTACTTGATAAGAAATTAGGAAGATACTACTATTTTTCCAGGCTTGTGGTTGGCCTTTTGGAATACCAAACAGGATGAGATATCATCCTTTTTCCTTCAGGAGTGTTTAATAGAGCTAGTAATGCAAGACCAACTTATAAGAAGCCACCAACAATAATGTCTCCCATTAGAATTTTACTTGAAACACTAAAGTGCTTTTTCACCTATTATCTCATTCAATTCTCATACGAATTGCATTTTCATAGTGAGGGGCTGAGTGTCAGGGAAGTGAGGATACTCAGGATTCATGTGTAAGTCATCTGTCTCCAAGTTCATGAGCATTTTCTCTGGACCATGACCCTCCTTTCCAATCATCACCCATGAAAGATCTCAACTCTGAAGTTCTGAGACCCAACAGTAAAGATTGAAACTCTGAAGTGAGTTACAGTCTGGGATAAATGTGAGAGTAAAAAGTTTCCATAATAGGAACACCTGTGCAAGGTGGTTTCTGAAATAGATATTTAGGGTCTTTCTGGAGTATTTTTAGTGGATCTGAAATGAGCTGAGGTTACCTTCCATATTAACTCCATTCTAGAAGAACTCTATTTCCATTGCATTGCCTGCTGTCAGTCATTTCTTTTTCAGTCAAGTACAAAATCTTGATTTTGGTTGATATATGACTCTAGCTTCTGGGTCTGGGCTCCTCAGGTAGTGCAGTGGTCAAGAATTCACCCGCCAATGCATAAGATGCAAGGGACTCAGGTTCGATCGCTGGGTAGGGAAGATCCCCTGGAGTAGGAAATGGCAACCCACTCCAGTGTTCTTGCCTGGAAAATTCCATGGATAGAGGAGCCTGGCAGCTCAAGTCCATGGGGTGGCAAAGAGTCAGTCATGACTGAGCACTCACAGCATGCAACTTCTGGGCCTAGGAGGGGACATATGGCCTGGTCTGGTCGTTCAACCCACCATGATCTCCATGCTTCTGGAATTTGTCCAGAGATGTGGGCATGAAGATCAGCCCTGTGGTTTCTGGAAAGGTTGGCAAGTTCTCTTGCTGTTGGGAGGTAAGCATGAAGTCTGAAGATAGTCACACAGAGGAAAGTGGGGTGGAGACGTGAGCTAGGTGGCTGATGAAATATATTGAGTAACATTTTACAGCCCTGAACTTTCAGTTACATGAGCCAGTGATGTCCTTCTTTTGCATAACCTGACTTGAGTTGTGTTTCTGTAATTTGCAGCCAAAGAGAGCCTTGACTAATATTCCCATTCACTTACAAATTTCCTTCTAGCAACATAATCTTTCTCTGTTTCCCTCTGAATCCACTAACCTTGCTGTCCTTCAACCATGGCTCATGAGCACTAGCATATCTTTTTTTCAAATTCACTAGACTTACAGCTTCATGAGGATTGGCACCTCATCTACTTTGTACTGTGCTTAGTTGCTCAGTCATATCCGACTCTTTGCAACCCATGGACTGTAGTCTGCCAGGATCCTCTGTCCATGGGGATTCTCCAGCCAAGAATACTGGAGTGGGTTGCCATGCCCTCATCCAGGGGATCTTCCCAACCCAGGGATCGGACCCAGGTCTCCCGTATTGCAGGCAGATTCTTTACCATCTGAGCCACCAGGGAAACTCCTTGTCTACTTTATTCACCACTTAATTCCAGCAGAGTTGAGTAGTAGAATCAGCTCCATGTGGATACTGGGGACAAAGCCACATTTTCTCAATTCTGGCTGAAAGAAATGCAGAGGTTTCAATAACCTAATATGGTATTGCAAGTAACATTACTAAAAATAGTCAAATGAAAGTGCTGAAGTTTGTGGATTATCTTCTTATAATCCATGTTAAACTCAAGGTTATCCCTATAACATCTCTGTCACTAAAATTCCAAGATGCCTTCACGTATGGATTGAATAAAAGAGTGTGTGTAGGACATTCTGAATAACTGAATAATCTAGAACCTTTCAAACTATGTGATGGCCTGCAGTGAGTGTTCATGACTGAGTTTCATTTTATATTTCTTGAAATCACTAATTATTTTAGTGATTTGGAAGGGTATTATATCAACTTTGGTCATGCAAACTAGAGAATATTGTGCATTTTTATCCATCTTCTGGGTCATGGGGGGAAAAGCTTGGGAATCAGGGGGTCTAATATAGTGTCTTCTGTTTCTGTTCTTTAACCTGGCTTCTGAATTACTTCAAAATTCTAGTCCACAATTTTTTTTTCCCCAGCTACCATTTTCTATAATAGCCAAGGTATTTTTACTCCTTGTCCAGCAAATATATTATGTCTGGCCTCACTGCTTTTCATGAAAATCACTCAATCAGAAAGTCTTTTATTCTTATATATTCCTATCCTGCTCATCCTTCTTCAATATCTAGGCAAATCTCACCTCTGTCATGAAGCCAAGTGCTATGTGCCAACCTGGAAAGTTTTCCCCTACACTTTAAAAAATTGTTCAATTTCTTTAAAATTTAGAAATAGTAAAATTATTATTTTTTGGTGAATAGTTCCAAGAGTTTTAACATGAGTGTGGGTTCAAGGAACTACCTCCATTATCAGGACACAGAGCAGTATCAACAAGCTACAAAACTCCTAGGCTGTTTCCTTTGTAGTCACAGCCTCTCCTACTTCAAATATCTAGAAAGCACAGGGCCATCCTATGTCCCTATGACTTTCCTTTTGCCGAATGTCACATAAATGGAGTCACACAGCATACGACCTTTGGGACTGGCTTTTTCACTCAGCATAATGCCTTTGAGATTCATCCATGTTGTGTATGTCAATAGTTCATTCCTTTTGATTGCTGAGTTGTAATCCATTGAATGAACGTACACAATGTGTTTATCTATTCACCTGTCTATTCCAGTTGAGCTATTTCAAATCCTAAAAGATGATGCTGTGAAAGTGCTGCACTCAGTATGCCAGCAAATTTGGAAAACTCAGCAGTGGCCACAGGATTGGATAAGGTCAGCTTTCATTCCAATCCCAAAGAAAGGTGATGTCAAAGAATGTTCAAACTACTACACAATTACACTCATCTCATACACTAACAAAGTAATGCTCAAAATTCTCCAAGCCAGGCTTCAACAATATGAACCAAGAACTTCCAGATGTTCAAGCTGGATTTAGAAGAGGCAGAGAGCCAGAGATTAAGTTGCCAACATCTGTTGGGTCATCAAAAAGCAAGACAGTTTCAGAAAACATCCATTTCTCCTTTATTGACTATGCCAAAGCTGTTGACTATGTAGATCACAACAAACTGTGGAAAATTCTTCAAGAGATGGGAATACCAGACCACTTTACCTGTCTACTGAGAAATCCGTATGCAGGTCAGGAAGCAACAGTTAGAACTGGACATGGAACAACAGACTGGTTCCACATAGGGAAA
Organism: Bos indicus x Bos taurus; assembly: GCF_003369695.1. Taxonomy (NCBI): domain Eukaryota; kingdom Metazoa; phylum Chordata; class Mammalia; order Artiodactyla; family Bovidae; genus Bos; species Bos indicus x Bos taurus. Next base: position 48,209,422 of record NC_040093.1, read on the forward strand.
GGAGTATGTCAAGGCTGTATATTGTCACCCTGCTTATTTAACTTATATGCAGAGTACATCATGAGAAATGCTGGGCTGGATGAAGCACAAGCTGGAATCAAGATTGCCAGGAGAAATATCAGTAACCTCAGATATGCAGATGACACCACCCTTATGGCAGAAAGAAAAGAGAAACTAAAAAGCCTCTTGAGGAAAGTGAAAGAGGAGAGTGAAAAAGCTAGCTTAAGACTCAACATACAATATTGTAAAGTAATTAGCCTCCAATTAAAATAAATAGATTTAAATTTAAAAAAAGAAATAAATAAAAAGAAATAATTAAAAAAAAGACTCAACATTCAGATCATGGCATCTGGTCCCATCACTTCATGGCAAATTGATGGGGAAACAGGGGAAACGGTGAGAGACTTTATTTTTTGGGGCTCCAAAATCACTGCAGATGGTGACTGCAGCCATGAAATTAAAAGACGCTTGCTTCTTGGAAGGAAAGTTATGACAAACCTAGACAGCACATTAAAAAGCAGAGACATTACTTTGCCAACAAAAGTCCATCTAGACAAAGCTATGGTTTTTCCAGTAGTCATGTATGGATGTGTGAGTTGGACTATAAAGAAAGCTCAGCACTGAAAAATTGATGCTTTTGAATTGTGGTGTTGGAGAAGACCCTTGAGAGCCCCTTGGACTGCAAGGAGATCCAACCAGTCTATCCTAAAAGAAATCAGTCCTGAATATTCATTGGAAGAACTGACACTGAAGCTGAAACTCCAATACTTTGGCCACCTGATGTGAAGAACTGACTCCTTGGAAAAGACCCTGATGCTGGGAAAGATTGAAGGTGGCAGGAGAAGGGGATGACAGAGGGTGAAATGGTTGGATGGTGTCACTGACTCAACGGACATGAGTCTGAAAAAACTCTGGGAGTTGGTGATGGACAGGGAGGCCTGGCGTGCTGCAGTCCATGGGGTCACAAATAATCGGACATGCCTGAGCAACTGAACTGATCTGAACTGATTCACCTGTCAATGGACATTTGGGTTGTTTCTAGTTTTTAGTTTTTATGAGTAAATCTATAAACATTGGTATAAATGTAGAAAAATATTTTCATATTTCTCCAATAAGTATATAGGAGTCACTTTCTGGGTCAGAGTAAGCATATGTTTAACTTTATAAGATACTGTCCTTTTTTCAGAATGAACTATACCTGTGCTAGTTTGCATTCCCACCAGCAATGTGTGAGAGTTCCAGTTGCCCTCTGTTATAATCAATGCTTGAAATAGTCAGCTTACTTAATGATGTTGAATATCTTTTCATGCACTTATTTTGCTATCAAAGTATTTTCTTGGATAGAGGAATTCTTCAAATCTCTTGCCATCTTTATTAAATTAGTTTCTTATTGTTAAATCTTAAGAGTTCTTTATATAGTCTAGATGTAAGTCCTTTGTTGACTGTATTACTACTTGCAAATATTTTCTCCCAATTTGTAGCTTGAGTTTATTCTCTTAATAATGTCTTTTGCAAGGTAATAGTATAGTCCATGGGGTCACAAAGAGTTGGACATGACTGAGTAATTTTCACTTTTTATTTTTATTTAGTGTTTTTTATTTTGATGTATCCAACTTACCAATTTTTTTCTTCTAAGAATTGTGCATTTGGTCCCATATCTAAGAATATTTTACCTAACACAAGATCATAGATTTACCCTATTTTCTATAAGTTTTATAGTTTTACATTTAAATATATGAATTAATTTTGTACAGGGTAAGATATATGAATCAAGGTTAATTTTTTGGTATAGAGATCTTCAATTGTTCTATCATTATTTGCTGAAAACTTCTAACCAGACTGAAAAAAAAATAAAGAGAAGACACAAATTACCTGTAAAAAGAATGAGAAGGGGTTAAATGGACCTTTATACACCTAACTTTGCTATCCTAGATATAATTCCTCTAAATCCAAAACCAGCAAAACATATCCAAGAAGAAAAATATACCTTTACAGGGTCACTGTATTTTTAAAACTTGGGATGAGAAAAATAATCTGTTAAATATACTCGAATATTATCATTTCTGTTGCCCTTCCTTTATTCACAACACTGTAAGCTTTCTTATGTTAGTATTTCTCTTCTGTTTTAAGAAATTTCTTTTACATTTATTTTATGTAATTTTGCTGGTCAGAATTCTTTTTGTTTTCCTTTAACTGAAAATAGTTTCATTTCAACTTCATTTTTTAAAAAAATATTTATTTATTTGGCTGCCCTTGGTCTTGGTTGTGGCATGCGGTATCTTCAATCTTCTTTGCGGCATGCCTGATCTTTAGTTGAAGCATGTGAACTTTGCTGCTGTATGTGGGATCTAGTTCCTCAACCAGGGATTGAACCCAGGCCCCCTGAGTTGGGATCATAGCCACTGGATCACCAGGGAAGTTCCTCAACTTCACTCTTGAAAGTTATTTGCGGTAACAATTTTGGGTCAACAAGGTGGATATTTTTGTTTGTTTTGTTTGTTTTTACTGTTACCGCTGCTGCTGCTGTTGCTAAGTGGTTTCAGTCGTGTCCGACTCTGTGCGACCCCATAGATGGCAGCCCATCAGGCTCCCCCATCCCTGGGATTCTCCAGGCAAGAACACTGGAGTGGGTTGCCATTTCCTTCTCCAATGCGTTAAAGTGAAAAGTGAAAGTGAAGTCGCTCAGTCATGTTCAACTCTTCACAAACCCATGGACTGCAGCCCACCAGGCTCCTCCATCCATGGGATTTTCCAGGCAAGAGCACTGTTAGCACTTTTTAAAAACCCAATTACTTTAAAGCTTCCATGATTCATGATGAGAAGTCATCAATAATTTGAATTGTGTAGTGTTTTTTCCCTCTAGATGCTTTAAAAATTATTTTCATCATCTCTGGTTTTCATCAGTTTAATTATGGTGTATCTCTGTGTGTGTTTCTGTGAGTTTTTCCTATTTGGGATTCACAGAGGCTTTTTTGAATACACAAGTTTATGTCTCTCACCAAATTGGGTAATTCTTAGACATTATTGCTTCAAACATTTTTTCTGCACCACATTCATTCTCCTCTCTATCTGATGCTCTAACAACACAAATGTTAAAACCTTTCGATATTGTCCCATAGTTTTCTGAGGCTCTGTTTCCCGCCCCCCCCCCTTTTTTTCTTTCTTTCTTTCTCTTTTTTTTGTTCAGATTGGCTACTTTAAACTGAATTTACTGACTCTTCTGAAATCTACATTTTGCTGTTCAGTCAATCAACTAAAAGTTTTATTTTGGTATGTTTTTTATATCTAATATTCTTATTTGATTATTTTTATAGCTTCTGTTTCTTTCTGTATTTCCTGTATTTCAAGAGTATTTGCCCTTATGTTTTGGAATATGATTATAAACAGCTTCTTTAAAGTCTATTTGATAATTTCAACATCTTGTTTATCTGAGTGATTGTTCATTGATTTTATTTTCCTTTGCAAATTGTTGAGATTTTTTTCATATGTCAAATAATTTTGGATTGTGTCCTATACATTTTGAATATCATGTGACATGACTTTGGATTTTAATACTATAAATGCTTTGCTTTAGCAAAGCAATCAGCTCAGTTCAGGCCACATCAACTTTTAATGGACTGTGGTTCCGTGTCAGTTCAGTTTCAAACTATTGCAGTGTTATTCAGATTTGTTGCATATGTTTGCCACTCTGGGTAATGATCAACTCTTCTTTTTAGTCCTGAAAGCCTCTGACATACTGTTCAGGATCAGGTCCAAGCATACATGGCTTGTGGGTGAGCCCTGAAGTTCCTATATGACTTTATGACATCTTTCTCAAACTGTGTCTGTTCTTCATTCTGACACCTTGGATCTCAGAATCTCCTCTTCTTGGTCCTCCTCTGTTCTGCAGATGCTCTCCTTCTCATTCTTTGAATGAGAAATAAATGACTTCTCTTACAGCTATTTTTGCTCCTATCTAGTGCCAGAGGGCTAAAAAGGTGAGTTTTAGTCTCCCGAGTCTGCTGTACCGTTCCTGCAGGTAGATCCGCCTCTGAGATCAAGTGGAGGAAGATAGAGATTTCCCTCCATTTCCTAGTCCACATAATTTCTTAGGTCAGAGAGAGTGTTTCCCCTTCCTGGGAATTTCAGGTATCCAGCTGGCAGCCACTACAGCCACTGCCATTTCTGCCCTGCCCCTGCCCATCTGCCAACAAGCCACTGTGAGATTAAGCTTTGGGACTGGGGATTGCCTGGGAGCTGGAATAAAAGGAAAAGAAACACACACACACACAACAACAAAACCCAGGGGATTTCCTTTTTTTGTTCTGTAGATGCCCTCCTTCTCATTCTTTGGATGAGAAATAAATGACTTCTCTTGAAGCTCTTTCTGCTCGTATCTAGTGTGAAGTTACAGGATTTGGGGCTTAGTTTGAGCTCAGGCCTGCAGAATCAGAAGGAAGAAAATAATAATCTGCCTGCTACTGTTAACTCTTCATCATATTTAGATATTAATAGATGCTCCACTCATTCTACATAGGTTTGCAGTTATGTTCAATGGACAATACAGAGTGGACCCTGCTTTGTCCCTCTTACCCAAACCAGAACCTCTCTACTTCTATTTTTTGTTCCTATACCTTATCCATTTTACAGACCAAGAAATAAGGTCCAAAGAGTTAAACACCTTATCTGAGGTCACACAGTTAGTAACAAATGAACCAGGATTTGAACTTATGTCTATAGATACTTTGACTTGTGTCAAGGATGTAAATCTTACAATAATGTTTAAACACTGAAATTATTATTAGTTCTTTATTATAAAGAAAGAAACAGGCTCAGAGAAGCAACACAGCAAGTCAGGATTCAAACCACATAATCGAAAGCTAAGCTCCATATTAACTGTGCTTGTACTCAGTTGCTTTAGTCATGTCTGACTCCTTGTGACCCCACGGACTGCAGCCCACCAGGCTCCTCAGCCCATGGGATTCTCCAGACAAGAATACCGGAGTGAGGTGCCATGTCCTCCTCTAGGGGTTCTTCCCAATCCAGGGATCGAACCCAGGTCTCCCGCATTGCAGGCAGATTCTTTACCAACGGAGCCACCAGGGAAGTCCATATTAACTACTCCATGGGAAATTTATGTGGCTAGATTTATAAAAAAGGACTCAACAAATATTTCAAAACAGACATTTTCTAAGGGAAAAATGTGCCTCAACACACACACAAAATATGTTTGTCATTGTGAAAAAACTGGATTAATGTTTTAGATCCCCACAGCATTGCTTATTAACTCACACTGTGTTCATCCATCTCTTTATAGACATATTTGTCTCTTTGTTTCACTAATTACAACATTCCAACTATTTTTTTTCCTATGTGTTTTTAGCTGGAACAGTCAAATTTCAGTCTGGTTGTTTTCCTGGGTTCTTCACATTTCCCATGTCAGGGCAAAGGAAAAACCATGGAGGTTTCTCCTCAATACAGTCTCTTCTGCTTCCCTGAGCACAGATAACATTGCTGTAATCCTGGAGCCACGTGACTGCTCTCATCAGAATGGAGGAGATGATCACATCTGGAATTTATACAAAATTCCATTCAGTGAGGCCAACTCTCTCCCTAGATGGGAACCCATTCACCATGGCCTTGAGTCCTTCAGGTGGAATAAAGATGTTACTGTAACGATAGTTTATAAAATGAGAGTAAATATTGTGGCCTTGTACCAGAGAGCTTTCTATAGCAGAGAAGATTATAATAAAGACAGAAAATGTATTGTGACCCCCATCTTGCTGCATTACCATAACAACGCAGCTTTGCGGCTCCAGTGGGGCAAAGAATCAGGTAAGAGGTTTACAGATGTTTTATTTATGTGCAGATCTTTCAGTGTCAAGGTGGAAGAAGGACTTCTCTTAGGTGTATTTTCCTAGGTAGTTGATAGAAAGATAAATTCAACAAACTGATCAGTCTTTGGAAAGCTTTTTTACCAGTTGATTCTCAAACTCTCTTACTAGTGAATTTTAAAACACATATTTGAGAAAGAACGGGGAAAAGGCTTGTATCATCAAAATAAAACACACTTCATTGAAATTGAACACTTTGAAAGAGTTCCTTGGTGTCTCAGAAATGTTCTGCCCTCCCCTTTGAGCTGTTCCTTTTATGTCTTTCCTTTGGAGGTTTTAATTTAGTGAACACAGAGGATATTCTGATGTGCACAGCCAATTCAGGACCTACCCTGAAGAGACGCGCCCCACTCCCTGCCCCCCCATCTCCCCCCGCCCTGCAACAACAACAACAACACACACGCACACATACACACACATACACACACTACTGCTGCCAACTGCAGGAGAAAGAGTACAGAAGTTTGAGAAGCAGGTTTGGAGATAATCCACCCCGAAGGTTGGAAGTGAACTGAAATTTTCATTCTGTGGATAGACGACATGGTCAGAAAGACCACTAATTGTTTGAGATTGTAGATTACAGGGTTTCTTTGGATAAGAAATGGGTTTCCCTTGTGGTTCAGCTGGTAAAGAATCCACCTGCAATGCGGGAGACCTGGGTTTGATCCCTGGGCTGGGAAGATCCCCTGGAGAAGGGAAAGGCTACCTGCTCCAGTATTTCAGCCTGGAGACAGTCCATGGGGTCACAAAGAGTCAGACACGACTGGGCGACTTTCACTTTCACCTTCAGGGTAAGAAATGGGCTCTGCATCCAGTGGCCATTGAGAGTCAACCCCACATTTTCCTAAATCCTCTAGTTGGCAGCACTAGAGCCACCTGGAACTTTTAATATTGATGTCTGGAGGTTGTTTACTTTGCATATGGCTGAGGATTCTTTAAAATTACAGAAGAAATTTTTTTTTAAGAGAAAAAAAATGTTCCAGCAATAATTATAAAACAGAACTTTATCCCCACTGAGTTTTATAGATTCTAGTTGCAGGTGGTGAGCTCAGAGGTGGCAGAGAGTGAAGTCTCTGACTGAGGAGAAGAGCCTGCCTTGTGCCAGAGAACCAAGTTATGGGGAAAAAAAAAAAAAAAGACCTGCACAGAGCCAGGTGTCTAAGGCTCTAATAACTGAAGTCAGGCTGGGAGGAGTTTCAGATATCAACTTCCTTGTTGGGCAAACCCTCAGAGAGGGGTCAGCATGCCAATGGGCTCAACAGTGTGATGAGGACTTCCTGAACTGTCATTAGACTGTCCTTCTATTTTGTAATTTTCCTCCAGCACCAACTTCCTTAATACGCATTTTAGTTAGAGATTTGGGGCAGGCCATGTAGATAAACATAAAACATTTTTGAAAGAAGAAAATCAAAAGTAAATAAAACATGAAGCATTTTGTGTGTGTTTGTGTGTGTGTGTTTTGATGACATCATTGCCAGGTTATTTCGTATGTGAGTAGACCAACTGCTATTTAAAAAATAATTTGGTAATTTATGTAATTATCAAATTTACCAACATTTTCGTTTTTTCAAATAATGTATTTTTCTTTAAAAATGTTTATTGTCCTATCTCATACACATAAAGCACTCTCCGAGGCATTTGAGTTTGTAATATGACGACTGAGATATGTTTTTTGTCCTTAAATCATTTAGCACGGATTGGGATGGAATCAAAATGAATATGAATAAGCAGAACAAAAGGTATAAATGTAACAAATGCCATAAGATGTTTCAATTCATGACATGTTCATTTTACCAACCCAATTTTTAAGTACAATGTCTGGTTGAGCGTCCTCTTCTTTGCCCAATGAGTAAATTAACAAGTAAATGACGTAATGAATCATTTAGATGAGATTCTATGGGCATTGGGGGGAAGCAGAAATTATTTCTCTGGAGTTGAAGTCAGGGAGGCTAACATGGAGGAGTTGCCATTTGAGCCTTAATTGTGGAGATTTGAGTATTTGGAGATGAAAAGAAGGTCTTTCCAGGACAAGAGAGCGACATGAGCACATGCTCAGCAGTGGATAATGAGAGATGTGCTTGGCAATGTGTAAGCCATCCAATTCTGCTGAGCAATGATCACAGTATCATTGAAACACACTGGAACAAAAATAAAACAAACTAAGCCAGGCACTTGCTGCCCTGGCAGGATGTGGGACGCAGCCCCACTGGGAAGTGGTTTGTCATTTGGAGGAGGCCAAGTCCTGGAAACATCAATGTCAGCCAAAATGACATTAAAAGGTGGACAAGCAATCTAAATTCTCTGGACCTTGGTTTCTTCATCCATAAGATGGGGTCACTAATACCTATATCATGGGCTTCCCTGGTAGCTCAGCTGGTAAAGAACCCACCTGTAATGGGGAGATCCTGGTTTGATTCCTGGATTGGGAAGATCCCCTGGATAATGGATAGGCTATCCAGTCCGGTATTTATGGGCTTCCCTGGTGTCTCAGATGGTGAGGAATCCATCTGCAAAGTGGAAGACCTGGGTTCAATCCCTGGGTTGGGAAGATCCCCTGGAACAGGCATGACAACCCACTCCAATTTTCTTACCTGGAGAATCCCCATGGACAGAGGAGCCGGGCGGGCTACAGTCCATGCTGTTGCAAAGAGTTGGACACGACTGAGCGACTAAGCACACACACACACACAGTACCTATATCACAAGGTCATTTTGAGGATTACGTGAAGTTAGGGCTATAAATTAGCTGGCAAATAACAGACATTTGTTTATTATTTTCTGAATAATAATAGCAGACATTATTTAGCCAGGTGTGGTTATGTGAGTAACATTCATTTGAATTCTACTGAGCTTATGTAATTACAGATAATAAGACATCTAAACAACTCGCCCATTAAGTTCATTCTATATTTTGTGATTTACCTCATGCATTGATCTGCTCAGCTGCATCTGGTTAGAAATCTTAAACACTGTCATCACCAGAGATTTAGTGCATTTCATGTAGATGAATATAAAACCAAATATTTTCAAAGAAAGCAAGCTAAAGAAGAAAATAGGAAGGCGGCATAGTGTGCTGGTAAAGAGGGAACCCAATCTAAATTCAAATCCCTGCTCAGTCACTTACTATCCCTGTAAGCTTGAGTTAATTACCTAATCTCCTAAGGCTTGATTTCTTCATTGTAAAAAGGGGATGATGATAATAATTTTGGCAGCAATAAAAATCAAACAAAATGATGACAGTAATAATAATATATAGTTCAAAGAACAGTGTCTGAAATATGGTAAGTATTATTATTGCTTATTGTTATCTTCTTTCCCTTATATGTTCTCCTTAAAAATTCCAATACCGAGTAACCAGGACTTGTGGGAATGATGAATTTCCATGTGTAGTGATGGAGGACAGAATATTTATTTTGTTGTTGGAAAATCTGAATCCTAATCCTAGCTCTGCCACTAGCTTATTGCATGACCTTGCTTAATTTATTTGTTTCTCTGTTAAATTTAAATGTTAGACATCCGTTGGATCATAGAAAAAGCAAGAGCGTTCCAGAAAAACATCTACTTCAGCTTTATTGACTACACCAAAGCCTTTGTGTGGATCACAACAAACTGTGGAAAATTCTTCAAGAAATGGGAATACCAGACCACCTTACCTGTCTCCTGAGAAATCTGTATGCAGGTCAAGAAGCAACAGTTAAAACTGGACAAGGAACACAAGACTGGTTCCAAATCAGGAAAGGAGTACTCAAGGCTGTATATTTTACCCTGCTTATTTAACTTATATGCAGGGTACAGCATAAAAAATGCTGGACTAGATGAAGCACAAGCTGGAATCAAGATTGCCAGGAGAAATATCAATAACTTCAGATATGCAGATGACACCACTCTTATGGCACAAAAAGAAGAAGAAGCTCTTTGTGACAGTGAAAGATGAGAGTGAAAAAGTTGGCAAAACTAATACAATTATGTAAAGTTTAAAAATAAAATAAAATTAAAAAAAAACCTCAATATTCAGAAAACTAAGATCATGGCATCTGGTCCCATCACTTCATGACAGATAGATGGGGAAACAATGGAAACAGTGATAGACTTTATTTGGGGGGCTCTAAAATCCCTGCAGATAGTTACTGCAGCCATGAAATTAAAAGACACTTGCTCCTTGGAAGAAAAGCTATGACCAACCTAAACAGCATATTAAAAAGTAGAGACATTACTTTGCCAACAAAGGTCTGTCTAGTCAAAGCTATGGTTTTTCCAGTAGTCATGTATGAATGTTTGAGAGTTGGACTATAAAGAAAGCTGAGTATTGAAGAATTGATGCTTTTGAATTGTGGTGTTGGAGAAAACTCTTTAGAGTCCCTTAGACTGCAAGGAGATCAAACCAGTCAGTCCTAAAGGAAATCAGTCCTGAATATTCATTGGAAGGACTGATGCTGAAGCTGAAGCTCCAGTACTTTGGCCACCTGATGTGAAGAGCTGACTCCTTGGAAAAGACCCTGATGCTGGGAAAGATTGAAGGTGAGAGGTGAAGGGGACAACAGAGGATGAGATGGTTGGATGGCATCACTGACTTGATGGACAAGACTTTGAGTAAGCTCTGGGAGTTGCTGATGGACAGGGAAGCCTGGTGTGCTGCAGTCCATGGGGTCACAAAGAGCTGGACATGACTGAGTGACTGAACTGAACTGAAGTGAGACTAGATAAGCTCCATCTTCAAGGTCTGTCATTTTAGGATTCTGTGTACCTACTGTGTGAAATTTCCCACCAAACTGAGTCTTTGTGTACATTTCAAGAGACAATTTTAAAGGTCAACCAAAACCAATGCACCGCTTCACATATCTAGTTTGTTCATTTAAATAATAAAAAACCACACAAAATAGTTTTTAAAGAAAGTCAAACATTTGTCTAAATGCAGGCTGTCACAGAGGAACCCATACTTCTTCCTTTAACTCAGGTCTATATTTGGAGAAGAAGTTGTGCTGTGTAGGGCAAAATTTAGTGGGGAAATTTTAGTCTTTCCAAATTTTTGGCATCATATGTAAAGACCATTCAGGTGTTTACTGAGATTTTGACTTAGTCATTAGGTGTGTTGGATAGATTTAGACTAACTCTTTAAATAGCTGCTAGCTCTCAGGATTGAAAGAAAGATATCCCTAAACTATTTGAAAATTCCTATATATTTTTGATATAGACAATTTGGAGAACACTTTTTTTAGGAGTTGGGGGCGAGTATTTTTCAAGCTTCTCCCAGCACCTGAGCATGCACAGCATCTGTTTTTCAGAAGCCAAATGTCAGAGGCATATTCAGTCTGGTCTCCTTGGTGCCTTTTGGAGTGCAGCCTGGACCCTGTGGTGTGCCACATACCTTAGCCACTTTGATCCTCAAACAAAGATCTATGGAAAACTGGGTCTGCAATAGGCAAAGGAAGCCAGAGATATGCAGTTTCTAAACAGAACCTTGAACAGCCCACAGAAGACTTTATCGTCTGTCCAGCACCCTGGACAGTTCACACACATTTCCCACCCCCATCTCCACACCCCTTCCTGCAACCCATGGCTGCTAATGGCTGTCGAGGGTCCAGATTAGGATGAGACAAACAAGACATCTAGGGTACACTCCATGAAGGAGTGTCTAGGTGACTTGCTTACCTTGTTCTACTTTTACCTCTGTGATTGTCTACAGTTCATTTTTTCAATGAACCTTCACTGACTTCCTAGTAAGTGCCTGTCACTGTGCTACATGCTGGCAAGACTAATAAAACAGTCCCTTTCCTCATGGGGTTTTGTTCCTTTAGGGAACTGCAAGTCAATATGGCTAGAATTGTTTGCAGAGGTGCAAGTGTTTCAAGCAATAATTTCGGGAAATGAGCAGAAAGTAGAACATGGATGGATCTGTGCACCACATTCGGGAAGATACAGCTTTTCAAAGCTCTATGACATTTAAAACTCCATGACTATGGAGACATGTTTTTGTTGTTAGCCACTGTAAACACAACACCTAACAAGAGAAAACATAGGGTCTCAATATTTGTGTGATATGTGTGATAGTGAGCCACTGAATTTTAAGAAGAGTAGTAATTTTTTTTTCCATTTTGCAGTTTATAAGTATCACTCTGGCCCTGTTATGGAGGATGGATTAGAAGGAAAAGAGACTAAATTCAAAAATACCAGTTATAAGATGATTGCAGCAGTTAAAGTAGAAGATGATAAAAGCCAATATCAAACTCAAAATAGATATGAGCAACAGGGTATGAGAAAAAGAAGAATATAGAATTAACAGAAGTTCAGTAGGAGATGTAGATTTTTTGGAAAAGATTATTCACTTTGGGATATCTTTGAGTTTGAGGTAACTGTGCAACATCAAAGTGAAGGTCACTTAGGGGGCAATTGTTCTGGAAGAAAACCAGAAGTCTGGGCTGGGGAATGTAAATTTGTTTCCAAAAACAGTTATTGGCTTCATGGAGTCATTTATACCCTCTCATGAGAAGAAAGTGGGGCTTGAGGTGTAGAGAGAGGCAAATAAGGAAGGAGAGCAAGACTAGAATATCTAAATTCTGTTGCCCCCATAACAATTACATTTTGATGGACTGGTTTTCTCACTCATACAATAAAGGTATTGATTCAGGTCATCTCTTTGTTCCTTTAAAGGTTTATGTTCTTTGGCTATTCTAATTCAGGGTTTAAAAATCTAATGTCTGTAGAGGTAAGGTAAGATTTTCTGAACTAGTAAAGCTGGCCAGGAAACCAAGATAATTTGGAGATTATATAAGTACATGTAGGGTACATACAGAGTACATATAGAAAACATATTGAGTTCACTTCTTCTCTCCAGATAACTGTTGCCACATGAAAACTTAGACATTAGAAGATGCCTTTAAAGCAGGGATGTCCAATCCCTGGGCCATGGGCCAATACCAATCCGTGGCCTATTAGCAACTGGGTCACACAGCAGGAGGTGAGCAGCAGGCAAGTGAGCCAAGCTTCATCTGTATTTACAGCTGCTCCCCATTGCTCACATTACCACCTGACCTCTGTTTCCTGTCAGATCAGTGGTGGCATTAGATTCTCACAGGAGCATGAGCCCTACTGTGAGTGCAAGGAATCTGGGTTGCATGCTCCTTATGAGAACCATCCTGAAGTCATCCCCCTGGCCTCCCTGGTCTGTGGAAAAATTGTCTTCCACAAAACCAGCCCTCGGTGCCAAAAAAAGGTTGGAGAATGATGTTTTAAAGGTAGATGAAGATACCATGTTACATCCTCATAGCCCAATTCCTGTAGTATTTCAGCTGTAGGGGGTATAGATTCATGTGAGCTCTAAGTCATTATAGGACAACAACACCCTGTATTTCTGCCTCAAGATCTTTCCTAATGCTGTGGGAAACATACTGGTTTGTATACAAGTTAAGTTCAAAATGTGGGCAAGTTACATTCCAGGGAGCCAATCCTCAATGAATGGGGGATGGGAGCTTGTAGATAAATGCTCTATCCTCTCATTTTTTCTGGTGAGTAATTCTAGGAGATTTTTCTTTATGCTTTCCAGAGATTAGAGTGGAATTGAACTCTTCTTGTGCTTAGAAAAGATTTTTTTTAACATAATTCCTTTATATTGCAAAAGTCTCCATGGCAGTTTTAAAATGACTCTTGTCTCCTATGACTGGAGATAGAATGCATAAATTTAACAGATCTCCTATACTAACAGGACTATGTTAGAGAGGGAGTGGGGCCCTGAAACATGGACTTGGGACCCTGGGGTACACGGGTCTAAACTTGAACTCCTTGATTTCCCTGAACGCTTTTGGGCAATAGATACAGCCTCTTTTCTCTTCTTAGAGAATAGCTTTCTCTCTCCAGGAGACATTTCCTAGGTGGACGTTTCTCAAAATAATGCCACTTTTCAACTGATCTACTCCTACCTCCTACCATTGCTTCCATACCAGTAACTAGACCAATAATAGGTCTCAACATAGGTAAAGTGAAATAAAACCACTTTCCAGAGAATAAAAAAAACTCACTAAAAAGAGTTTAGAAGTATGGTTAATATGCACCAGTACGAAGCTGGGAAATATTCAGGAGAGAAGATCTTGATGGAGTTGGACCAGGTGGAACAGAATGCAAAACTATATGTGGATGAATTTATTGATGGGGGAGCACTCTCCTGTGACTTAAGACTTAGCATTCTGGTGAGGACACCTGGAGCCAGTCTGGCAAGCTTCTGGAATAATTATTTAAAGCTTCTGAATGATGATGGACTATAGTAAATGAGTTGGATATGGCAAAGCATTGAAAAATGAGTAGTAAAGTTTAGGGCAGTAAAAATGTGGGAATGGGGTACCACCAAATGCCCACTACCTAACTGTTTCACTGAGAGGGCTCAGAAGTCCTGCCTTCCACTGGACAATTAGGAATATACTGCTGAGCGGGTAGCAGCATGACTGAAAAGTCCAGTGGCAATTGACTGCTGAAACACAGTATTGACTGCAAGAGACACGGTGGAATAGAGCTCCAGAATTTCAGAAGCCGGCTGGCAGTACTTTGTATCAGGGGAAAGGTGGTCACAGTTGGTACCAAAGCTAAGATGGTAACCAGAGTTCTTTGACTCACAAGGATCTGTCAGAATTGTTAATAGATGATGACATCCTTAGGGGTGAGTTATCTGAGCAGCTTACTAGAGTATTGCTTGATTTGTATAATGGGAAATAATTGAGAATTGATAAGCAAAGGCTGACATCAGTCATAGCAATGGAAAACTACAATTCCTCATTCAATTTTTAGACATGATCAGTTTTCAGATTCAGGGCCTATTGGCAGAAGGGAGACTGGTTCCTCATGAAGAAAGACACTGAAATGCCACTACAATAATATTTATATTTTGTTTATTTAAAATATTGTCTTAATCCTTCCCTAAAGAATTTGAAGCAATTTATGAGAGTGAGTATTAACAGAGAAAAGAGGAGTACTCAGAATGTACTAGGGCTATTGCATATGAAGTCAGAGATCACAGTGATGCTATGATCAAAATATAGTCATGATCCCTTGGTTAGAATACAAGTTTAGAAGAACTGATAATAAATAAAATCCTGACCCAAGTCCATCTAACAGCAGATCCAGGGGGTTCATGGATCTACCTAGTCCTGGAATATAAAAGTGGGGTGGATATACTTAACTGTTGGTATAACTCTCACATCAGCCCCTGACCTATAGAATAAGAACCATCAAAGCAGAAAAAGACAAATGGAAATAAAACACTCCATCTTCTAACCAAGATATATATCAGAAGAAGTACTGCATGCTTGGAGGAACTATGGTTATTAGCTAGTGTACCTCATAGGTCCCAGGAGTGGATGGTAGCATGTGCTTTTTTGGTACTTTGTTACATCTCCATGTTCTGCTTCTGGTTTAAACTGCAGCTGTGGTGGATATTTCTGACTCACCAAGGACAGCATCTCACCTCAAACTTGTACTCCATGTCTTTCTTTTTATAGCTACAATCTTTTCCCGTTATGGCAGTCAAATCAGCCTATGAACAAACCTGCCTTGGCTTGCAATGTATGCAGAAGTGTTAGGAAGTTAATATCTCTCAGGGAAAGGGGCACTGGGGCATAAATATCACAGCCTCTGGGTTTCAGGTCATTAATTTTGGAAAGTTTTCTGCCTATATCCTAGAAATTCCAGTGCAATCAAGTCTCTGTTTCTTCCAGCAATAGTTACTCTTTCGTCAGCTTTTAATCCTTGTCCATTTTATCTTCCTGCTCCCTTACTATTGATTTCTGGAATTGATTTCCACAAAAACTACCTATACCCAAATCTTTGTCTCAGTGCCTAATTTCTAGGCCAATCAAGCTATGACATCAACTTGATGTTGCCAGATCTTCCATTTTTTAAAAGGTAAATGCAATTTTATTTGGTTCATTTATTTGGCTGCATTGGGTCTTTGCTGCTGCATGTGGGCTTTCTTTAGCTACAGTGAGCAGGGACTACTCTTCATTGTGGTGCCCATGGGCTTCTCATTGCAGTGGCTTTTCTTATTGCAGAGCATAGACTGACTCTAAGTGGGCAGGTTCAGTAGTTGAGATGCACAGGCTCAGTTACCCTGCAGCATGTGGAATCTTCCTGGACCCAGGACTGAACCAGTGTCCCCTGGATTGGCAGGCAAATTCGTAACCACTGGACCACCATGGAAGTCTCAGAGCTTCCAATTTTTTTAATTAATAAATTTTTTTTATTGAAAGATAATTGCTTTACAGAATTTTGTCATTTTTCTGTCAAACCTCAACATGAATCAGCCATAGGTATACATATATCCCCTCCCTTTTGAACTTCCCTCCCATCTCCCTCCCCATCCCACTCCTCTAGGTAGATAAAGAGCCCCTGTTTGAGTTTCCTGAGCCATACAGCAGTTTCCCATTGGCTATCTATTTTACATATGGTAATATAAGTTTCCATGTTACTCTTTCTATACATCTCACCCTCTCCTCCCCTCTCCCCATGTCCATAAGTCTATTCTCTGTGTCTGTTTCTCCATTGCTGCTCTTTAAATTCTTCAGTACCATTTTTCTAAATTATATATATATATATATATATATATGCATTTGAATATGATATTTATCTTTCTCTTTCTGACTTACTTCACTCTGTGTAATAGGTTCTAGGTTCATCCACCTCATTAAGACTGACTCAAATGCATTCCTTTTTACTGCTGAGTAATATTCCATTGTGTATATATACCACAACTTCTTTATCCATTCATCTGTCGATGGACATCTAGGTTGCTTCCATGTTCTAGATATTGTAAAGAGTGCTGCAATGAACAGTGGAATACATGTGTCTTTTTCAGTTTTGATTTCCTCAGGGTATATGCCTAGGAATGGGATTGCTGTGTCATATGGTGGTTTTATTCCTAGTTTTTTAAGGAATCTCCATACTGTATTCCATAGTGAATGTATCAATTTACATTCCCACCAACAGTGCAAGAGCATTCCCTTTCTCCACACCCTCTCCAGCATTTATTGTTTGTAGACTTTTTGATGATGGCCATTCTGACTGGTGTGAGGTGAGAGCTCATTGTAGTTTTGATTTGCATTTCTCTAGTAATGAGTGATGCTGAGCATCTTTTCATGTGTCTGTTAGCTATCTGTATGTCTTCTTTGGAGAAATGTCTTTTCCCCACTTTTTGATTGGGTTGTTTGTTTTTCTGGTATTGAGTTGTATGAGCTGCTTGTATATTTTAGAAATTAATCCTTTGTCAGTTGTTTCATTTGCTATTTTTTTTCCTCCTGTTCAGAGGGTTGTCTTTTCACCTTGCTTATAGTTTCCTTTGCTGTACAAAACCTTTTAAGTTTAATCAGGTCCCACTTGTTTACTTTTGTTTTTATTTCCATTACTCTAGGAGGTGGGTCATAAGACGATCTTGCTTTGATTTATGTCGTCAAGTGTTCTGCCTATGTTTTCCTCTAAGAGTTTTATAGTTTCTGGTCTTACATTTAGGTCTTTAATCCATTTTGATTTTATCTTTGTGTATGGTGTTAGGAAGTGTTCTAATTTCATTCTTTTACATGTAGCTGTCCAGTTTTCCCAGCACCATTTATTGAAGAGGCTGTCTTTGCCCCATTGTATATTCTTGCCTTCCTTGTCAAATACAAGGTATCCATAGGTGCATGGGTTTATTTCTGGGCTTTCTGTCTTGTTCCATTGGTCTGTGTTTCTGTTTTTGTGCTAGTACCATATTGGCTTGATGACTGTAGCTTTGTGGTATTATCTGAAGTCAGGAAAGTTGATTCCTCTGGCTCCATTCTTCTTTCTCAAGACTGCTTTGGCTGTTAGGAGTCTTTTGTGTTTCCATATGAATTGTGAAATTTTTTGTTCTAGTTCTGTGAAAAATGTCATTGGTAATTTGATAGGGATCACACTGAACCTATAGATTGCATTTGGTAGTATATTCATTTTCACAATATTGATTCTTCCAGGAACATGGAATATCTCTCCATCTGTTTATGTCATCTTTGATTTCTTTCATTAGTGTCTTATAATTTTCTGTGTACAGTTCTTTTGTCTCCTCAGGTAAATTTATTCCTAGATATTTAATTCTTTTGTTGCAATGGTGAATGGGGTTGATTCCTTAATTGCTCTTTCTGATTTTTCATTGTCAGTGTATAGAAAAGCAAGTGATTTTTGTGTATTGATTTTGTATCCTGCAACTTTGCTAAATTCACTGATTAGCTCTAGTAATTTTCTGATACTATCTTTAGGGTTTTCTATGTATGGTATCATGTCATCTGCAAACAGTGAGAGCTTTACTTCTTTTCTGAACTGGATTCCTTTCATTTCTTTTTCTTCTCTGATTGCTGTATCTAGGACTTCCAGAACTATGTTGAATAATAGTGGTGAAAGTGGATGCCCTTGTCTTTTTCCTGATCTTAGGGGGAATGTTTTCAGTTTTTCATTGAGAATAATGTTTGCTATAGGCTTATAATATATGGCCTTTACTATATTGAGGTAGGTCCCTTAATGCACATTTTTTAAGAGTTTTAATCATAAATGGTTGCTAAATTTTGTCAAAGTCTTTTTCTGCATCTATTGAGATTATCATATGGTTTTTATCTTTCAATTTGTTAATATGGTATATGACATTGATTGATTTGTGTACATTGAAGAATCCTTGCATCCCTGGAATAAACCCAATTTGATTATGGTGTATGAGCTTTTTGATGTGTTGCTGAATTCTGTTTGCTAAATGCTTTTGTTGAGGATTTTTGCATCTATGTTCATCAGTGATATTGGCTTCTAGTTTTCTTTTTTGTGTGTTGTCTTTGGTTTTGGTATCATGGTGATGGTAGCCTCATAGAATGAGTTTGGAAATGTTCCTTCCTCTGCAATTTTTTGAAAGAGGTTTCTAAGGATAGGCATTAGCTCTTCTTTAAATGGTTGATACCTGTGAAGCCATCTGGTCCTGGGCTTGTTTTTTGGGAGATTTTTGAACACAGCTTCAATTTCAGTGCTTGCAATTGGGTTGTTCATAATTTCTATTTCTTCCTGGTTCAGTCTTAGAAGATTGAACTTTTCTAAGGTTATCCGTTTTATTGCCCTATGTTGCTGCTGCTGCTGCTGCTGCTAAGTTGCTTCAGTCATGTCCGACTCTGTGCAACCCATAGACAGCAGCCCACCAGGCTCCCCTGTCCCTGGGATTCTCCAGGCAAGAACACTGGAGTGGGTTGCCATTTCCTTCTCCAATGCATGAAAAAAAAAAAAAAAAGTGAAAGTGAAGTCACTCAGTCATGTCCGACCCTCAGTGACCCCATGGACTGCAGCTTTCCAGGCTCCTCCATCCATGGGATTTTCCAGGCAAGAGTACTGGAGTGGGGTGCCATTGCCTTCTCGTTTATTGCCCTATAGTGGTTGATAATAGTCTCTTATAATCCTTTGTATTTCTGGATTGTCTCTTGTAACCTCTCCTTTTTCATTTCTAATTATGTTGATTTGATTCTTTTCTCTTTTTTTCTTGATGAATGTGCCTAAAGGTTTGTCAATTTTGTTTATCTTCTCAAAGAACCAGCTTTTAGTTTTATTAATCCTTACTATTCTTTCTTTCATTTCTTTTTCATCTATTTCTGCTCTGATCTTTATGATTTCTTTCCTTCTACTAATTTTGGGGGTTTTTGTTCTTCTTTTCCCAGTTGTTTTAGGTGTGAAGTTATGTTGTCTATTCTATATTTTTCTTGTTTCTTGAGGTAAGATTGTGTTGCTATAGCCTTCCCTCTTAGAACTGCTTTTGCTGCATCCCATAGGTTTTGAGTTGTTGTGTTTTCATTGTTATTTGATTCTAGAATTTTTTTGATTTCCCTTTTTATTTCTTTAGTAACCTGTTGGCTATTTAGAAATGTGTTGTTTAATCTCCATATGTTTGTGTTTCTTACCATTTTTTCCTTATAATTGATATCTAGTCTCATAGCACTGTGACTGGAGAAGATGCTTGATACGGTTTCAATTTTCTTAAATTCACCAGGGCTTGATTTGTGACCCAAGATGATGTATCCTGGAGAATGTCCGTGTGCACTTGAGAAGAAGGTGTATTCTTCTGCATTTGGATGGAATGTCCTGAAGATATCAATGAGATCCATCTCATTCAATGTATCATTTAAGACTTGTGTTTCCTTATGAATTTTCTGTTTTGATGATCTGTCCACTGGTGAGAGTAGGGTGTTAAAGTTTCCGACTATTATTGTGTTGCTGTCAATTTCTCCTTTTATGTCTGTTAGTGTTTGTCTATGTATTGAGGTGCTCCTATGTTGGGTGCATAGATATTTACAACTGTTATGTCTTCCTCTTGGATTGATCCCTTTATCATTATGTAGTGTTCTTCCTTATCTCTTGTAATCTTTGTTTTAAGGTCTATTTTGTCTGATATGAGGATTGCTACTCCAGCTTTCTTTTGCTTCCTATTTGCATGGAATATATATTTCCATCTTCTCACTTTCAGTCTGTATGTGTCTTTAGGTCTGAAGTTGGTTTCTTGTAGACAACATATATATGGGTCTTGTTTTTGTATCCATTCAGCCAGTCTGTGTCTTTTGGTTGGGGTATTTAATCTAGTCACATTTTATTAATTTTTCGTATTGTAATTTTCTTAATTGTTTAGGGTTGATTTTGTACATCTTTTTTCTTCTCTTGTATTGCTTGACTATATAAGTTCTTTAACATTTGTTGTAAAGCTGATTTGATGACACTGAATTCTCTTTTTTGATACTGAATTTCTCTTTTGCTTATCTGAAAAGCTTTTGATTTCTCCATGAATTTTGAAGTAGATCCTTGTCAGGTAGAATAATCTTGGTTGCAGATTTTTCCCTTTCAGTACTTTTAATATATCCTGTCATTTCCTTCCGGCCTGCAGAGTTTCTGCTGAAAGATCAGCTGTTAAACATATGGGGTTTCCCTTGTATGTTACTTGTTACTTTTCCCTTGCTGCTTTTAATATTCTTTCTTTGTGTTTAGTCTTTGTTAGTTTGACTGGTATGTGTCTTGGTGTGTTTCTCCTTGGGTTTATCCTGTATGGGACTCTTTGTGCCTCTTGTACTTGATTGACTATTTCCTTTTCCATATTGGGGAAATTTTCAACTATAATCTCTTCAAAAATTTTCTCACACCCTTTCTTTCTCCCTTCTTCTTCTGGGACCCCTGTAATTTGAATGTTGGTGCATTTGATATTTTCCCAGAGGTCTCTGAGACTATCCTCAGTTCTTTTCATTCTTTTTATTTTATTCTGCTCTTCAGAAGTTATTTCCACCATTTTATCTTCCAGCTCACTGATTCATTCTTCTGCTTCAGATATACTGCTATTGATTCCTTCTAGAGTATTTTTAATTTCAGTAATTGTGTTGTTTGTCTCTGAGTGTTTATTCTTTAATTCTTATAGGTCTTTGTTAATTGATTCTTGGATTTTCTCCATTTTGTTTTCAGGGTCTTTTTTTTTAGTCATCTTTATTATCATTATTCTGAATTCTTTTTCAGGTAGTTTGCCTATTTCCTCTTAATTTACTTGGACTTCTGTATTTCTAATTTGTTCCTTCATTTGTGTAGTATTACTCTGCCTTTTCTTTTTTTTTTTTTTTAACTTACTGTACTGGAGGTCTCCTTTTCCCAGGCCTCATGGTTGACTTCTTTCTTCCTTTTGGTTTCTGCCCTCCTGAGGTTGGTCCAGTGGTTTGTGTAAGCTTTGTACAGGGTGAGATTTGTGCTGAGTTTTAGTTGTTTGTTTTTCCTCTGATGGGCAAGGCGGAGTGAGGTGGTGATCCTGTCTGCTGATGATTTGGTTTGTATTTTTGTGTTTGTTTGTTGTTTAGATGAGGAGTCCTACACAGGGTGCTCCTGGTGATTGGGTGGTGCTGGGTCTTGTATTTAAGTGGTTTCCTTTGTGTGAGTTTTCACTATTTGATACTCCCTAGGGTACAGTTCCAGAGAAAGCAACGGCACCCCACTCCAGTACTCTTGCCTGGAAAATCCCATGGATGGAGGAGCCTGGTAGGCTGCAGTCCATGGGGTCGCTAAGAGTCAGACACGACTGAGTGACTTCACTTTCCCTTTTCACTTTCATGCATTGGAGAAGGAAATGGAAACCCACTCCAGTGTCCTTGCCTGGAGAATCCCAGGGACAGGGGAGCCTGGTGGGCTGCTGTCTATGGGGTTGCACAGAGTCGGACATGACTGAAGTGACTTAGCAGCAGCAGCAGTAGCAGGGGTCAGTTCAGTTCAGTTCAGTCGATCAGTCGTGTCTGACTCTTTGTGACCCCATGGGCTACAGCACACCAGGCTTCCCTGTCCATCACCAGTTCCTGGAGCTTGCTCAAACTCGTGTCCATTGAATCGACAACGCCATCCATCTCATCTTCTGTCATCCCCTTCTCTTCTTACCTTCAATCTTTCCTAGCATCGGGTTTTTTCTAATGAGTCAGTTCTTCACATCTGGTGGCCAAAGTATTGGAATTAGTTCTCTGGTAGCCTAGGATCTTGGAGTCAGTGCCCCCATTCCAAAGGCTCAGAGTTGAGTGTGAAGGTGGTGCAACTGCTTGACTAGTGGGACCCTGATGGCGCCATCCAAGTGTGCAGGGACATGGACTGCCTCTGCCGCAGGAGTTATGGCCCTATTAGAGTCTTTTTTTTGAGCCTCTTGTAGCTGGTGATCAGAAGGCCTCTTTGGCCAGTCTTTCTTCAAAGCTTTGCCCATTTAGGCACATAGAGGCCTCCCCCCACCACCCCGAGTAGGGGTCCTACTCAGTAGATCGGCACATCAGGCACTTAAAGGGGCACCGTGGATGGGGTCCTACTCTGTAGTTCAGTGTGTCAGTTGTATGATGGGCCAGCCTCTCTATTGTTCAGCTGCTGATGCTGGCATGTGGGGAGAGAGGCTATGGTGATGGCTCCACCCACTACACATGACTCAGCAGTATTACGTTGCTTCCATGGCTGCCCAGCTTTCCTCCACAGGCATTTCCCACCACAGGTCCCACACCTCCTCCCTCACATCCCCTTGATCTGTCTTTCCACAGTCAACAGCAGCCCTTGCCCTGGGATTGCTCCCCAATCCCTAAACTCCAGTTCTCAGCCACTGCACCTTCCAGGGGACCTGTGTCCCTGTCCAGGGTATGTATGGCTGCATCAAGACCTGTCTGATTCTCATTCCATTTAGGCTACCACAGATCAGCTGTTTCACTCTCAGCCTTAAATGTTTCTCCTCTGACTCAGACAATTGCCCTGATGTGGGGATCGGACTGCTGCTTCAGTTCCCCCACC
This sequence comes from Bos indicus x Bos taurus, assembly GCF_003369695.1. Classification (NCBI taxonomy): domain Eukaryota; kingdom Metazoa; phylum Chordata; class Mammalia; order Artiodactyla; family Bovidae; genus Bos; species Bos indicus x Bos taurus. The sequence goes on from NC_040093.1 coordinate 48,232,575, forward strand.
CACCAAGGGCAGGTCCAGTCCTACTAACACTCCCTTTTCCCCCTAGTTCCTTTGTCCTACCAAGTTTTGTGTGGTTCTATATATTCTTTTCCACTGGTCGGGGACTTCTGTCCATTCTCAGCTGGTGTTCTGCATGCACTTCTGTGTCTGAAGGTGTATTCCTGATGTATCCGTGGAGAGAAATGTACTTCACATCCACCTACTGCTCTGCCATCTTGTTCTCCTCAAATCTTCCATTTTTAAAAAAGGATCTGGAAATCTGAATTTCTATGAGAAACTCTTGATTTTTAAATGACAGCTACTAATTAATTAAGAGACATACTATGTTGGCCAATCATAGTAAAAAGTGAAAATGTAGTTACTCAATCATGTCTGACTCTTTGCAACCCCATGGACTGTATGTAGCCCACTCTGGCTCCTCTGTCCGTGGAACTCTCCAGGCAAGAATACTACAGTGGGTAGCCATTCTCTTCTTCAGGGGACCATCCCCCACCCCCCCACGGGACTGAACCCAGGTCTCCTATATTGCAGGCAGATTCTTTACCATCCGAGCTACCAGGGAAGCACCTGACCAATCACAATAAGCCTATTATTCATTCTTGTTCCCATGATCCCCCAGTGTGCAACTTTTATACTTCACAAAGTTCTGTATTGCTGGAACTTGAGACTTTGGTGGCATCAGTTATTAGGCTAAAGGGGTAAAGGGAATTGTGGTCATGGCCTTGTCTATCTTCTTGAGCAAAAAGAAAGGCAAAATGAAAGGGGATGTATTTAGTTTAAAATACTAGACATGACTTTCTGTCCATGTGTAGAAGAATGTGCTATTTAATTTTTGTCTGATTTCAATAGCACAGCACATATGCAAGAAAACATGAATTAACATACTGCTCCATCTTGCACAGATTGGAGCTTGAGCATTCTTTGAACTTGGATGTAAAATTTGTACTTGTGTTGGTAACTTTGTCCCCTAAGAGTTTGAATCTGGCCCCAGAGATGAAGCCACTGAACTGGTTGTTGGCCTCAGGCAATGGCTCCTTGAAAGAGCAAAAAACATGCAGCTAGTATCTGAGTCTTCAATGCTTATATCCCTGGGAGAGTCCTGCTTGGTCATGTGTATCTGTGCACACAACCTTGGTTACCCAGGAAACCAAGGCCAAGTGGGTTTGGATGCTTTTTCTATGGCCATCATATCAGATGAGATATTTCCAGAGAGCTCAGCTGTGAGCATCTTAGAGATGAGGGATTCACGTAGATGCCTTCATAAATGCATGTGACGAGTGTGATCAGGGGCAATTTGTGGTGACAAATACCACTGAACACTGGAGTAAATTGATATTACTCTGAAGGTCTTGTACCTTGGTATACAAAATGAAGATAGACTTTCATTCATTCAAAGATTAATTACTATGGGACAGGCAGTAAACTAGGACTTGAGGATAAAATGATAGTTGAGAGAAAGTGCCTGATCTCATGACTTTACATTCTGTTAAGAGAGATAAGTATTAACTAATCTCATGAATAAATATACAAGTTTAGTTGCTATTAAACCTTTAAGAAAATAAAGCTTGGATATGTGGAAGGAGGTACCTAGCACATGTTTGTAGGATGGGAAAGAATGCACTTTGTAAGGGGAAGGGAGTAAAAAACTACTCTCTGAGGTCACGTTAGATCAAGAAGATCTCAGTGCCACCAGAGCACCAGCTGAGTGAGCATCTGCAGGAGCATTCAGGACAGAGGGAATGTGTAAGACCTCGAGGCAGCAAAGAGGGCTCTCCAAAGTGTTAGGGGGCCTCTGCCAATTTAAACAGGTCCATCTTCCAACTGAGTGTGGGAAAAGCTTTGGAAACAGAGCAACTGGAGTGTCAGAAGAGGGTGGTAGACAAAGTCCTGGCCAGAGGGAAAAACCATCAGCACTTCCGTCACATGGTACACTCCATGTTGAGCCTCAGTTTCTGTATTTAGAAGTGAAGGGGTGGGACTAACTCAATGATTTCTTTTGGCTTCCCACCCCTTAAAGATATTGAACCTTTTGTTCAAAGAAAATATATAAAACAATGAAGATACAGAGCACAGTTAGCAAACTCTGGATTAAATGATGCGTGAGGAATCCTCCCCCACTAGACTTGGACTTCTAGGATCCTAAGGGTCCAGGCTCCCTTGCTGAACTCTTACATCCAAGAAATCTGCTTGTGTCTCGCTGTCAGTCTGACACTCCTGAGACTTAACTGCTGCTGCTGCTGCTAAGTCACTTCAGTCGTGTCCGACTCTGTGCGACCCCATAGACGGCAGCCCATCAGGCTCCACTGTCCCTGGGATTCTCCAGGCAAGAACACTGGAGTGGGTTGCCATTTCCTTCTATGATGCATGAAAGTGAAAAGTGAAAGTGAAGTCGCTCAGTCGTGTCCGACTCTTAGCCACCCCATGGACTACAGCCTACCAGGCTCCTCCGTCCATGGGATTTTCTAGTGACATGTAAACTCCTGGGGCCCTATTTGTATGGACCCCTCCATCCTCTTTGAAACTTGCACAAGAGTCTGAAGATCATAAGGTCTGCTAAGTCAAAGTGAAAGGCTACACTCAGGACCACAAAGCCTAAGACCCAAAGAGGACTCAGGGGCCCCTCTAAGGACTCTGCCCCCTCTAAGACCAGAGTCATATAGTTTCTAGGACCCAAGGCAGACAGACAGGATCTCCGCCCCAAAGGCTTCTCCTCCTTGACTAAAATATGGAATAGGAAAGGAGAAGCAGGAGCAGGTGTGCTCCCTAAGCCACCTGGAGGGCCCATGGGGCTAGTGAATGCTCTATGCCCCATCTATGCAACACTCCAGAATGGCAGAAATTGGACCGAGACATCTTCAAGTGGCAGGCCTGCCGCCCTCCTGCACTTCCCATTCTCTGACTTTGCCCGTGTCAGCCCAAGGAGAATTACTTACTCTGCGTGTAAGCAGGGCCTGTGGTTCTGCTGCCTCGGCAACTTTCCTTTGCAAAGCACCAGGGAGAAAACTCCTCATCACCACCCTAGGACCCACACACACTTAGGGGAGTGATGAAGAGCCCATTAAGTGTTTAAACGTGAATTATCATCTAACTGCATTTTGAGTTAATTTCTCTGAGCATGGGGCGGGGGGAGCATCTGATTATGTAAATAATGCATAAATCCCCAATGTAAAAGGTAAACGTTTATCAGCCTCAGTAACTCAGGGTAAGCTTAGGACTTGGGATGTGAAGAGAAAGCTGATTTCTTTAAGCATGTTTGCTTGCTTTGAAATGTAATTTAGGGAGGCAGAGGAATATGGTGCAAGATGAGAAGAGTACTGGACAGGGTGTCCAGGGCCCTGGGAGACCTTCGATAGACACTTTGCTTTTCTAGGACAGTTTTTCATATCTGATTCAAATGGACCACAAAATCCCAGTTTTCCTACCTCCTCGGGACATGATGAAGATAAGGTCAGACAATGGATACAGAGCAATGCTGTTCAAGGTGTGACATCACTCTGCCAAATGTTTGTTACCCATCTGCAGTAAGAGAATTTCAGAAAGCAAGAGCAAGCATTTAATAGACTTGTGGACACAGCAGGGGAAAGGAAAGGGTGGAACAAATTGAGATTAGCACTGACATATATACACTACCATGTGTAAAAGAGTTATCTAGTGGGAACCTGCTGTACAACACAGGCAGCCAGACTGGCACTCTGTGATGACCTAGAAGAATGAGATGGGGTAGGAGAGAGGAAGGCTCAAGAGGGAGAGAATATAGCACAGTTATGACTGATTCATGCTGGCCTATGGCAGAAACAAATATACCATTGTAAGGCAATTATGCAGGTCAGGAAGCAACAGTCAGAACTAGACATGGAACAACAGACTGGTTCCAAATATGAAAAGGAGTACGTCAAGGCTGTATATTTTCACCCTGCTTATTTAACTTCTATGCAGAGTACATCATGAGAAACGCCGGGCTGGAAGAAGCACAAGCTGGAATCAAGATTGCTGAGAGAAATATCAATAACCTCAGATATGCAGATGACACCACCCTTCTGGCAGAAAGTGAAGAGGAACTAAAAAGCCTCTTGATGAAAGTGAAAGAGGAGAGTGAAGAAGTTGGCTTAAAGCTCAACATTCAAAAAACTAAGATCATGGCATCTGGTCCCATCACTTCATGGGAAATAGATGGGGAAACAGTGGAAACAGTGTCAGACTTCATTTTTCTGGGCTCCAAAATCACTGTAGATAGTGACTGCAGCCATGAAATTAAAGGATGCTTACTCCTTGGAAGGAAAGTTATGACCAACCTAGATAGCATATTCAAAAGCAGAGACATTACTTTGCCAACAAAGGTCTGTCTAGTCAAGGCTATGGTTTTTCCAGTAGTTAGTATGGATATGAGAGTTGGACTGTGAAGAAAGCTGAGTGCCAAAGAATTGATGCTTTTGAACTGTGGTGTTGGAGAAGACTCTTGAGAGTCCCTTGGACTGCAAGGAGATCCAACCAGTCCATTCTAAAGGAGATCAGCCCTGGGTGTTCTTTGGAAGGAATGATGCTAAAACTGAAACTCCAGTACTTTGGCCACCTCATGCAAAGAGTTGACTCATTGGAAAAGACTCTGATGCTGGGAGGAATTGGGGGCAGGAGGAGAAGGGGACGACAGAGGATGAGATGGCTGGATGGCATCACTGACTCGATGGACGTGAGTCTGAGTGAACTCTGGGAGTTGGAGATGGACAGGGAGGCCTGGCGTGCTGAAGTTCATGGGGTCGCAAAGAGTTGGACATGACTGAGCAACTGAACTGAACTGAATTGAAGGCAATATCCTCCAATTAAAATAAACACATTAATTAAAAGCAAACAAACAAAAAATGTGGTAGCAATTTGACATGGCTGCTGCTGCTGCTGCTAAGTCATGTCAGTCGTGTCCAACTCTGTGCAACCCCATAGATGGCGGCTCACCAGGCTCCCTTCCCTGGGATTCTCCAGGCAAGAATACTGGAGTGGGTTGCCATTTCCGTCTCCAGTGTGTGAAAATGAAAAGTGAAAGTGAAGTTTTGACATGGCAGTGACAGCCAAGTGTGTGATCAGGGGCCTCACTTCACTCAATAGAGTATAAAGCAGTTTGAATGCTGTCAGGTTGACTTGATGAGTTGTTCCTGGCAGGAGCTTCATACTAGTGAAAGTCCATGATGGATTAGAAATAAAACCAACAAAAAGCAACAGCAGTAGAAATTGGCCCTTCATCGCAAACATTTTTGAGAAGCACAGATGTAGATTCTTGCTTGTAGAAGTCCTGAAGGGTTAGGAAACAACATGTAGCTGAATGAGGTGTGGTGCAAAGTAGCTGAGAACAGAACAGAAATGACGTAGGAAGTACTTGGCCTGGCTGCTCTGCTCACTTGCTCTATGACCTTGGGTAAATTTCTCTGTCTCTGGGCCCCTTGTGCCATATGCAATTTCTACCTGAGGCTTTTTCTTTTTGTCAAAATAACTGGTATAACATTAAGAATATCAGCATTTCTATTAATAAAAGGGACCAAAATTGACTACTGGGGTTAGGAGTGGCGGCTGATTGCCCCCAAAAGAGCCACAGTCCTTCATACTTCCATCTATCCATGCTGCAGTGTTAGTTGCTCAGTCCTGTCTGACTCTATATGATCCCATGGACTGTAGCCTGCCAGGCTCCTCTGTCCATGGAATTCTCCAGGCAAGAATACTGGAGTGGGTAGTCATTCCCTTCTCCAGGGGATCTTCCCAACCCAGGAACTGAATCTGGGTCTTCTGCATTGCAGGCAGATTCTTTACCATCTGAGCTACCAGGCAAGCCCAATCAATGTTTCAAAATGGATTTATATCCCATTCCATCAAGATCAGGAATCCTTCCTTTGAATATGGGATTGCTGAGTGACTTGCTTTGACTCATACAATGCAACAGAAGTCATGGTAGCTGGTTCTGAGCCAGGGCCCCAAGTGGCTTCCACATGCTCACTTAGATTCCTGCCCAGCTGCCATGTGAACAAGCCATGAGCCACACACCTATGGCCACCCTAGATCAGTCAGTTCCCAGACAGCTTGATAGCTAACTGCTGATTCCAGAGTGAAACCAGCTGAGATCAGAGGAATCACCTAGCTTAATCTGGTCCAAACTTCTGACCAATAGAATCATATGTTAAGTAAATGCTCATTGTTTTAAGCAATTAAGATTTGAGGTGATTTGTTATGCAGCAGAAGCTAATTGATCCAGGAATAAAATATTACATTGATTGTCGGGATTCAGTCAAAATAATGATGGTTCAGGCAAAATAACGATGGAGCCAGTTTGGTGAGAGCATCCTTCTTCCCCTCATTCCAGCTCAAATTTACTTTTGCTAATACATGAGGCATGGACATAAAGTACATAGTGTGAGGAGTATAGTCAATAATTATGTAATACCATTGTATAGTAACAGATCAAAACTAGACTCATCATGGTGATCATTTTAAAATGTATAGAAATATCAAATTAGTGTGTGGTATAACAAGAACTAACACAATGTTGCAGATCAATTATACTTCAAAAGAAATTCAAACTCATAGGAAAAGAGATCACATTTTTGGCTACCAGAGGCAGGGGATGAGGAGGATGGGGTAACTGAATGAAGCCAGTTAAAAGGTAAAACTTCCATTTGTAAGATAAAAAAGTACGAAGTATGTAGTATACAACATGATAAAGATAAATAATACTGCTGTATGTTTTATAGGAGAGTTGTTAAGAGAATAAATCCTAAGAGGTCTCATTACAAAGAAAAATATTTTTTCTATTTTGAAAATGTTGTATCTATGTGATATGATGAGTGTTCACCAAACTTACTGTGATCATTGTTTCCTGTGTAGGTAAGTCAAATAATTATGCTGTACACCTTAAAATTATGCACTGCTATGTTTCAATTATATCTCAATAAATCTTTTTAATTTTAAAAAATTTAAATGTATTTTTAAAGTTGCTTTTGCTTTACTAATACCATTCGATGAGCTGTGCTTTTTCAGAATGTGCCTCCCACTATCACAAACCAACAACTCTTCAACATTGTAAATAATAGACATCCTTGAGAATCTGAGGCTCCACAACTCAGAAAAAATGCATATCTTCACATTTACATATACTCTTTATACTGTTTTAAGATTCTAGGGTCCAACTGTGAACCTCTATTCTCTGGTTATGAGCTATAGGTAAAATCACTCTCTCATCCTCTACTGTTAATATTCTCAGTCCTCCACCTGAGCTTCTGAAGGTCTCTAACCTTATAAATTAATCCAGACAAGACAGTATTAGAACAATAATTAATTTAAAATGTACAAAATGAAAAACGAGTATCATATATTAAAACATGTATATGAAATCTAGAAAAATGGTATTGACGAACCTATTTGCAGGGCAGGAGCAGAGATGCATAAGTAGAGAATAGACTTTTGGACACAGTGGGGGGAAGAGAGGGTGGGATGAATTGAGAGAATAGTGTTGACATATATACACTATCATGTGTAAAATCAATAACCTTAAATATGGAGATGACATCACCCCTAATGGCAGAAAGCGAAGAGGAACTAAAGAGCCTCTTGATGACAGTGAAAGAGGAGAGTGAAAAGAACTGGTTTAAAACTCAACATTTTGCCATACATCAACATGAATCTGCCACGGTGTACACGTGTTCCCAATCCTGAACCCCCCTCCCACCTCCCTGTCCATACCATCCCTCTGGGTCATCCCAGTGATGTATGACAAAACCAATACAATATTGTAAAGTAAAATAATAATAGTAATAAAATTTAAAAAAAAGAAAAAGACATCAACAAAAAAAAAACCCCAAAACCTCAGATCATGGTATCCAGTCTCATCACTTCATGGCAAATAGATGGGGAAAAAGTGGAAGCAGTGACAAATTATTTTCTTGGGCTCCAAAATCACTGTGGATGGTGACTGCAGCCATGAAATTAAAAGATGCTTGCTCCTTGGAAGAAAAGCCATGATGAATCTAGACAGCATATTAAAAAGCTGAGACATCATTTTGCTGACAAAGGTCTGTACAGTCAAAGCTATGATTTTTTCCAGTACTCATGTACGGGTGTAAGAGTTGGTTCATAAAGACAGCCAAGTGCCAAAGAATTGATGCTTTTGAACTGTGGTGTTGGAGAAGACTCTTGACAGTCCCTTGGACATCAAGGAGATCAAACCAGTCAATCCTAAAGGAAATCAACCCTGAATATTCATTGGAAGGACTGATGCTGAAGCTGAAGCTCCAGTACTTTGGCCACTTGATGTGAAGAGTTGACTCATTGGACAAGCCTCTGATGCTGCGAAAATTGAGGGCAGGAGGAGAAGGGTGACAGAGGATGAAATGGTTGGAAGGTATCACCAACTCAATGGACATGAGTTTGAGCAAACTCTGAGACATACTGAAGGTCCGGGAAGCCGGGTATACTGCAGTCCATGGGGTTGTAAAGAGCCGGACATGACTGAGCAAGTAAACAACAGCAAAGTGTGGTAAATAGACAGCTACTGGGAAGCTGCTGTATATATAGTACAGGGAGCTCAACTCTATGCTCTGTGATGGCCTAGCGGGGTGGGATGGAGGCTCAGGGGAAGGGGATATATCTATCAGTTCAGTTCAGTCAATTCACGTTGTCGTAAAACAGAAACTAACACAACATTGTAAAGCATTTGTACTCCAATTTAAAAATAAGTAAAATATATTGGTTTAGCCTCCAATTAAAATAAATGAATTTAAATTAAAATAAATAAATTAATAAAATGGAAAAGAAAGCATTTGAAAAAATATAGAAAATGTTCAAAACATTCTCATACATAGTATCTCAGTTAGCCCTCTTAACAGCTCAGTGAAGGATGTGGTCAGGACCTACTGTTCCTATTTATCTAATGAGGAAACTGAGCCCCAACCCAAGGGCATTACTGCCCAAGAACACTCTGCTAGGAGAGGGCAACATCTGGCATCCTATTGCCTTTCCATGTTACTTTGCTTTTTAGAGACATGTCTGACTAATGGCAGCAAAGCCAGAGAAGGAATGTTTATCCTTCTGTGAGGAGCCTTAGGGAGGCCCATGTGGCCATGTGGAAAGCAGGAAAAAAGTGGTGGAGTTGAGGTCAAGAGGTCAGAATGCTTAACCAACATAGGATCTTAGAAGCCTATACTCCCAGAGGATGAGCAAGAAGATTGTACTGTTTTAAGTTTAGCCTCACTTAAGAAAATTCCATCATTAATTGCATCAGTCTATATATATCCACTTTCTCTCCCTCTTCCCAAAAAGGAAGGAATCTCAGAGTCTTTCACACAGTCCAAACTTAGAATGATTTACACTTTATCTTAAACATGCCAGTCTATACCTTTCACAGCAAAACACAACTTGTTGAATTTTATTTTTAAAACAATGGAGAAGAATCTGACTTGGGGACCTGACATTCTTTGAACAGTTCAAGTGCCTACTAGGTGCTTTATTGAGCACCTACTAGGTGCAATGTCCTGTCCAGGACATGACATTGATGAGCATAAGAGAGAGGGTTTCAAGTTGGATGAAATGTCTTGGATCCTCAAGAAAGACCAGGAGAGGTAATAACCACTTCACCCACCTTGCAGGGACTTCCCGGGTGGCTCAGCAGTAGAGACTCTACCTGCAATGCAGAAGACGCAGATTCAATCCCTGCATGGGGAAGATTCTCTGGAGGAGGGCATGGCAAACCACTCCAGTATTCTTGCCTGGAGAATCCCATGGACAAAGGAGCCTGGTGGGCCCCAGTACACGGGGTCACAAAGAGTTGGACATGACTGAAGCAATTTAGCACACATGCACAGCACACCCAGACTACTTTTCAACCCTCAAGCAAGTTTAATGTTATTTTCTTCCCTGCCCTTCCCACACCATAAGGACGTGTTTTCTCATTTGTACCTGCTCTCTATAGCCAGAGAACTGGAAAAGACATAAATGGGAACCTGTAATATATTGTGATTTACCTATTACCTTTTTTTCCTTGGTCTTTTCCATTCATCTGTGAGCTCCTTTGGAAAAGACTCTGATACTGGGAGGGATTGGGGGGCAGGAGGAGAACGGGACAATAGAGGATGAGATGGCTGAATGGCATCACTGACTCGATGGAGGTGAGTTTGAGTGAATTCCGGGAGTTGGTGATGGGCAGGGAGGCCTGGCGTGCTGCAATTCATGGGGTCACAAAGAGTCGGACACGACTGAGCGACTGAACTGAACTGTGAGCTCCTTGAGGGCAGGCACATGCCTTATTTCTCTTGTTTATGCACTTCCTCCATTGTAATTTTCCAACACTAGGCCAGTGAATACATTTTTCATTGACCTTAATAATCACAAAACACAGAGGAAATGCTGTGACCAAGAAGAGATTCAGACAAGGTTATCAGAGTTGTGTGAGTAGGGAATCTACTCACATCACATGACTGTTTTCCTTTTTGAAGACAGACAACAACACCATTAGGGGAAAAACACTAATCTTGTGCACTTAGTACAGTGCTACTGAGATAGCAACTGCTTAAAGCTTTGAGTATTAGTATTACTCTTGCTGCTACTATTATAATAATAATATTATTCTTTCAAGCAAGAGCATCTCTGTAGAAAGGAATTCTGAAATCTTTATAGAACCCTCCCCCTATCTCTGTGGTCCAGAGAGCTGCCCTGCCCATTCACTCAGTTTAATAGAGAGAAATTCCTTTTCTTTCTCCAAGGAAAATGAACTGCAGAATAACCTTGCCCTGAGATATTTGTCTTTAACTAGCCTGGGAGCCATGGGATTCAATAAGCATCTTCTCTCCTTTAGGGTTCAAGGTAATAAAGCATGCATCTGCATTGTTACCATGGCTCCACGGCTTGGTTGGCTTTCTATGAGAGCATTTCCAACATCACACCCCTTGTTGTATTTAAAAGTTGTTCTATTATCTACTCAGGAGCTGGAGAAGAGGGCATGGCTGGGCATGGAAAGTCTCAGTGAATGGAAATGAACAGATTGGGGACACTGATCCGAGGCCACCATGCACAGCTCGTTTGGTTTACACTATTTCTGATCACTGATTTCTTACGGACTGCCCAATCAATACATAGGTCTCTTTCATAGGTCAATACAAGTGAGGCCCAAAGCTGAGGTTCATTTCTTGCAGAAATGGAGGAGCAGGGTCTCAGTTAAGACTTTTGATTGAAAGTAATGTAAACCATTCAAGCCAGCTTAAACAGAAAAAGGAATTTGCTGGAAGGGTAGTAGGGCTTCTCATGGAATCCTAGAAAGACAGAATAGTCTCATCTCTAGAAAAAGGTGGAGCAGGACATCTTCGTTGACACTGAATGTTGTTGGTTTTGACTGTTCAACATTCATCTCTCTTTCCACCATCACTCCAATTTCCTTTTGAAAAAACATAATTTCTCTTTTGAGTACAGCCTGGTGGAATTATAAATTAGGGTCCTACCTGGGCTTCCCAGGTGATGCTAGTGGTAAAGAACCCACCTATCAGTGCAGAGACTTCATAGACCCGGGTTCAATCCCTGGGTTGGGAAGATCCCTCAGAGAAGGGCATGGCAACCAACTCCAGTAATCTTGCCTGGAGAATCTCATGAACAGAGGAACCTGGCAGGCTACATGTCCATAGGGTTGCAAAGAGTCAGAAACAACCGAAGTGGCTTAGCACATACTGCCTTAGCGAATTGGGAAGCCACAGAATCCAAGACAGGCCAATTAGATGTTCGCTCCCAGGAATCTGAATCTTGATAAGAAATTTAAAGAGATTCAAAACTGTTGAAACTCACCTGTTCTGGTCATAGTACAAGGAGCAACCTGTTTTCCCCATAAAATGATTCCTGAAGTTACCATTTATTAAAGTCTCAGGGTTGTCTTGGTTCTGTGCTTTTCCGGATTTTTAGCTTTCCCAATAATTCTTCAAGTTATCCATATTCTAATAAATATTCATTGCAATAAATGAGTGAAGTCAGTTTTTTTTTGCTGGTAACAAAAGAACTCTGGCCAATATATAGATCATCTCTGTAGCAAGTTGCTATTGACATGGGTCAATTTATTATCCATACTTCCTATCTCCTTATTAGAATTTTTTGGGAGAGAGAATTTGGCACATTTTGGTTGGTCCAGTGTCCCCTTGGCGCAGTCAGCTGAACTGAAGGGGCAGGGTCATATATTCTGAACATAGTTGCCTGAGGATGATCCCTGTAGAAGAAAGGCAGTTCCCAGAGATAAGGCTAGGACGACTGGACTGAGCCAACCCTTTCTCTGAGACAAATGGACTACAAACAGGAAATCTTTGCTGATCAAACACACGGCACAATGCGTTGAAGCAAATCGGGTCCTGGGAACCAGGTGTGACCAGTAGATCACGTACTGATTGAATCTGAAGAATGGTCATGAAACCCACATTTTGAATAGCAGCATAGACTTCAGTTAAAGCTGTCCGGAGGCTCTGTTTAGAGCCATGTTTTCATCTATAAGGACTGTTATCCCTTTAATCTACCCAAACCAGTAAGCCTAACTTTGAGCATCCAGTGCATAAATACTCATCTGACAGAAGACATGATCATGCAGTATTGAACCTCACAACCCTTGTCTCCTTTCTCCTAAAGTTATGTTTCTTTCCCACTCTCTTCTACCAACCCAGCTCTGTGATAGCAGATATGTATTATCTGGATATTTGGTTTAATTCTCCATTTCATTTAGACAAGAATAGTCAGTTATGTTCTTCCAGTGGTACTCTTTTCCCCAGTTATTGGTTGGATCATTAAGGGAAGGAGTCTTGCAAAATCTGCAATTCTGATTTTATGTGCCTTCTCTGGTATGTTTTAGTCAAATGTTTAATGTATGCTTGCAGTCTCTTGCAAATAGTTTTTCTGCATGCTTGCTTGACTTGCACATCTTTAAGAGGCTAAATTTCCAATATCTTTAAGTCAAAGGCTACAGAAGCAGCGAACCATCAGTAGAAGCCCGTTTGCCTTTGAAGGGAATGTTCTGGGAATCCTTCCTTGATTGATTAGAACTGAAGTTTCCAGTGCTTTCCTATGTTACCTTATGAACATACACAGTGTGCAAAGATACAGTCTTGAGGTCACTTCTGACTCTTCTTATTTTTTCCAAAGGATGCTAAGGCAACCAGAGCTCATATCATGGGCTGTCAGTGCTGCAAAACCCCACATTCCCTGCACTTCTAGTATTTCTGATTAGAGAGAAGTGCTCCATTTCTTTATATGCAATGAGTTGCATAGTACAGTATCCAAAATCTGCATTTTGGACAATTGGACATCTATTATACATGCAAAAAAAAAAAAAAAAGAATCTAGACACAGACTTTATACCCTTCACAAAAATTAAATCAAAAAGGATCACACACCCAAATATAAAATGCAAAACTACAAAGCTCCTAGAAAATAACAGGAGAAAAATCTCAATGACTTTAAATTTGGTGATGACTTTTTAGATATGACACCAAACGCATGATCCATAAAGGAAAGAATTCATAAGCTGGACTTCATTAAAGTTAAAATTTTCTGCTCTGCACTGTCAAGAACATTAAAAGACAAGCTACAGATAGGGGGGAAATATTTGCAAAAGACGTCTGATGCAGGACTGTTTTCCTAAACATACAAAGAATTCTTAGTACTCAATAGTAAGAATATAAGCAGCCTGATTTAAAAAATGGGCCAAAGACCTTAACAGATACCTAATCAAAGAAGATGATGGGAAATAAGCATTGGAGGTGATCCACATCATATGTCAGGAGAGAAATGCAAATTAAAACAGCAACAAAATCTGACTGCATATCTATTAAGACAGTGAAAATCCAGAACACTGACAACACCAGATAATGACAACAAAGTGGAACAAGAGAAACCCTTATTCATTGCTGGTAGGAATGTAAAATGGTACAGACACTCTGGAAGAAAATTTGGTGGTTTCTTAAAAAATGAAACATACTTTTACCACAAAATTCAGTGATCACATTCCTTTGTAATTACTCAAAGTCATTGAAAATTTATGACCATGTTAAAGCCTACACACAGATGTTTATAGCAGCTTTATTCATAACTGCCAAAACTGGGAAGCCACCAGGATGTCCTTTAGTAGGTGAATGGATAAAAAGTTGTGGTACATTCAGATAATGGAATATTATTTAACACTTAAAAGAAATGAGTTATTAAGCCATGAAAAGACATGAGGGAAATTTAAATGCATGTTACTAAGTGAAAGAAGCCAATCTGAAAAGATACCGTATGATCCTAACTCTACAGTGCTTTGAAAATGTAAAACTATGGAGACAGTAAGAAGATCAGTGATGGTCAGGGGTAAAAAAGGAAAGGTTGGGGGTGGGGAGTGGATGAATAAGTGGGTCACAGAGGATTTGAGGGGCAATGAACTTCACTGTATGATACTACAATGGTCATTTAAGTGTGTCAAAGTCGCTCAGTCATGTCCAGACTCTTTGTGACCCTATGGACTGTAGGGTGCCAGGCTCCTCTATCCATGGGATTTTCCAGGCAAGAATACTGGCGTGGGTTACGACTCCAGGGCATCTTCCCGACCCAGGGATTGAACCTGGGTCTCCTGCATTGCAGGCACTCTTTACCATCTGAGCCACAAGGGAAGCCACACAATGGTTGTTACATGTTATTATTTATATATCCAAACCCACAGAACGCACAACACAAAGGGTGAAGCATAATATAAGCTATGGAGTTTGCATGATAATAATGCATCAGTGTAGGTTCATCAATTGTCATAAACATACCTCTCTAATGGGGAATGTTGATAAAGGAAGAAGTTATACATGAATGGGGGCAAGGAGTATATAGGAATTCTATTCCTCTCCATTTTGCTATGAACCTAAACTTGCTCAAAAAAAAAAGTCTTTTTAAAAAAAAATCCCAATATTTAACAAGGAATCAAGTAACCAGTGCTATCTTGTACTGAGCCCTGTGCAGTGTTGGGGAGATGGAGGTATAGTCCCTGTACTCAAAGAGCAGCCTCTTGGGGAGCATTTGTGATGGACAAGCCCTGTGCTGGAACCCTTAGGTCAGCACGACGGCATATACTCTACAATGATCCCCATTTTACTGGTGAGGAATCTGAGACATGGACAAGTCCATGAGACTAGTGATTAATAAAGCTGGGATTCAAACATAGGGATCTCTGGTAGCAAAGCCCAAGCTTCCTAGAAAACACATGAAATAACTCAAACAAGAGAAGATGAGGAACTAGGGTGGGTCAAACACAGAGGGCTGGGGGTAGGGGAGGTGCCAGAAGGTGGGAAGGCAGGAAAATCATGGTTATCTAAATGAAGAAAAGAAGTCTTCCTGAAGGAGGTAGAGATTTCCAAATCTTTGACATGAATTTCAGAAAGGAATATTTAATTGACTGGGCTTCCCTTGTGGCTCAGTTGGTGAAGAATCCACCTGCAATGCAGGAGACCTGGGTTCAATCCCTGGGTTGGGAAGATCCCCTGGAGAAGAGAAAGGCTACCCACCCCAGTATTCTGGCCTGGAGAATTCCATGGACTGTATAGTCCATGGGGTCACAAAGAGTTGGACACGACTGAGTGACTTTCACTTTCACTTTCATTTAATTAATTGAAGAGCCTCTTGATGATGGCAAATAGATGGGGAAACACTGAAAACAGTGACAGAATTTATTTTCTTGGGCTTCAAAATCACTGCAAATGGTGACTGCAGCCATGAAATTAAAAGACACTTGCTCCTTGGAAGAAAAGCTATGATGAACCTAGATGTATTAGAAAGCAGAGACATCGCTTTGCTGACAAAGGTCCATCTAGTCAAAGCTATGGTTTTTCTAGTAGTCATATATGGATGTGAGAGTTGGACTATAAAGAAAGCTGAGCATCAAATAATTGATGCTCTTGAATTGTGGTGTTGGAGAAGACTCTTGAGAGTCCCTTGGACTGCAAGGGGATCAAACCAATCAATCCTAAAGGAAACCAATCCTGAATATTCATTGGAAGGACTGATGCTGAAGCTGAAGCTCCAATACTTTGGCTACCTAATGCAAGAACTGACTCCTTGGAAAAGACCCTGATGCTGGGAAAGACTGAAGGCAGGAGAAGAAGGGGTCGACAGAGGACAGGTGCTTGGATGGCATCACTGACTCAACAGACATGAGTTTGAGCAAACTCCAGGAGACGGGGAGGGACAGGGAAGCCTTGTGTGCTGCAGTACATGGTGTCTCAAAGAGCTGGACATGATTCAGTGACTGAACAACAGCACCCAAACTTTATTGACAACATTTACATATAAGGAGATTTCACATACAAAAATATGAATTTATATCTTCTTTCAAAAAATCATCTCTGGAAAGCCAGAGTCTCCCCCTGCAGAGTCTCCCCCTGTAGCAACTCAGTTGGCACTCAGTAGGCACTCCTCCTTTTACATGGAGTATCCACTCTCTGGCTTGTCAGTACCCCGTCTCCAGGGCTGCTTCAGACATCAGCAATAACTGCCCAGGCTCTGTAAGCTTTTGAGTTTGGGACACCCACTCAATGTCTAAAGGACTTCACCACCCACTTCTGTTCTCTTCCTTCTGACTTTCAGCCCCATCTCAGGAAAGACTTGATCTGCTGCATCCCAAGACCAAAGACAGCTTTGAGCCAGAGTGTCTGGAGATGAGTGGGTTCACGTGGTGAGGGAAGAGGTGAAGAGCATTTCCTCTAGTGGGAGAGACTTCAGAATTCCTTCCCTTAAGCCAGAATGTCTGAATGAGAACTTTCAAGAACAGGCCAGAAGTAGGATTGCTGCTGCTGCTGCTGCTGCTAAGTCGCTTCAGTCGTGTCTGACTCTGTGCGACCCCATAAATGGCAGCCCACCAGGCTCTGCCATCCCTGGGATTCTCCAGGCAAGAATATTGGAGTGGGTTGCCATTTCCTTCTCCAGTGCATGAAAGTGAAAAGTGAAAGAGAAGTCGCTCAGTCGTGTCTGACTCTTCACGACCCCATGGACTGCAGTGGACCAGGCTCCTCGGTCCATGGGATTTTCCAGGCAAGAGTACTGGAGTGGGGTGCCATTGCCTTCTCTGAGAAGTAGGATTGGGCGGGTAAAAGTAAAAGATCTTAAATTGTCTTGTCAGAAACTCGAGTTGTACATCTTCAAGAATTTCTTGTGTTTTAATAAAAATGGCTATGGACTACTGGACAATTTTTACACTTAGACTAAGTCCTTATATCAGATCTGCCAGGTGACCTGCTCCCTGCATAAACCCCTTCCAATAATCATCACAATTATGACAATAATAAAAGTGGCATCAACTACTGAGAACTGACAACATGTGATTTTTAACTAAGGGCTTTGAACACCTTAGCTCGTTTAATTTCCACAATCACGATGTAGGTGGGTATTGCCATCCCCATCATACAAATGAAGAAACTGGGGCTCAGAGAGATTAAGAAGCTAAACCCAGGGACATAGCTGGAGAATGACAGAAATGAGACCAGGCCCAGCTTTCCGAATCCTGAGCTCATGTCCTTAGCAGCCATGTCAATGTCACTCAGTGTGTGGGATGCAGTTTCCTGACATCAGAATTACCTAGAATGGCCAGGTCATAAAAATGCATCTTCCTGGGTCCTACATAGGAGCTCTAAAGAGCCACACAGGCAGGGTGGTGGTGCATGATGCTCACTAAAGTTTGAGGGGCTTTAATGAGCTGCCTGGGCTCCCTCACTCCCAAGGCTTACTTCTGCCCAGACTGCAGACTCTCGCACTTGCCAGGCTCAGCCTGGCTCTCTGCTGCTCCAGCCTGGGCTCTGCAGGCTGATAAATTATTGAAGTTGTTTCATGGGATCAGAAGGAATCTTCAAGGGCATTACCTTTGTCTCCTTATATTTTTAGGAGAGAGTAGGCTGAGGCTCAGAGAGGACTGACTATACCCAGGACACACAACAAAACAGGAATCCTGCGTCTCCATCTCCCTGTGTTGAGGGTCCCTTGCTTCCTCTGTCCCTTTCTTTCCCTTTTTGGACAGATGCCCTTTCTTCTCTCCTGAAAGGTGGACAGAGCCTGAGCTTTTCTTTGGGGCTGGCACTTTCGGAGACTGTGAAAACCTACAACTGGGTCACTTCTATAGCATTCAGGACGGCATGTGGCCTGTCTTGCACTTAGGGCAGAAAGTTGTCACCTAAGGGTGTGCAGCCACACCATTTGGAACTGCTGAAAACAAACAGCTCCATCGGAAGATCAAGAACTCCCCCATGACTGCCCCCCACCATGCCCTCAGGTGAGCCCTGTGCTCTTAGCAGCTCGTGCCTCAAACCTTTAAAAACCAATCAAAATCTCGAAGTGCCACTTTTCCCTGGCTTTGTGGTTGTTTTTCCTCCTCCTCCTCCTCTCTCTCTCTCTTTTCAGCTGCCTTCAAAACAGAGAGGAGAAGCCTCTATTTGGCTCTGACAATAAGATCTCCTGGTGCATTTTTCGCCTTGTGTTTTACTTCTGTCATTGATCAATAGACTTAAATGCCAGGCCTCCATCACAGCCGCAGACTTTGATTGCCCAAACTGTCTTGGCCCAGCAGAGCTTGTCTGCTTGAGTTCTGATGCTGAGAAATGTCACAGTAGGGAGGGGTTAGGAGCCTCTGTCAGTGTGCAAGGGAGGGGGGCCAGTGACAGCTCATTCAGGGCCTCTCCGGGCATCCCACCTGCCCCAAGGGTTACCACTGGCTGGAATTCATTCCAGTCTGGGGCTGTTTGCAGCCACAGGTAAAATCTGTCACAGCATAAGCACTGAGTGGGGGAAGCATCCGCTGTACCCATAGCAACCAAGCCTCATTAATCTGCTTGTTTTGAAATCTGCAAGGAAAACAGACAACCGAGAGAAGACCCTGAATCCTGGTCTCGGCTGGGACACACACCAGCAGTGTGACCTTTGTCCTGTCACTCAGCTTACCTGTGCCTCAATTTCCACAGCTCCTATGCAGCTCCGCACCCTCCCCAC
Organism: Bos indicus x Bos taurus; assembly: GCF_003369695.1. Taxonomy (NCBI): domain Eukaryota; kingdom Metazoa; phylum Chordata; class Mammalia; order Artiodactyla; family Bovidae; genus Bos; species Bos indicus x Bos taurus. Next base: position 48,251,553 of record NC_040093.1, read on the forward strand.
AGTATGAGAAATAAAGCCAACAGACATGAAAGCGCTCTGGGAAGTGTAGAGTGCTATAGCAAGGGGAAGCATATCATTCTTATCCCTGTCGAAATCTAGTGAAACAAGTGCTTTTGTAAACCTGCGTCCACTGAATTGTGTCTCGCTGCAGAAGTCAATCAGGGGCTGTGCTGTTTACAGAACAATTCTCAAGCACTAATGAGAAAATTAAAATTGTAGGTAGATGTGGGAGAAGGGAGAACTAGGCAGTTGCTAAACTATTTGCAAACGCTCTAGTTCAACAGTTCCGTTTCAGTGATCCTCACCTCCATCTGCCTCAAGTTTAGGAAAAATTTGCCTGCCCAGAAGCATGCCTTCCTCGCAGGAAGATCAGTCTTGCAGGGAAAGCACGAGGCGTTGCGTGGCATCTGTCTCTTTCCCCAGTTGAGGCGTGTTGTGTCTTTACCTTTGTCAGTTTCCTCTGTGAAACAGAGCGTCAGTCTCAGCCGCTGGGACTGAGGGTTATACTCAACCTCCATTAGCAGAAACCTGCACAGCCAACGCTCCCTGATGGCTGGTGTGATGTCACGGGTCAGATCTGAGATTAGCCTTCCCCACCTGCCAGCCCCTGCCCCAGGGAAGTGGCTCAGTATGTATCTGTTTGGGGGCAGAACTACCAAGAGAATGTATCCAAGAACCACTTGTCTCTGCCCACATGTCCACCAACTCTTTGACCACCAAGGCAGAGTAGGATCTCCTAGGCCAGGCCATCAGTGGCAAGTTGACAATAAAAACAAGTACAATGGATAGCTAGTGGGAACCTGCTGTACAACACAGGGAGCTCAGCTCAGTGCTCTGGGGTGACCCAGAGGGTTGGATGGAGGGGAGGAGGTGGGAGGGAAGTCCAAGAGGAAGGTGACATATGTGTGTATATATATATATATATATATATATACACACCCGATTCACTTTGTTGTAGAGCAGAAACTAACACACTGTAAAGAAACTATGTGCGTGCAGCCAAGTCGCTTCAGTTGTGTCCAACTCTCAGTGATCTTATGGACTGTAGCCCAGCAGGCTCCTCTATCCATGGAATCCTCCAGGGAAGAATACTGGAGTGGGTTTCTGTGCCCCCCTCCAGGGGATGTTTCTGACACAGGGATCGAACCCTCATCTCATGTCTCCTGCATTGGCAGGTGGGTTCTTTACCACTAGTGCCACAAGGGAAGCAAACGAAACTATCAGATCAGATCAGTGGCTCAGTCGTGTCCGACTCTTTGCGACCCCATGAATCGCAGCACGCCAGGCCTCCCTGTCCATCACCAATTCCTAGAGTTCACTCAGACTCACGTCCATCGAGTCAGTAATGCCATCCAGCCATCTCATCCTCTGTCGTCCCCTTCTCCTCCTGCCCCCAATCCCTCCCAGCATCAGAGTCTTTTCCAACGAGTCAGCTTTTCACATGAGGTGGCCAAAGTACTGGAGTTTCAGCTTTAGCATCAGTCCTTCCAAAGAACACCCAGGGCTGATCTCCTTTAGAATGGACTGGTTAGATCTCCTTGCAGTCCAAGGGTCTCTCAAGAGTCTTCTCCAACACCACAGTTCAAAAGCATCAATTCTTCGGCGCTCAGCCTTTTTCACAGTCCAACTCTCACATCCATACATGACCACAGGAAAAACCATAGCCTTGACTAGACGAACCTTTGTTGGCAAAGTAATGTCTCTGCTTTTTGAATATTCTATCTAGGTTGGTCATAATTTTCCTTCCAAGGAGTAAGCGTCTTTTAATTTCATGGCTGCAGTCACCATCTGTAGTAATTTTGGAGCCCAGAAAAATAAAGTCTGACACTGTTTCCACTGTTTCCCCATCTCTTTCCCATGAAGTGATGGGACCGGATGCTATGATCTTCATTTTCTGAATGTTGAGCTTTAAGCCAACTTTTTCACTCTCCACTTTCACTTTCATCAAGAGGCTTTTGAGTTCCTCTTCACTTTCTGCCATAAGGGTGGTGTCATCTGCATATCTGAGGTTATTGATATTTCTCCTGGCAATCTTGATTCCAGCCTGTGTTTCTTCCAGTCCAGCGTTTCTCATGGTGTACTCTGCATAGAAGTTAAATAAACAGGGTGACAATATGCAGCTTTGACGTACTCCATTTCCTATTTGGAACCAGTCTGTTGTTCCATGTCCAGTTCTAACTGTTGCTTCCTGACCTGCATACAAATTTCTCAAGAGGCAGGTCAGGTGATCTGGTATTCCCATCTCTTGAAGAATTTTCCACAGTTTATTGTGACCCACACAGTCAAAGGCTTTGGCATAGTCAATAAAGCAGAAATAGATGCTTTTCTGGAACTTTCTTGCTTTTTCCATGATCCAGCAGATGTTGGCAATTTGATCTCTGGTTCCTCTGCCTTTTCTAAAACCAGCTTGAACATCAGGAAGTTCACGGTTCACATATTGCTGAAGCCTGGCTTGGAGAATTTTGAGCATTACTTCACTAGCGTGTGAGATGAGTGCAATTGTGTGGTAGTTTGAGCATTCTTTGGCATTGCCTTTCTTTGGGATTGGAATGAAAACTGACCTTTTCCAGTCCTGTGGCCACTGCTGAGTTTTCCAAATTTGCTGGCATATTGAGTGCAGCACTTTCACAGCATCATCTTTCAGGATTTGGAATAGCTCAACTGGAATTCCATCACCTCCACTAGCTTTGTTTGTAGTGATGCTTTCTAAGGCCCACTTGATTTCACATTCCAGGATGTCTGGCTCTAGGTCAGTGATCACACCATCGTGATTATCTGGGTCGTGAAGATCTTTTTTGTACAGTTCTTCTGTGTATTCTTGCCATCTCTTCTTAATATCTTCTGCTTCTGTTAGGTCCATACCATTTCTGTCCTTTATCGAGCCCATCTTTGCATGAAATGTTCCTTTGGTATCTCTGATTTTCTTGAAGAGATCCCTAGTCTTTCCCATTCTGTTGTTTTCCTCTATTTCTTTGCATTGATCACTAAAGAAGGCTTTCTTATCTCTTCTCGCTATTCTTTGGAACTCTGCATTCAGATGCTTATATCTTTCCTTTTCTCCTTTGCTTTTTGCATCTTTTCTTCTCACACCTATTTGTAAGGCCCCCCCAGACAGCCATTTTGCTTTTTTGCATTTCCTTTCCATGGGAATGGTCTTGATCCCTGTCTCCTGTACAATGTCACGAACCTCATTCCATAGTTCATCAGGCACTCTATCTATCAGATCTAGTCCCTTAAATCTGTTTCTCACTTCCACTGTATAATCATAAGGGATTTGATTTAGGTCATACCTGAATGGTCTAGTGGTTTTCCTTACTTTCTTCAATTTAAGTCTGAATTTGGCAATAAGGAGTTCATGGTCTGAGCCACAGTCAGCTCCTGGTCTTGTTTTTGCTGACTGTATAGAGCTTCTCCATCTTTGGCTGCAAAGAATAGAATCAATCTGATTTTGGTGTTGACCATCTGGTGATGTCCATGTATAGAGTCTTCTCTTATTTTGTTGGAAGAGTGTGTTTGTTATGACCAGTGCATTTTCTTGGCAAAACTCTATTAGTCTTTGCCCTGCTTCATTCTGTATTCCAAGGCCAAATTTGCCTGTTACTCCAGGTGTTTCTTGATTTCCTACTTTTGCATTCCAGTCCCCTATAATGAAAAGGACATCTTTTTTGGGTGTTATTTCTAAAAGGTCTTGTAGGTCTTCACAGAACCGTTCAACTTCAGCTTCTTCAGCGTTACTGGTTGGGACGTAGACTTGGATTACTGTGATATTGAATGGTTTGCCTTGGAAACGAACAGAGATCATCCTGTCGTTTTTGAGATTGCATCCAAGTACTGCATTTCGGACTCTTTTGTTGACCATGATGGCCACTCCATTTCTTCTGAGGGATTCCTGCCCACAGTAGTAGATATAATGGTCATCTGAGTTAAATTCACCCATTCCAGTCCATTTCAGTTCGCTGATTCCTAGAATGTCGACATTCACTCTTGTCATCTCTTGTTTGACCACTTCCAATTTGCCTTGATTCAAAACAAACAAACAAACAAACAAAAAAAAAACAAAGACAAGTTTATCTGGATGAGTGGATTTTTTTCTGAATCAAAGAGTGTTCTTTCAGAGAAGGGGGTGCTATTACACAGTTTCAGCATCTTGTTGCTAAGATGAGGCAGGCCCAGAGCTGTTAGGTCCCCTGATGCTTCAAGAGAAGACTGGAATGGGAATGATGATGTAAATGTAGTGAAATTTTCAAAAAACAAAAAAGCATTTGTGGGCCACCAGCTTGCAACTTTTGGTCTAAGGAGATGCTGAGTGACGGTGAGCAGGAATCCGGGAGGACAAGCATGAGGATGTCCAATCCATTTCCTTTTCCGGCCTATGAGCTGACTGGATCATGAAGACAGGGTGCTTTAAGCACAGACTCCCCATCTCCCACACCCCCGCTGCCTCTCAGGTTTCAGCAGTTACTACTCACACCCCTTCTCCCAGTAGGACCAGTGATTGGAATATCTATGTGTTTAGCAGTTGCCCCTTACGCTGGTGTTGGATACACAGCCGCTCTCTCGAATGTTAGATGCAGCACAGAGACTAACACTGTATGTCATGCCTGTTGGGGTGGGAGGAGTAGGGTCATTGCCATTATTTTCAGAAGTTTCCTGTTCATTTATACTTAGCTCAGGGAAGCAGTGAAGCCACAACCTATGTGAATCTTCTCTATGTTAAGGAGACTACCCAGATGTTGCTAGAAAAAATATTTTTTTAAAAAAAGCAATTGAAGCGATTCTAGTGATTTTGCTTAGGAATAAGACTGGAATGAGAAGCATGCAATCATTCAAATACCACTTGCCACTGTTAGTGGGTTTCCATTTTTAAAGGACAAATGTTCATAAATACAGGCTGAAGTGTGTGAGTCTCTACTTAGAGCTGACCCCACATAGCACTGAATACTGGACTTAACTGGTGATTTTAAGCCATTGCTAATACACAGAAGAACTGTACAAAAAAGATCTTCACAACCCAGATAATCACGATGGTGTGATCACTCACCTAGAGCCAGACATCCTGGAATGTGAAGTCAAGTGGGCCTTAGAAAGCATCACTATGAACTAAGCTAGTGGAGGTGATAGAATTCCAGTTGAGCTATTCCAAATCCTGAAAGATGATGCTGTGAAAGTGCTGCACTCAATATGCCAGCAAATTTGGAAAACTCAGCAGTGGCCACAGGACTGGAAAAGGTCAGTTTTCATTCCAACCCCAAAGAAAGGCAATGCCAAAGAATGCTCAAACTACCACACAATTGCACTCATCTCACATGCTAGTAAGGTAATGCTTAGAATTCTCCAAGCCAGGCTTTAGCAATACATGAACCGTGAACTTCCAGATGTTCAAGCTGGTTTTAGAAAAGGCAGAGGAACCAGAGATCAAATTGCCAACATCTGCTGGGTCATGGAAAAAGCAAGAGAGTTCCAGAAAAACATCTCTTTCTGCTTTATTGACTATGCCAAAGCCTTTGACTGTGTGAATCACAATAAACTGTGGAAAATTCTTCAAGAGATGGGAATACCAGACCACCTCATCTGCCTCTTGAGAAACTTATATGCAAGTCAGGAAGCAACAGTTAGAACTGGACATGGAACAACAGACTGGTTCCAAATAGGAAAAGGAGTACGTCAAGGCTGTATATTGTCACCCTATTTATTTAACTTCTATGCAGAGTACATCATGAGAAACGCTGGACTGGAAGAAACACAAGCTGGAATCAAGATTGCCAGGAGAAATATCAATAACCTCAGATATGCAGATGACACCACCCTTATGGCAGAAAGTGAAGAGGAACTCAAAAGCCTCTTGATGAAAGTGAAAGTGGAGAGTGAAAAAGTTGGCTTAAAGCTCAACATTCAGAAAATAAAGATCATGGAATCTGGTCCCATCACTTCATGGGAAATAGATGGGGAAACAGTGGAAACAGTGTCAGACTTCATTTTCTTGGGCTCCAAAATCACTACAGATGGTGACTGCAGCCATGAAATTAAAAGACGCTTACTCCTTGGAAGAAAAGTTATGACCAACCTAGATTGCATATTGAAAAGCGGAGACATTACTTTGCCAACAAAGGTCTGTCTAGTCAAGGCTATGGTTTTTCCAGTGGTCATGTATGGATGTGAGAGTTGGACTGTGAAGAAAGCTGAGCACCAAAGAATTGATGCTTTTGAACTGTGGTGTTGGAGAAGACTCTTGAGAGTCCCTTGGACTGCAAGGAGATCCAACCAGTCCATTCTAAAGGAGATCAGCCCTGGGTGTTCTTTGGAAGGAATGATGCTGAAGCTGAAACTCCAGTACTTTGGCCACCTCATGTGAAGAGTTGACTCATTGGAAAAGACTCTGATGCTGGGAGGGATTGGGGGCAGGAGGAGAAGGGGACGACAGAGGATGAGATGGCTGGATGGCATCACTGACTCGATGGATGTGAGTCTGAGTGAACTCCGGGACTTGGTGATGGACAGGGAGGCCTGGCGTGCTGCGATTCATGGGGTCACAAAGAGTCGGACACGTCTGAGAGACTGAACTGAACTGAAAGAGCAATTTGGGCTGACTTGACTTTCACCTACGCTCTAGAACCCACCATCTGGTGAGAGATGCCAACCCTGAAAGTAGGAGCTAAGTTTGGACCTTAATTTTTATCTTTCAGAGCTCATGCAAACAGATATAGCAGCACCTTTCATATCACTTTTGATGTGAAAAAGAAAGGGACAGTGGTGCAGTTGGGGTGCTGAACCCTGAGAGGCTGCTAATGACATCACCAGGCTGGTTGTGGGCATTACAGCGCTGTTTGCTGCAGTTCCCTGCAACATCTTGGCAGGTTTCATCAAAATTGGGGGTTTGAAGATCACCTGTTAAGTGCATCAATGGGAGATTATAAATGAAGATCAAAGTGAGTCTATCTTTCTTTTTTATTCTTTGTTTCTTCATCTCTTGGGAAATAAGCTAGTACAGTTTAGCCCCACCCCTCTTTTTGTTTCTTCCTCCTTCTCTTCCAAGAGGAGAGCTGCTTTGTGTTTTTTTCCTTGTGTATTTTTGACACTTCACTCTGTATTAATACACACTGCTAACAGAAACTTCTGCTTTTTATGTGCTCAGACTGTCGTGCTACCAGCAGCACAGACTCCTCTGGTTTTCTGCTATTGTTCTTCCTGTAAAGCAACTTTGCCCAGTTCTCTGAGTGCACATGGAGTCTCGCGCTCTCCAGGAGGCTGCCCTGCTTGTGCCAGCACTCACCAGCTCTCCTCTCATCAGGACCCATCCAGCACTAACCTGGGGGCTCTGCCCACTCCCTGGTTCATCTGTGCTAGTCTGGCTCCCCCAGCTGGAGCAGACTCTCTCTGAGGGCAGCTGCTGAGTCACACCCTTCTTTGTGCCTCGGCCTCCACTGCATCCCGGCCATAGCATAATGCCCTATGGAGAGGGAGTAAACATGCGATGTCAGTGTTAATCAGTGTTCTGTGGGTGGTGAAGGCATGAGGTGTAATTCTCTCCTTCTTCAGGCTGGCTTTCATTCCTTAAGGCTTTAGGAGGACCCAAGAGAAAGCCAGAGATGTTCCCCTGCAATGAGAGTCTCAGCTCCACAGGAAAAGGGTAGTCAACTGGCCATTTCATCCCCCTAATTTACAACTTAATCATACGTTTGGAGGGAATTTTAGGAACAGGTCCAGCCAGAACTTCACTGAGATATTCTTTTCTCTTTGAGCAGAGGTTTCCAAAATTGGTGTTTTTCCAAACTCATCGCACTTCGTAATGACCCTGATAAATGTGAGGTTTCTGGTCTGATTGAGGTAGCCAGGGGCTAGTGACTCAACATTCCGTTGGTCATATTTTTTTTTCCACATTCAATATCAATTTCACAGGGGAAAGTTAACTTAAGGCAATGTTCCTCAAACATGCCCCATTATCAGGCTCACCTGAGAGGACTGCTTAAAAACGCAGAGAGCAGAGGCTCCACCCCAGCTCTACTGAAGCTGAATCTCTAAGAAAATTTCCTAGAAGTTTCACTTTTAAAAGCAATATTCCAGGGGATTCGAATCAGCAAAGTTTGCAAAATGTTCATTTAATAAAAGTTACCTTTTCCTCAGTATTTTATTATGAATATTTTCAAACATAGAGAAAAATCCAAAGAATTTTCAGTGAACATCAGTACACCCATGATCTAGATTCTACCAGACACTTTACTTGTTTTATTATATTACATGTCTATCTGCCAATCCATTCCACTCTCCATCCAGCAACCCAGCTTTGTTTTGGGGGCATTAATGTAAATTGCAGGCATCAGTACATTCTCTCCTAAACACCGCAGCATGCATATTATCAACTAGAGTTCAATATTTGTTTATGGTTTTTTCTTTTGAGAATTTACAGAGTGAAATGCATAAATCTTACATGTATTACTGGATGAGTTTTGACAAATACCTTCACCCATGTAACCCAAACCCCTGTTATGATATGGGATATTTCATGTCCCTTTGCAGATAATTTCTGCCAATACCCTTCAGAGACCATTATTTTTCTGATGTTGTCCACCACAGTTTGTGTGTGTGCTCAGTCATGTCTGGCTCTTTGCGACCCCACAGACTGTAATCAATGAAGCTTCTCTGTGCATGAGATTCTCCCAGCATGAATACTGGAATGGGTTGCCATTTCCTCCTCCACAAGGTCTTTCTGATCCAGGGACTGAACCCACATCTCCTGTGTCTACTGCATTGCAGGCAGATTCTTTACCAGGGTTTTCCTTAGTGAAAACAACTTTTAAAACTGTGAAAAACAAACAAAAATAATTCTAACAAAATCATAGTCAGACCGATTTTATTTTTAATATTTTATATATTTTAAAATATTTCTTTCTTTTATTTATTTGGCTATTCCAGGTCTTAGTTGTGGCACGCAGGATCTTTATTTGCAGCATGTGGGATCTAGTTCTCTGAGTGGGGATCAAACCCTGGCCCCCTGCATTGGGAGTGTGCAGGGTCTTAGCCACTATATCACCAGAGAAGGTTCCCTCCCCACCCTATCCCCCCAGGATTTTAAATAACTAAAGTAGAGGTGCTGCATGTAGCACTGAGTGGGGCTTCTGAGTCCTGACCCCTGGGTCTCCATATTGTTCCCCTACGCACCCCACTTTAGTATTCTTGCCTGGAGAATTCCATGGACAGAGGAGCCTGGCAGGCTACAGTCCACAGGATCACAAAGAGTTGGACATGACTGAGAGACTAACAAGCATCCTTCCTGGTATCACTCTGGTACCCCGGTACTTCCAGAAACCCTTCCTGAAGCTGCTGCCCTAGAGGCCTGCTGTGGCAATGATGACGTTTTTCCTTTGGGCCTTAGAGTGCCTGCCACTTTATTCTGGGGAAAACTTGCTCTTTCTTAAGTGGAAAAAAAAAAAAGGACTAGATTCCTGGCTACAGCTTGCCTACAATAATTTTACAGAAAAGAAAAATCAGAGCTCCAGTTATTGTTTTTTTTTTTTTCTTTGTTTCGGGAGGAAAGCTTTCTCGTTCAAATTTGGGCACATGGGTAACACAGTTTCATTTCACAATTCGCAATAAAGATACCTGAACTCTGATGGTATCAGCAACCTCCGGCTACTTCCCCAACACGCGCCCTGTAATATAAGCTGTAATTTTCACTGTGCAGCAGGGGCAGGCTTTATGGGCTGGGGGATGGAGCAGAGTCTCATGTCACCACATGCTTGCCACAGGCTAATCGTGTGGAACAGAGCTCACCCTCCAAATGTCACAGAGAATGAAGGAACAGCTCCACCCCACCCCCACTCCACTGGCCCTTTGGATGAGAGAAGCAAGTGGTCTCTGGGCCCTCCTGGCCATGAGCTGTCTACCAGGCTCATCTCAGGTTCATTTCAACTTCCTGCTCCAGGGCAGTCAGTGGCTCCTCCACAGAGCCACTGCACCCCAGCTCTGTTCCACTGGGTCTCTGTTCTCTATTTCCACAGCTTCTCTACACCTCTTATTGAGGTGTGGTCTAATATTAATACACAAAGCAGGTTTTCAGTGACTGCGGAATTGTTACATAAGAGGCTGGATCATTGTGACCTCATCCCACATGGCCGCCATCCCTCGGCCTCAAGCCAGATTGCTGTCATTCATTGTAGGCAGCCGGTTATTGCTTCAAAGGCTGCAGCAGGGACTCTCTTGACCTCAGCACTGAAAATGGGGTTTTAATCAAACACAGGAAAATTCATAACCACTCCAAGCTCCTTGTCTGTCCATTTTTGGAGAGTGGTATTACTAGTAAATGAAGATGTCTGGGAAGACCAATGGATAGGTCAAGGCTCACCCTTCTGATATGAAGCACGGCTTTTTGTTAGCTTGTAGCTCAGGCTGTGCTTGACTGTAATAATCCATCCATGGAAGTGTTGACTGAGCCTAAATCCCTGTTATAAAATTAAAATATATTTGTTTCAATTCAAACACATTTAGTAGGTGGAAAGTCCACAGATGCCTGAGAGCAGGAACTATGTCTACTCTTTATTTGCTTTGAACAAATCAGTGGGAAATCCATTCTCAGCCATGAAGGGCACAGTCCACACCCCAGATTTTGCTGAGCTGCTAGTGCTTTAGAAACTGATGCAGTCATCAATGCTTTTTGCAAAATATTTTGATTTTTCCCTGTTTCTGGAACATGGTATTATTTGACTTCATGAGTCCCTTTTGATTGGGTATAGTCTGTGGACTACTTGTGACCAGTGTGTTGTGAGTAGAAGTGATTAACCTGATCCTTGGCCCCATGAGAACAGGCAGCCACAGTACCTCACACTCAGAGGAGGAAAATGTGATGTAGTAGAAAAGCCTTGGGCTTGAATTAAAACCCTGGCTTTGTAACTGACCTGCTCTGGGGCCTTGACAAGTAACTTAATGTGCCTGAGTCACTGTTTTCTTTCTTTCTTTTTTTAAATTTTTTTTTACTGTTTTCTTACTTATGAATTGGTACTCAGGATGCTTATTACTCCATGGAGTATTTGAGGATTAAGTGGTATCATTTTTATAAGATCCCTGGTAGAGCACCTGAAACATAGTAGGGACTTAACAAACAAGAGTTCCTGTATGCCAGCCAGTTAGAGTCTCACAGTGTCTCTCCTTACATGTTGTGATAGAGGTGTGGGTGGCCCTGGACTTGAAAGCTAATGTTTCCCTCAGAGTCTGCCATGTTCTATTGTAGGGTCACGTCTGAACACAGAACCAAGGAAAACATTTACTGGCAAGGAAGCAGGCAGCTGCTGGAAATGCACTGATTCTCTGCATCAGGTTGCTGTTTAAATGGACTGTTAAATGTCAAGTGAATGTTTTCCTCCTGCTTTTAGACCTTACTGAGATCATCTCTCTGTTATCCCAATGACAACAGGTTGGCAGTCTTGATCTACTTTAAGGTTGCACGCTATGACTTGGAGGAGGGCAGTTAACTAGGTGTATGCATAAAGACAAAATTATATCTCTAGCTCAGGAGGTTTGTATGAATTCAGTTCAGTTCATTTCAGTCACTCAGCTGTGTCCGACTCTTTGCGACCCCATGGACTGCAGCACGTCAGGCTTCCCTGTCCATCATCAACTCCCAGAGCTTACTCAAACTCATATCCATTGAGTTGATGAGGCCATCCAACGATCTCATCCCCTGCTGTCCGCTTCTCATCCTGCTTTGAATCTTTCCCACCATCAGAGTGTTTTCCAAGGAGTCAGTTCTTCACATCACGTGGCCAAAGTATTCGAATTTCAGCTTTAGCATCAGTCCTTCCAGTGAGTATTCAGGACTGATTTCCTTTAGGATGGCTTGGTTGGATCCCCTTGTAGCCCAAGGGACTCTCAAGAGTCTTCTCCAGCACTATGGTTCGAAAGCATCAGTTCTTCGATGCTCAGCTTTCTTTATAGCCCAACTCTCACATGCATACATGACTACTGGGAAAACAGTAGTTTGACTAGTTGGACCTTTGTTGGCAAAGTAATGTCTCTGCTTTTTAATATGCTGTCTAGGTTGGCCAAAGCTTTTCTTCCAAGGAGCAAGCGTCTTTTCATTTTATGACTGCAGTCACCATCTGCAGTGATTTTGGAGCCCCCCCCCAAAAAATAAAGTCAGTCACTGTTTTCACTGTTTCCCCATCTATTTGCATGAATTGATGGGACCAGATGCAATGATCTTAGTTTTCTGAATGTTGAGTTTTAAGTGAACTTTTTCACTCTCCTCTTTCACTTTCAAGAGGTTCTTCAGTTCTTCTTCGCTTTCTGCCATAAAGGTGGTGTCATATGCATATCTGAGGTTATTGATATTTCCCCAGGCAATCTTGATTCCAGCTTGTGTTTCATCCAGACCAGCATTTCTCATGATGTACTCATGATGTACCATGATATAATGGCCATCTGAGTTAAATTCATCCATTCCAGTTCATTTTAGTTCTCAGATTCATTCCTAAAATGTCGATGTTCACTCTTGCCATCTCTTGTTTGACCACTTCCAATTTGCCTTGTATTAATTATGTTACTAAAAGCAGGTGTGTATGTAATCATTCAAAAATATTTATCAAACCCTATTATGTATCAGGCACTGCTCTAGAATCTAAGGATACAGAGGTAAATAAAAGATAAATATGGCTCCCCTCATGGACTTTACATTCCAGTGGCAAAGGCAGATCATAAGAAAGGTATGCAAGTAAAATTTAAAAAAATAACATGTTAAATAGCAATAAATGCTAAGGAGAAAGATTAAAGCATGGAAGAGGAGTAAGAAATGTTGTCATTTAGATTGGATTGCCTAGGAAGGTCTCATGAGATGGAGACTTCTGAGCATACATAAACATCAGCATCTCCAGGCTGTGAAAATGCCCCTCCATGCCCTGTCGCATACCACCATTCCAGATAAATCCAAAATGATGACCAGGATTTGGTTCATATGACTGGTACTGGGAATAGTCAGAGAAAGGGTGAGCAGAAAGTAAGTGCACTTGAGGACAGATGGTAGGAGTGCTGGGTGCAGAGATGACCCCGAAAAGGTGAAACTGTGCTCTTTCAATTGTTTACCCAAAACCTATTTATGCTAAACATGTCATTGTAAAGGGTTTCGAGACTTCCCTGGTGGTCCAGTAGTTAAGGATCCACCTTGAAATGCGGAGGATGTGGGTTTGATCCTAGCCAGAGAACTAAAATCCCACAAGCTGCAGAGCAACTGAGACTGCATGCTCTGAGCCTGCGTGCAACAACTAGTGTTGATATGCTGCAATGAAAGATCTCGCATGATGCAACGAGGATCCCCATGTGGTGCAACTAAAACCTGACACAGTCAGATAAATGAATTAAGTATTTTTTTTTTTAAAGGGCTTCAAAAATTATAACAAAGCTTTTTAGTCTGTGTCAGGCCCTGTCCATGGTTCTGAAGTCATCAACCCATTAGAGTACTTGCAATTAGGAAAAGGATCCAGATAAATATTAGTATTAGTAAACACTTATATAAATTGTGCTGCCTATCAAGTACTATTCCAAGGGATAACATATATTAATTCATTTACTTCTTATCACAACCCTATGGGAAAGAACTCTTATTATTCCTATTCTATAGATGAGGCATGGAGAAGGCAATGGCACCCCACTCCAGTACTCTTGCCTGGAAAAATCCCATGGACAGAGGAGCCTGGAAGGCTGCAGTCCATGAGGTCGCTGAGGGTTGGACACGACTGAGTGACTTCACTTTCACTTTTCACTTTCATGCATTGGAGAAGGAAATGGCAACCCACTCCAGTGTTCTTGCCTGGAGAATCCCAGGGATGGGGGAGCCTGGTGGGCTGCCATCTATGGGGTCGCACTGAGTTGGACATGACTGAAGTGACTTAGCAGCAGCAGCAGCATAGATGAGGCAACCAGGAAAAAGAGAGTTTAATTTCTTGCCTCAATTCACACACCTAGCAAGTATCAGTGGAGAAGGCGATGGCACCCCACTCCAGTACTCTTGCCTGGAAAATCCCATGGGTGGAGGAGCCTGGTAGGCCGCAGTCCATGGGGTCATGAAGAGTTTGACACAACTGAGCGACTTCACCTTCACTTTTCACTTTCATACATTGGAGAAGGAAATGGCAACCCACTCCAGTGTTCCTGCCCGGAGAATCCCAGGGACGGGGGAGCCGTCTATGGGGTCGCACAGAGTCAGACATGACTGAAGCGATGCAGCAGCAGCAGCAGCAGCAGCAGCAGCAGCAGCAAGTATCAGAGCCAGGAGTCTGAACTCAAGCAGTCCTGTTCCAAAGCCTTTGCTTTTAATTACTACACTGCCTGTCTATAAGCAAAACAATCAAAGATTGTAATACAGCATGATAGGTGTTAGGACAAAACTTGTAGTTTTTTATATCATCAATAATGAAAGAGATGGAAGCAATCAGATTTTGACAAAGAGTCAAGGATTCAGATGCAAGAAGAGAAACTTATCTTGTGCTCATCTTCCTAGGACTGGAGCATAACTGACTTGCCCAAGAAGAAAGGATTTTTGATATTGAAGACTGGCAGAGAGCAGGAGAAGGAAGTGGGAGGGTCCATGTTCATATATAAACTCTGTCACCCTGTGGGAACTTGAAATGTGTCTAGGAGGAACTGTTAACAGTGTGTGTTTCTGGTAAACACCTTTGTTCCTTGAGTTGACTATTTTTAAACTTTTCAAGCTGAGCTAACTTCAGGTGTGACATTTTAAAGCACTTGGCCAAATTTCTATTAGGTGAATGAAGGAGAGGCATAGAGGAAACAACCCAGGATAATTTATTTAGACTTGAGTAGACAATAAGGTAGAGTTTAGGACTGATACTTCAGCCATCTGGTATACTTCTAGTGACACTGGTATGGCAGAGGGCAGGAGGTGAGTGAGGTGGAGTGGAATGTCCTTTATTTTTTTTTTCCTTCAGTTTAACAAGCATTGATGGGACCACTGGCTCTTCACTTAGATTGTGCTGAGTCCCTACTCTCCAAGATGTTCTTGTATGCATTATAGCAATAGTAGTTTCTGATGCATATTCATTTCCTGGTTAGCTTTGAGTCTGAAAGATAACATTTTAAAGACCATAGTTGTCAAGAGGAAACACATATTCTAAATTTCAAGCGTTGCCTTATTTATCAACCAATAGATAGGCCTAGCTAACTCAGACTCTAATCTTCATTCCTCACCATGTTAGAGAAAATTTTTGAACTGGATAACTTGTTTTTTATTTCTATGGATTCAGTCTGGAAATACTGCAGGCCCCCTAAGAAAAAGCTTCATGTTCAGTGTGGAGATGAAACAACATAGTTCCTCACAGTTTGTAGCCTGGACGAGTAGAGGGAATTATATAAGCAATGAGAGGTTTGCCCTTAGCATTTCTCAAGCCTTCTTGACTCTAGTCATGGAAGAAGCACAAAGATTTCACTGGTTTTCTAAGGGGATGAGGCTGGTGGCTGAGTTGCATTGCAGGACCCCTCAGAGCTTGGGTGAGGTTGTGGCAGCTGGGACCAAGGAAGGATTGGTTCTTTGGGACACTATACATTTTAACACTATGGCTACAAATGTCAAAATATGGCCATCTCCAAATCGAGCAACCCAGAACCTCTCCCCAGCCCTCACCCCCCAAAGCCACTCTTTATTCAGAAGCTCCTCATCACTAGGCTACCACACAAAATCTCCCTTGAACTCAGCATGACCCAGGAATACAAAAACAGAGAACATGGAGAAAAGACAGTACTTATAAAATTTTGTATTTCCCAAATGTTTACCTAAGCATGTTAGGTATGATGACTTTTTCCCTTTCACAGAACTGGGAAGTCATCCTCCCTGGCAGCTCCCTGGATGCAGGCTATTCCACTGCTCCCTTCTGAAATCTTTGGGGCAGCGAGCCTTCTTCCCACCTGAGGCTAGTAAACACTTCACAGGCACTTGGTATACACGGAGGAGAGGAAGGAGGTGGGGATTCGGAGGGCTTGAGATGGAAGGAAGAGGAAGTTATATTGGGAAAGTAAAAAGGCTGTGAAGAGCTCTTAGCCATCTTTCTGTATGGAGGCTGCAAAGGGGTCAGGCTCCATCCTGTTGATTTCTACAGTTCTATTTTAGAGGCCTATGCAGTCATGTTTTGAGGGACTAGACCCTTAATGATAAGAGCCTTTTTCATGAAGTATTCACACACTTGAGGGTCATATATTCTACCAACCTTAAGAAAGAAACTAGAGTAAACTTATCACCCACCCCCCCCAAGACACTGGAGAACCAAAGTAGAACAAGACTTTCTTCAATGTTCTCTTTTCTCCACTTTTAAAATAGGAAATATAAGAAATGCAGAAGAATACAAAATATTCTGCTTAACATATGTGCAATCACCCCCTAGAATGAACAAATATTGATATTTTGTCATAAATGCTCTAAAATACATTATAGACACAGTCAAATTTACCTTTTTAAACCTTCATGAGTCCATCTCTCTCTCCTTCCACAGGGAGAACAACTGCTATAGAGTTTGTGTTTATCCTTTCTGTCCATGTCTCTATTATTTATGAATTCATAAACAAAGGTATGACATTAATATATACGCTTCAAAATTTTTTTGTAAATGATAGCACATAGAATGTATCATTCTGCAACTTGCCTTTTCTATGCAACAATTTTTTTTAGATCATTCTGTGTAAATTTATGTAGTTAGACTCTGTTAGGGGCTGAATTGCATCCTTCCCAAATTCATATACTGAACTCTTAATCCCTAGTATCTCAGAATGTGGTTGAATTTGTAGTTAAGGCCTTTAAAGAGATAACGAAACTGAAATAATGTCATTAGTGTTGGCCCTAATCCAATAGGAATCGTGTGCTGAGAAGAAGAGGGAATTTGGACACACACACGTATAGAGACAAGACCATGTGAAGACATAGGCAGAAGATGGTCATCTATAAGTCAAATAGAGAGCCTAGACCTTTCCTTATGGTCCTCAGAAGAAACCAACTCTGTCAACACCCTGACCTTGGACTTTCAGCCTCTGAAATCATAAGAAAATAAGTTTCTGTTGTTTAAGTCAATGGTACTTTGTTATGGCAGCCACAGCAAACTAATACAGGACAAACATAATACAGGATCCTTTGCAAAAAGAAATATTAGTGGAGCAGTACTGACAATTCACAGACTACTATGTCACTTTTCCTTGGGATTTGTGGATTTTATCAGATGAATTGACAAATGCCTAATGCCACTACCTTGTTGGACTCATCCAAAGAGCATTATTAGCCACTGGCTTCTAAATTCTTTCTAATCTGCAGAGTTTGATCTGTTCTCCAAGGGGCTGCTCTCAATCCAAGAGATCAGCATGAGAGTTGTTGTTTAATCACTAAGTCATGTCTGACTCTTTGAGACCCCATGAACTGCAGGACACTAGGCTTCCTGTCCTTCACCATCTCCCGGATTTTGCTCAAACTCATGTCCACTGAGTCAGAGATGCCATCCAACCATTTCATCCCCTGTCACCCCCTTCTCCTCCTGCCTTCAGTCTTTCCCAGAACCATATTCTTTTCCAATGAGTAGGCTTTTCATACCAGGTGGCCAAAGTATTGGAGTTTCAGCTTCAGTATCAGTCTTTCCAATGAATATTCAGGATTGATTTCCTTTAGGATTGACTGGTTTGATCTCCTTGCTGTCCAAGGGACTCTCAAGTCTTCTCCAGCACCATAGTTTGAAAGCTTCAATTCTTTAGCATTTAGCCTTCTTTATGATCCAACTCTCATATCTGTACTTGACTACTGGAAAAACTATAGCTTTGACTATACTGATCTTTGTTGGCAAAGCGATGTATCTGTTTTTTAATATGCTCTCTAGGTTTGTCCTAGATTTTCTTGCAAGGAGCAAGCGTCTTTTAATTTCATGGCTGCAGTCATTGTCTGAAGTGATTTTCAAGCTCAAGAAAATAAAATCTGTAATCATTTTCCCTTTACCCCATCTATTTACCATGATGTGATGGGACTGAATGCCATGATCTTAGTTTTTTGAATGTTAAGTTTTAAGCCAGCTTTTTCACTCTCCTCTTTCACCCTCATCAAGAGGCTCTTCAGTTCCTCTTGACTTTCTGCCATTAAAGTGGTATCATCTGTGTATCTGTGGTTGTTGATATTTCTCCCAGCAATCTTGATTCCAGCTTGTGAGTCATCCAGCCCGGTATTTCTCATGATGTACTCTGGATATAAGTTAAATAAACAGGGTGACAATGTACAGCCTTGATGTGCTTCTTTCCTAATTTTGAACCAGTCTGTTGTTTCATGTCCGGTTCTAACTGTTGCTTCTTGTCCTGCATACAGGCTTCTTAGGAGACAAGTAAGGTGGACTGATATTCCCATCTCTTGCAGAATTTTCCACAGTTTTTTTGTGATCCACACAGCCAAAATCTTTAGCATTGTCAATGAAGCAGATATGCTCTCAGTACAAGGGATCACATTTCAGAAGTCTCCTATAACACAAAGAGGTCTTAGAAAAGCAGAAGATGCCATCATACATCCTAGAACCAGCTTGGGACATCATGCATCATTTTTAATAAGGCATTTGTGGTACTATGGAGAAGGCTTCTGCACCTCTAACATTGACCCACAACTTGAAGGGAACACCTGGATAGATTCCATCTGGTCAAAGGCCAAAAGAGTCAGCAGGTCCTAAACCTACTCTTCAGATTTGCTCGCAGAAACTTTGCAAGTTGACCTGCAGACTCTGACCTCCTGGCCTTGCTGCAAGAATGGAATAAAATAACAGCAGCTAGGAAAACTCTTTGCTGTGTGCAGGCAGCTCATAAAGAAACCACAAAGTTTGCTTGAAAATTCAATCCTAAAATGAAAAATCCATTTTAGCCCATGTGTTTAACATGCTCAGGGAAAAGGAGGTGTTTGGTCTTCTTCAGAAGCATTTCGGAGACATTGTTTATGATGGTGAAAAGTTGGAAACATCCCAAATGTCCACAGAAGGAAATCTTTAAAAGTGAAATTTGCTAAAGTAAACTGAAGCCTATAAATGTACACAGCATATACAGTGCACCAGTGCAGCCACTAAAAAGGTGTATACTGACACAGAAAGATGTTGAAGATGGTGTGGCTTGGGGGGAAAAAGGATAACTTTAATTACTTTAATAGTCATTAGGCTTCCCTGGTAGTGGTTAGGAATCCACCTACTGGTGCAGGGGACATGGGTTTGATTCCTGGTCTGGGAAGATCTCACATGCAGCAGGAAAACTAAGCCAGTGCTCCACAACATTGCTACCACAATGAGAAGCCCATGCATAGCAACAAAGAGTAGCCCCGACTCACCACGACTAGAGAAAGTCCAGGCACAGCAATTAAGACACAGCATAACCAAAAATAAATAGATACATAAATCTTTAAAAACAGTGAGTACACTGCAATTCTATTTTTCTTTTTAAGTAATACATTTACAAAGAGGAGACTAGTCATATGTAAAAATGATAACTGAGTTATCTCTGAGTGATAGGTTTATAGATATTTGTATATTTTCTCCTTGCTTCTTCTTTAGGGACACATATACCTATACACAGGCACTTCACAAAGTATAATTTACTCACTCAGGGATTTAGTTTCTCTCCATGTAGTGAGAGAGAACTAGGCAATCTTTAGATTGTGAGAGAACTTCACAATCTACCAGATGCGATAGTCCAAGACTGATCCCAAAGAATGGGAACTTAACTAGACTAAGTGACATAAAACATGATTACCAGAAGATTGTTTACTTGATTAAACAACCAAGCTGTTGAGGACCCAGAGCTGACTGCCACACCTACACAATCCATTGTCTTCCATGATGTGATGCTGCTGAGAGAAAAAAAGTAATAGTTCATAGATACTAAATATATCATAGTCTTGGCACTGCACCTAGTTTTCTCAGTAAATCATTTTAGATAATCCTCATGATAACCCCATGAGGCAAGAGCCACTTATTGTCAACATGCTTCAGATGAGGAAGATGTGACTTTCAAGAGATCAAGTCAGAGTTTAATGTTAATAACCAGAAAGGATAGGAAGGTGGATTTGAACACAAACCTGAGATCCTATAGCCTCAGTTTTACACTCTACTGCCACTAGAGGAGTGCTTCCTCCCAGCCCCCAGCACCCCACCATGAGACACCTGAGAGCTTAGAGCCAGGGGAGGGAAATGTAAGGAGGCAAATGAAAGCCTCTAAGGTCCAGGAGCAGTGGTGGAAAATGATGAACTTGCATCTCACTAGGGCAAAGGAAGCCACTCCCAGAAACTAAGAGCCGAGCTTGGCGAGGAATGCCTTGGAAATGTCAAAGTGGTTTCTCTCCATGCAGACTCAAAGAGACTGGATTTAGGTGAAGAACTGCTAGTAACAGAGGGCCAATGAGAAAAATAAGCTATACCTGCCGCTGCTGCTGCTGCTAAGTCGCTTCAGTCATGTCCAACTCTGTGCGACCCCATAGACAGCAGCCACCAGGCTCCCCCATCCCTGGGGTTTTCCAGGCAAGAACACTGGAGTGGGTTGCCATTTCCTTCTCCAATGCATGAAAGTGAAAAGTGAAAGTGAAGTCACTCAGTCGTGTTGGACTCTTAGCGACCCCATGGACTGCAGCCCACCAGGCTCCTCCATCCATGGGATTTTCCAGGCAAGAGTACTGGAGTGGGGTGCCTTTTCTTAAAAGTGTTATGTAAGGTTTTTCATATTGGAAGTGAGCTAATGGATCATGCTGTTATTTTAATAAAGTGTGCTACTTGTAGAATTAATAGGTATTGGATTGGAACTATACTATTCCACCCTTGCCCTGCTCTGCAGGGCAGGGCAACCCAGGTTCTCAAGCCAGCTGACCTCCCCCAGGGCTCTGCAAAGGCAGCACTTGTTGAGTCAGATGACACTGATAGAGTCAAATGATCAGAGGAAGAGAAGAGCCAGGCTATGTCCCTTCTACTGCCTTTAGCAACATCCCTGTTAATGACTGTATCTCCTCTGAAACTCACGCTCTCAGTGAATGACCTGCTACATTTCCAGCTTCTGCAGAGTCACCGAGGGTCCAGTAACCCCACCTTCTCCACTGTCCTCCCAGTCTTGTGGTAGTAGCAGCTTCTTGTTATCATTAATCTTTGGCTAGCTTGCCACCCTTTGTCTGATTTATCTATTCTTACACCCTTTGTGATCACTAAGGTTCCCTCTTTTTGACATATTGGAGTGTTTTTCCCCTTATTGGGTTGTGGTTGATATGTTCCCTCAATGATCAATTTCTGCCATCAGAAATATCTGCCATACATGGCAAAGTGTAACAGGTAGTATAAAGGAATTTTAAGGGAGTGCTGCAATAACTTAAAGATGGGTGATATTAATACCAGTCACGAGTTATCAGGTGTGACATTTAACTTGGCCATTAAAGAATAAGGGAAGTTGGAAGAGAGAGAAAGCAAGTAGAGCCACAATCCTGCGGTGGCTGGAACCAAAACCACATCACAGAAATTTAACCAGGAAGAAAAAAGCAGAGGGCTTTGTCCCAGATAAAGAGGCAAGTTAAAACTCCAGAATACCATCTCTCTGGATATTAAAAAACAAAAAAACAAAAAACCAACAACTCCAGAATAACAACCAAATGAAGACAGGCAATCTTCCAGAAAAAGAATTCAGAGTAGTGATAGTGAAGATGATCCAGGATCTCAGAAAAGAATGGAGGCAAAGATTGAGAAGATGCAAGAAATGTTTACTAAAGACCAAGAAGAACTAAAGAACAAACAGATGAGCAATACACTGGAAAGAATAAATATCAGATTAATGGATAAGTGACCTGGAAGACAAAATGGTGGATATCATTGTCACAGAACAGAATATAGGGGAAAAAAAGAAAGAATGAAAAAAAAAAATGAAGACAACCTAAGAGGCTTCTGGGACAACATTAAATGCACCAAAATTCACATTATAAGGGTCCCAGAAAAAGAAGACAGAAAGGACCCAAGAAAATATCTGAAGAAATAATTGCTGAAAACTTTCATAACATGGTAAAGGAAACAGTCAACCAAGTCCAGGAAATGCACAGTCCCAGGCAGGATAAACCCAAGGAGGAATACACCAAAACATAAATACAAAGATAAAAAATTAAAAGCAACAAGAGAAAAATGACAAATATCATTCAAGGGAACTCCCATAAGGTTATCAGCTGATTTCCAACAGAAACTCTGCAAGCCAGAAGGGAATGGCATGATATATTTAAAGTGATGAAAGGGTAAAAACTACAACCAAGAATACTCTACCCAGAAAAACTCTTGTTCAGATCTGATGGAGAAATCAAAATCTTTCCAGACAAGCAAAAGTTAAGAGAATTCAGCACCACCAAACCAGCTTCATGACAAATATTAAAGAAACTTCTCTAGGCAGAAAACACAAGTGAAGGAAAAGACCTACACAAAATAATCCCCAAACAATGAACTTTTGTTTAATAATAATAGGATCATATATATATATATATATATATATATATTATATAATATAATAATAATAGGATCATATGTATCTATAATTACCTTAAATGTAAATGGATTTAATACACCAACCGAAGCCATAGATTGGCTGTGCGGATGAGAACACTCACATGTATGTGCTTCCTCTTACCACAACACTCTACTTAACTTTCCAAATTGTATGTATTATTTTATGTTGTTAGGTTAATCATGTTTACACTATGGCTTGCAATTGTAATTATCTTTTATTTTTTGTTTGGCTATCGATAATGAAAACATGATAAACTTCTTTTACTACTGTGATTATGCAACTATTATTTGCTTAATACCATTGTATCATGATTGGCCAACAGAAAATAATAGAATTCTATATCACTAAAATTACAATTTAATAGAAAAACTTGTAATCCCTTTTTAAAAGCATAACAGAGTTACTCTGGAATTTTTTGAATAACACAAATGCCCAGGTATTGCTGCGTGAATGTGTGCTTAGTCACTTCAGTCATGTCCAACTCTCTGCGACCCTATGGACCATGGCCTGCCAGGCTCTTCTGTCCGTGGGACTCTCCAGGCAAGAATACTGGAGTGGGTTGCCATTTCCTTCTCCCAGGTATTACTATTCTTCTCCAAAGATCCAGATGTGTTTCTAATGAGCAGCTTTGTTTAAAAACAGCTGGACTATATATATATGATGATCTTTTATTTTTATCTAGTTTGTTTCACTTTTTCTATTTCATATTTAGTGCTTCCATTTCATTTGGTTTATGTTTTTCAATTTCTCTGTCTGTTGTTGTTCTTTCTCAAGCCTTTATCAAACATGGTAGAAGAGCTTTTGTATACATATATAAATATGTATTTTAGAAAATTTAGAAATTTATTTTAAAAAAAGAACAAGGGAGCTTGAGGGGATAAGGGCATTGTGGTTGGGGAATTTGTATAAGCAAAGGCATTATCCATGGCCTTATTGTAAATAATGAGAACCCTGGCCTTATTGTAAATAGTGTGTTGGTGATAAAAGACAAAGTGGATAAGTGTCCAACACTGTGCACAGAAGTTTCTCAATCAAGATATACCTGAACATGGGATGTACCGAGTGTGGGGGAAATTCTAGACGGTGGACAAGTCTAGAATGGGAAGTAGAAGGGTACTGGAAGGGGCAAACCAAGAAGGGCATATCAGGGTCTGACAAAATACCAGCTTAGAGGTTTGGGCTTCATCTTAAGGAAACATCAGTCACCATCAATGCCCAGTGCCTGCATGTGAAAGGTTGAGTAAATGAGCAACTACTGACAATTTTGATAAAGGGGAGAGAATGGAGGCATGCTCTACAAAGCTTGCTCTGGCAGAAATGTGGGGTGGCTTAGGGTGGGGAGAAAGGAGAAGGGAGAAGAAAGGACCCATTAGAAAGCTATTGCAATCAATCATGGACATGAGAAAGACAAGAAGGACTCAGGTCTGTTAGATATTTTAAAAATGGAATTGCAGGTCTCAGATGTGGGGGATGATGAAAAGAGCAGTGTGAAGTTGCCTCTGGGGCCCAGCACCTAAGTGACTGGGGGAGGAGATATGCCACTGAATCAAGCAGAGACCCAAGGACAGCAGGAATGAAGATGCAGGAGATTCATATTTAGTAGTGACAATTATTTAAAACCCACCCTTGGATCTTCTGATTTTTTTCTTTCTTGTTATTGTAAAGACATTCATTTTTATTCCAACCAAATAAATTATTCTCTGTCAGCAAGCTAGGGGGGAGGGGATGAAGAAAAAAATCTCCGTTTGCTCTTGGCTTTTCCTCTGTCTAGTCCAAACACTGGAAATGTCAAGTTTGCACACTAATTAAACATGTCTGTCTCGGACTGCACTTGTATCTTTCACTGAAAAGGTGTAGATTTCCAGGGAGACATTACACATTCATGTTTTCAAATAACAGCATTTTGAAATCTCCCTGTGTGACACAAATACCAACTTTGTGAAAGTGTCTCCTGATAGGAAAGACACCTGTGTAAGGCAGCTTGGGTCTGAGAGAGCCAGGTTGTGCTCAGTCCATGCCCTTTAATTTATTTTCTAGGAGAGCCACTCTGGGAACCTCTGTAGGGCCATCCCTGGGCCTTTCTGGATTTCCATGAATTCTACTTCTCAGCTGATACCTCCCAAGACCGAGTCTCAGAAAATCTTATTCCCTGGTCGGGTTGGAATGTCCCTGTCATGATCCCTTGTATCTGCAATTTTGTCTTTTTGCAAAGACTTTGAAAAGCATTACTAGAATCTTATGTGGGAGGCATCATTATCATCCACATCCCACAGATAAAGAAATGCAGCCTTGAAACCCTTATAGAATGAGATTCAGTGATTACATATTTTCTATGTGATAAGTATATGCCAGACATGGTTAGATGCTGCAGATACAATTGCAAACATGACCAACATGGTCCCTGCCCACATGGGGGTTTAGTCTAGTGGAGAGAAAGTAAACTATTGGGAAACTGGAGAATCAGAGAGTTTAGATCACTTGCCAGTGACAAGTTACTAGTGGTTAAATGGCCATGCCCACTCAACTTCAAATCTTGTATTTGTCTTTTCTTAGGGAGTAAAACATGGATCTTAAAAATGGGAGGAAAAGTTGTGGGTATCATCTGAATCCCTGCAAAATCAAAGGAAAATGAGAGTTGGAAGGGAAATGGCTGAGACTTATACGTGTGAAAATGCTTATGTTATGCTGCCCAGATTGCCTGGAGGGGCTGACTTGCATGGAGGAGGCCACCACTGACCTTACCATGGCCAAGTTACCACATGGTGAGGATAAATAAAAGCAGCAAGGCTGTTTAAAGGCAGAGTTTTCAACCAGCTTTCCAGGACCTGTTTTAAGTCTAAAAATCTCATCTTCCCCAACTGAACGTGGGCACTTGGACTCATCAGTTGATCAAGAGTTCCCAGTCTTGGGGATTCCAAGTTCAGTTCAGTTCAGTTCGGTCGCTCAGTCATGTCCGACTCTTTGTGACTCCATGGACTATCACATACCAGGCTTCCCTGTCCATCACCAACTCCTGGAGCTTGCTCAAACTCATGTCCATTGAGTCGGTGATGCCATCCAACCATCTCATCCTTTGTTGTCCCCTTTTCCTCCTGCCTTCAATCTTTCCCAGCATCAGGGTCTTTTCCAATGAGTTGGTTCTGTTCATCAGGTAGCCAAAGTATTGAAGATTCAGCTTCAGCACATCAGTCCTTCCAATAAATATTCAGGACTGATTTCCTTTAAGATTGATTGGTTTGATCTCCTTGATGTCCAAGGGACTCTCAAGAGTCTTCTCCAACACCATAGTTCAAAAGCATCAATTCTTTGGTGCTAAACTTTCCTTATAGTCCAACTCTTACATCTATATGCGACTACTGGAAAAAACATAGCTTTGAAAAAAAAGCTATAGATCTTTGGGAATTCCAAAGATCTATAATATTTTTTCATGTTCAGGGTGGGGGTTCAAGTTAGAACATTAGTAATATGTTTTTATAAAACCCTACTGTCTACTATTCAGAGAAAGAAATGGCAACCCACTCCAGTATACTTGCCAGGGAAATCCCATGGACAAAGGAGACTGGTGGGCTATAGTCCATGGGGTGGCAAAGAGTTGGACATGCTTTAGTGACTAAACAACAACTGTCTACTATTACCAACTCTTGTTAAAGAAAAGACATTTCCATATCAGGTAAAGAGAGAAGGAATAATATCAACAGGAATATGAAATTTAAAACAACTGTTTAAATTGAATTATTTTAGTCATAAAAAAAAATAATAATAACTTGTCATTTTTCTGGTTTCCCTGTGGGCTATGGTAAAAACTACACCATGGAGCAGCCCTATCTTTGGACCCAAGCCCAGCAGTTGGGAAGATGGTCTCTAGGCTCCTGTCAGTTGCTCTCTGCTTGCAGTGGCCAGGAGACAGTCTGGGGTCTGCAGCTATTCTTCTTGGAAGCAGACCCATCCTGGCAACATTCTGATCTCAGGGTTGCATCTGGAGGCCTCTGTTTGGTCTGCGATCACTGAAATGGCCATGTCCTGCCAAAGCAGCTGTTTCCAAGTCCTCCCACATGGGGGCTGCATTTCCACTGTGTCTGGCGGCTCTTTTACTCACCACATCAGTCCCCACTGATAGATTCAACCCAATCACTCTAGGAACGGAAACAAGGCTGCCTAATTAAAAGCAAGAGCCTTTAGTCATACATATATGTCTACCTATTCTTTTCCAAATTCTTTTCCCATTTAGGTTGTTACAGAATACTGAGCAGAATTTCCTGTCCTATACATTAGGTCCTTCTGGCTATCTATTATATCTATAGTAGTGTGTATATGTCCATCCCAAACTCCCAATTTATCCTTTCCCAACCTTTCTCCTTTGGTAACCATAAGTTTGTTTTCTAAGTCTGTAAGTCTGTTCCAGTTTTGTAAATAAGTTCATTTGTATCATTTTTTTTTCAGATTCCACAGATAACCAATATCATTTGATATTTGTCTTTCTCTGTCTGACTTACTTCACTTAGGATGATAATTTCCAGCTACATCCATATTACTGCAAATGGCATTATTTCCTTCTTTTTAATGACTGACTAGTATTCTACTGTATGCATGTACCACGTCTTTATCCATTCATCTGTCAATGGATATTTAGGTTGCTTCCCTGGTTAGGTTATTGTAAACAGTGCTGCACTGAACATTAAGGTGCATGTATCCTTTTGAAGCATGGTTTTCTCTGGATATATGCCCAGAAATGGATTGTTGGATCACATGGTAGCTCTATTTTTAGAATCTTAAGGAACCTCCATACTATTCTCCATAGTGGCTCTACCAATTTACATCCCCACTAATAGTGTAAGAGGGCATCAGAGGGCAGACACACTGAAATCATACTCACAGAAAACTAGTCAATCTAATCACACTAGGACCACAGCCTTGTCTAACTCAATGAAACTAAGCCATGCTCGTGGGGCAACCCAAGATGGGCGGGTCATGGTGGAGAGATCTGATAGAATGTGGTCCACTGGAGAAGGGAATGGCAAACCACTTCAGTATTCTTGCCTTGAGAACCCCATGAACAGTATGAAAGGCAAAATGATAGGATACTGAAAGAGAAACTCCCCAGGTCAGTAGGTGCCCAATATGCTACTGGAGATCAGTGGAGAAATAACTCCAGAAAGAATGAAGGGATGGAGCCAAAGCAAAAACAATACCCAGCTGTGGATGTGACTGGTGATAGAAGCAAGGTCCAATGCTGTAAAGAGCAATATTGCATAGGAACCTGGAATGTCAGGTCCAGGAATCTAGCAAATTGGAAGTGGTCAAACAAGAGATGGCAAGAGTGAATGTCGACATTCTAGGAATCAGCGAACTGAAATGGACTGGAATGGGTGAATTTAACTCAGATCACCATTATATCTACTACTGCAGGCAGGAATCCCTCAGAAGAAATGGAGTAGCCATCATGGTCAACAGAAGAGTCCAAAATGCAGTACTTGGATGCAATCTCAAAAATGACAGAATGATCTATGTTCATTTCCAAGGCAAACCATTCAATATCACAGTAATCCAAGGCTATGCCCCAACCAGTAATGCTGAAGAAGCTGAAGTCGAACGGTTCTGTGAAGACCTACAAGACCTTTTAGAAATAACACCCAAAAAAGATGTCCTTTTCATTACAGGGGACTGGAATGCAAAAGTAGGAAATCAAGAAACACCTGGAGTAACAGGAAAATTTGGCCTTGGAATACGGAATGAAGCAGGGCAAAGACTAATAGAGTTTTGCCAAGAAAATGCACTGGTCATAGCAAACACCTTGTTCCAACAACACAAAAGAAGACTCTATACATGGACATCACCAGATGGTCAACACTGAAATCAGATTGATTCTATTCTTTGCAGCCAAAGATGGAGAAGCTCTATACAGTCAGCAAAAACAAGACCAGGAGCTGACTGTGGCTCAGACCATGAACTCCTTATTGCCAAATTCAGACTGAAATTGAAGAAAGTAGGGAAAACCACTAGACCATTCAGGTATGACCTAAATCAAATCCCTTATGATTATACAGTGGAAATGAGAAATAGATTTAAGGGCCTAGATCTGATAGATAGAGTGCCTGATGAGCTATGGGATGAGGTTCGTGACATTGTACAGGAGACAGGGATCAAGACCATCCCCATGGAAAAGAAATGCAAAAAAGCAAAATGGCTGTCTGGGGAGGCCTTACAAATAGCTGTGAAAACAAGAGAAGCGAAAAGCAAAGGAGAAAAGGAAAGATATAAACATCTGAATGCAGAGTTCCAAAGAATAGCAAGAAGAGATAAGAAAGCCTTCTTCAGCGATCAATGCAAAGAAATAGAGGAAAACAACAGAATGGGAAAGACTAGAGATCTCTTCAAGAAAATTAGAGATACTAAAGGAACATTTCATGCAAAGATGGGCTCGATAAAGGACAGAAATGGTATGGACCTAACAGAAGCAGAAGATATTAAGAAGAGATGGCAAGAATACAAAGAAGAACTGTACAAAAAAGATCTTCATGACCCAGATAATCACGATGGTGTGATCACTCACCTAGAGCCAGACATCCTGGAATGTGAAGTCAAGTGGGCCTTAGAAAGCATCACTATGAACAAAGCTAGTGGAGGTGATAGAATTCCAGTTGAGCTATTCCAAATCCTGAAAGATGATGCTGTGAAAGTGCTGCACTCAATATGCCAGCAAATTTGGAAAACTCAGCAGTGGCCACAGGACTGGAAAAGGTCAGTTTTCATTGCAATCCCAAAGAAAGGCAATGCCAAAGAATGCTCAAACTACTGCACAATTGCACTCATCTCACAGGCTAGTAAAGTAATGCTCAAAATTCTCCAAGCCAGGCTTCAGCAATATGTGAACCGTGAACTTCCAGATGTTCAAGCTGGTTTTAGAAAAGGCAGAGGAACCAGAGATCAAATTGCCAACATCTGCTGGATCATGGAAAAAGCAAGAGAGTTCCAGAAAAACATCTATTTCTGCTTTATTGACTATGCCAAAGCCTTTGACTGTGTGGATCACAATAAACTGTGGAAAATTCTTCAAGAGATGGGAATACCAGACCACCTGATTTGCCTCTTGAGAAATTTGTATGCAGGTCAGGAAGCAACAGTTAGAACTGGACATGGAACAACAGACTGGTTCCAAATAGGAAAAGGAGTACGTCAAGGCTGTATATTGTCACCCTGTTTATTTAACTTCTATGCAGAGTACATCATGAGAAACGCTGGACTGGAAGAAACACAAGCTGGAATCAAGATTGCTGGGAGAAATATCAATAACCTCAGATATGCAGATGACACCACCCTTATGGCAGAAAGTGAAGAGGAACTCAAAAGCCTCTTGATGAAAGTGAAAGTGGAGAGTGAAAAAGTTGGCTTAAAGCTCAACATTCAGTGAACGAAGATCATGGCATCCAGTCCCATCACTTCATGGGAAATAGATGGGGAAACAGTGGAAACAGTGTCAGACTTCATTTTTCTGGGCTCCAAAATCACTGCAGATGGTGACTGCGGCCATGAAATTAAAAGACGCTTACTCCTTGGAAGGAAAGTTATGACCAACCTAGATTGCATATTCAAAAGCAGAGACATTACTTTGCCAACAAAGGTCTGTCTAGTCAAGGCTATGGTTTTTTCTGTGGTCATGTATGGATGTGAGAGTTGGACTGTGAAGAAGGCTGAGCACCAAAGAATTGATGCTTTTGAACTGTGGTGTTGGAGAAGACTCTTGAGAGTCCCTTGGACTGCAAGGAGATCCAACCAGTCCATTCTGAAGGAGGTCAGCCCTGGGATTTCTTTGGAAGGAATGATGCTAAAGCTGAAACTCCAGTACTTTGGCCACCTCATGCGAAGAGTTGACTCATTGGAAAAGACTCTGATGCTGGGAGGGATTGGGGGCAGGAGGAGAAGGGGATGACAGAGGATGAGATGGCTGGATGGCATCACTGACTCAATGGACGTGAGTCTGAGTGAACTCTGGGAATTGGTGATGGACAGGGAGGCCTGGTGTGCTGCAGTTCATGGGGTTGCAAAGAGTCGGACACGACTAAGCGACTGATCTGATCTGATCTGAATAGTGTAGGAGGGTTCCTTTTCTCCACTCTCCAGTATTTATTATTAGCAGACTTAAAAAATTTTTTTGTTGTTTTGTGTTGTAATATAGCCAATTAACAATGTTATGTTAGTTTTGGTGTACAGCCACATATATACATGTATCCATTCTCCTCCAAACTCCCCTCCTATCCAGACTGCCACATAACACTGAGCAAAGTTCCATGTGCTATACAGTAGGTCTTTGTTGGCTATCCATTTTAAACATAGCAGTGTGATTATGTCCAAGACTTTTTGATGATGGCCATTCTGTCTGGTGTGAGGTGACACTTTATTGTAGTTTTGCTTAAACTTCAACAGTGGCTTTATAAATTCCCAGCATTGTAAGTAGACCAGATGGAAAAGCAGATCTATTATCATGAAGACCAGTGCTCCTCCCCTTTCAAAGGATTCCTCAGTCAAGGAGTCACCTACTCTCTTCTGGGATGGGGAGTTGAGGACGGTACTTCCACTGTTACTGCCCTGTGAACATGGGAAAAGTCTACTTCAGCACTAATACAGTTTGCTTTCCTAGGATATTTCCATCAGAAAGTCAGTGGATCAGATGTGCACCTTTTGGCAGAAAGGGAGCCAGCATGGAGGAAGGGGGTTACAGATGAGGCAGATGTCCTCTCAAGGGGGATGTGGCTGGGAGGAGGCAGTGGGGAAACAAGCAGTTTCCAGGAGGTCATCAGGCAAAGCCCCGGAAGGTTAGACAGTATTTGCCAGCCCAGATCTGGACCTGGCTCTGGGGCTTTGTGGCAGGGGGCTCCCACTCTCTTCTCTATGTTGTTATCTTTGTTGGCCTCACTGTAAGGCTTGCAGGATGTCACTTCTCTGAGGATCTCTCTGGGCTCCACGCTGGACCACAGCAGACAAAGCCCAGAATCTTAACCACTAGGCAACCAGGGAAATTTCTTTTTTGTTTTCAGCCACACTTCAAAGCTTGCAGAAATCTCCAACCAGAGATTGAACCCATGCCCCTGCAGTAGAAGCAGAGTGAAGTCCAATTAGTTTCTTGAAATTCCTCCCTCCCTTCCCTGCTCTGTTCCATGTCTCATGTGACCTGTAAGAACTGCATTTCTTGTCTTCATATTGTTTGGCTGATAGGGGCTGCCAGTGGAGATGCTGGGGTAGAAGGAGGAAGAAGTTAGTGTATTATCTTCCCCACTCCCCCACCTCTCTCCCCGTCAGGTCACTGTGGGCTAGGCTCTTCAGATCAGAGTTCCTGCCAAGTGGTACTTTCCCTATGCTCCTCTCTCTAGTTTGGGACACCATTTCTCCCCTCCTGCTTCAGATCCAGGCCAAGTGGACAGTTCCCTGCTGAGCCTAGCTTTTGATACTCTACCACCCCATGATACTTTCTCTAAACCTTGTAAACTAGTCCTTTTATTAACACTCCTCAAGTTACCGACTTCGATCTTTACTACCAGAACTCTGACTGGGTCAAGAGGCTTTAGAAATAGCAGGCAAAAAAAAAAAAAAAAAGTTCCCCTGCCCTCTGAGAGTTTACAATGGAATTGGAAATGTAAGCAGCAAACAGAAAGGGAACAGACATTTCTATTCAGCTATATCTTCTATAGGACGTTCACAAGGCATTTATGTGATTGGACAAAGGGGACAGAATGGACTAGAGCATCAGAGGAAGCTTCTGAGAGAAGGCAATGACTCAAGTAGGCCTTGAAGTGTGGTCAGGGCTTTGGGAAGTGGGGAAGAGGGCAGTGGTCCACTGGGTGGAAGAACAGACTAAGTAAAGAACAGGGTCAGAAACACCCTGGGGCGTGTGACTCCAAGTCTGAACATCAGTGGCCTGATTGGAAACAACGTGGGGGAATAAGAAGGGAAATGTCAGAAGAGGCAGAAGATTCATCACCAGTCTGGGATTTGTTAGAATCAACAGAACCAAAGTCTGCTTGAAGCCCTTTCTCCCTCATCTGCTCCCATCACTGAGCTCTCAGATCAAATATCATTATTATTATTATTTTTTTTTCTTGAGAAGCCATCTGTGGTACCCAGCCTCCAAGATTTGCCCCAGTGATATCCTCCTCTTGGTATTTACAACGTAGTCCCTTTCCATTGAGTGAGTGGGGTCTGGACTTGGTGCCTTGCATTTAAAGAATAAAATAAGGTGAGAAGGTGTGTTTGTGTATGTTTGTGGTGTGCTTGTGTGTGTCCAAGCCTAGATCATAGAAGGCAGTGTGGCAGCCCCCCCTCTCTCTCAGATCACTTGCTCTGGGGGAATCCAGATGCCATGCCGAGAGGCTATTCCCACTGTCCTATGGAGAGACCTACCTAGCAGGAGTTGAAGTTTTCAGCCAGCTGCTGTGTGAGCAGGCTTGGGAGCAAATCCCCCAGCTTCCCCCAGTCAGCTGACAGCTTGATTCCAGGCTATGAGAGATCTTGGGTCAGGCTCACCCCAGATAAACCACTTCCAGATTCCTGACCTATAGAAACTGAGAAATCAAACATTTGTGGTTTTAACCTGCTATTTTGTTAAGCAGAAATAGAGGGTAAATGCCCTGTCCTTGATCACAGATATTAAATCCCCACCTCCCTCTCCATACTGCACTTCCCATCACTTTCAGCTATATCCTAAGCACCAGGAGGACTCGTTATCCTGGCTCTTGTTATCTCTATGATCCCTTCTTAGCCCATTCTTCCCCTCACTGTTTCAGCTACACAGCCTTCCTTGCTATTCTGTGAACACACACACCCATTTCAGCACTATTGTATTTACTGATATTTATTTCTAGAAACTTCTTTCTCAGTTATGTGCTTGGTTTGCTCTCTTCCTTCTTTCAGGTCTCTGCTCACAAGTCAGTTTATGCATGATCCCTTCCCTGACCCATCTTATTCAAACTGCAACCACATCTTACCAATGCCATCCTAGCTTCCTCTCTGATTTGTTCATAGGATACAGCCTTTTCATACTGTTCATGGTGTCTCCATGAAAGGACAGAAATGGTATGGACCTAACAGAAGCAGAAGATATTAAGAAGAGGTGGCAAGAATATACAGAAGAACTATACAAAAAAGATTATTTTGACCCAGATAACCATGATGGTGTGATCACTCACCTAGAGCCAGACATTCTGGAATGTGAAGTCAAGTGGGCTGTAGGAAGCATCACTGCAAACAAAGCTAGTGCAGGTGGTGGAATTCCAGTTGAGCTATTTCAAATCCTAAAAGATGATACTGTGAAAGTGTTTCACTCACTATGCCAGCAAATTTGGAAAACTCAGCAGTGGCCACAGGACTGGAAAAGGTCAGTTTTCATTCCAATCCCAAAGAGAGGCAATGCCAAAGAATGCTCAAACTACCGCACAATCACACTCATCTCACATGCTAGCAAAGTAATGTTCAAAATTCTCCAAGCCAGGCTTTAACCGTACATGAACCATGAACTTCCAGATGTTCAAGCTGGATTTAGAAAAGGCAGAGGGACCAGAGATCAAATTGCCAACATTTTTTAGATCATCAAAAAAGCAAGAGAGTTCCAGAAAAACATCTATTTCTGCTTTATTGACTATGCCAAAGCCTTTGACTGTGTAGATCACAACAAACTGGAAAATTCTTCAAGAAATGGGAATACCACACCACCTTATCTGCGTACTAAGAAATCTGTATTAGGTCAAGAAGAACCGGACATGGAACAACAGACTGGTTCCAAATAGGGAAAGGAGTACGTCAAGGCTGTATATTTTCACCCTGCTTATTTAATTGTATGCAGAGTACATCATGTGAAATGCTGGGCTAGAGGAAGCACAAGCTAGAATCAAGATTGCTGGGGGAAATATCAATAACCTCAGATATGCAGATGATACCACCTTTATGGCAGAAAGTGAAGAAGAATGAAAGAGCCTCTTGATGAAAGTGAAAGAGGAGGGTGAAAAAGTTAGCTTAAAACTCAACATTCAAAAAACTAAGATCATGGATGGCATCCGGTTCCATCACTTCATGGGAAATAGATGGGGAAGCAGTGGAAACAGTGACAGACTTTATTTTCCTGGGCTCCAAAATCACTGCAGGTGATGACTGCAGTCATGAAATGAAAAGACACTTACTTCTTGGAAGAAAAGCAATGACCAACCTAGACAGCAAAGTAAAAAGCAGAGACATTACTTTGTCAACAAAGGTCCATCTAGTCAAAGCTATGGTTTTTCCAGTAGTCATGTATAGATGAGAGAGTTGGACTATAAAGAAAGCTGAGTGTCAAAGAATTGATGCTTTTGAACTATGGTGTTGGAGAAGACTCTTGAGAGTCTCTTGGACTGCAAGGAGATCCAACCACTCAATCCTAAAGGAAATCAGTCCTGAATATTTATTGGAAGGACTAATGCTTAAGGTGAAACTTCAGTTCTTTGACCACCTGATGCGAAGAATTGACTGACTGGAAAAGACTCTGATGCTGGGAAAGACTGAGGGCAGGAGGAGAAGGGGGTGACAGTGGATGAAATGGTTGGGTGGCATCATCAACTTGATGGACATGAATTTGAACAAGATCTAGGAGTTGGTGATGGACAGGAAAGCCTGGCGTGCTGCAGTCCATGGGGTTGCAAAGCGTTGGACACAACTGAACGACTGAACTGAACTGATGAATGAATGAATATGAAGTCACTCAGTCGTGTCCGACTCTTTGCGACCCCATGGACTGTAGCCTACCAGGGTCCTCTGTCCATGGGATTTTCCGGGCAATAGTACTGGAGTGGATTGCCATCTCCTTCTCCAAGGGATCTTCCCAACCCAGGGATCGAACCCGGGTTCCCCACATTGTAGACAGACGCTTTACCATCTGAGCCACCAGGGAAGTCTAGCACATGGCAATACCTCACATAGTACATATTTTATTATTTATCCTGTTTATTGGCATCTTTTCCTATTCAAATGTAAGCTTCAAGAGATTGGAGCTTAGGGGTTACTATTTGTTCCCTGTTATATAATCAGCACTGAGGTCAGTGCCTGGAGTATAATGGGTACAGAGCATTTGCTGGGTGAATGCCTGTGATATTATCTTTTCTATAAGAGTCTGTATCAGGCAGGATTTTGGCTCACATGACCTCTGTCCCCTGGTATCATGGTTATGAACATTGTACTTATAATACAACTGTTAGTCACTCAGTTGTGTCCGACTCTTTGTCACCCCATGGACTATAGTCTTCTGGGCTCTTTGGGCCCTGAAATTCTCCAGGCAAGAACACTGGAGTGGATAGCAATCCTTTCTCCAGGGGATCTTCCCAACGAAGGGATCAAGCCCTGGTCTCCTGCATTGTAGGCAGATTCTTTATGGTCTGAGCCACTAGGTCTTAAAATAGAGAGATTACTTTGGATTTTCCACATGGACACAGTATAATCACATGAGCCTGTAATAGCAGAGAGTAAGGGCAAAAGAGGCGGTCAGACAGATTCAAAGCTCAAGAGTCTGAGAGAAAGCCTGAGAGAAGAAATGTGGGCAGACTTGAGAAGCTAACAGTGTGGTGCCCAGCTAGCAGTCAGCAAGGACACAGACACTGCAGTCCTACAACCATAAGGAATGAGATTATGTCAACAACCTGAGTGAGTTTGCAAGAAGGTTCTCATCAGAGCCTCTGGATAAGAACCTAGCTAGCTGACACCCTGATTTTGACTCTGTGATACCTTGATTTTTGCTTGGACTTCTGACCTACAGTTCTGTGGGATAAAAAATGAATGTTGTTTTAAGCCCTTACATGTGTGGTAATGGGTTACATCCATGAGAGAAAAGTAAAGCAAAGTCCCTTTATTATTGGATAGGGCTTCCCTGGTGGCTCAGCAGTAAAGAATCCAGCTGCCAATGCAGGAGATGCAGGAGACATAGGTTTGATCCCTGGATTGGCAAGATCCCCTGGAGAAGGAAATGGCAACTCACTCCAATATTCTTGCCTGGGAAATCCCACGGACAGAGGAGCCTGGTGGGCTAGAGTCCATGGGGTCACAACGTTTCTTTAGCATCCGCTCAGAGCTATTGTCTGCTTTGTAGTCCCAGTGTTTACAATAGTGCCTGCACAGAGTTTAATATATATTTGCTGCATGAATGAATGAATGGACCCCCATCTTGCAATGTGGAGGGGGTATTTGTTGGCTTATCTAGAAGTTCACTATGAAACTCTTGGAAGCCAGGGCCAGTTGCATTTAGCTCCATGGCCTCATCACCCTGCTCAGATCCACCACAGAAGAAGCAGCAGTACACCACTGGTGAATTTGTGGGCAGTCTAGCACCAAGCCAGAAGTAAAGAGCCTATGTTGCGGAACTGTTTGCAAAATTCTTACTCTCCCACAGTCTAGAAATCAGATTCTGGCTATACTGGCCAGACTTGCTTCAGAAGCAAGTTTTGGCATCAGATTGAAAGGCTTTTAAAACTGTGTTATTTTGGGAAAAGATTCCACTTCTCTAGACTTCAGTTTCCCCATCTATCAAACGGGAAGAACAATAATGTCTGCTTGCTAGAGTGTCTTTGTGGAGATTAACGATACTGTGCTAGTAGAAGACTTTGCATACAGTATGTGCTCAACAAACAGCAGTTATTGTTTTGCCTTATGTCGAATAGTGCACTTTGGTGTTTTCTGGGGAAAACTTCAAGTGAGTTTTCAAAGAGAATTACACTGACATGAACGACAAATCTGATCAACAACGTCTGTTTTGGCTTCAGCCGTGGATTTTTCCCAGCCCCACCTCAGTCTCTGCTTCCACATTCACACCAAAGGGATCAATTTGCTCTAGCCTCAGTCATCCAGAGGTCAATTTACACAAAGCAAATATAACTGATATTAATGGAAACATAACAGTTATAAGACACTTAGCAAAAATTACATACTTCAGTCGATCCATCTAGAAATGATAGAATAGGATAAGTAGGTGATGTTATGAAACCCACACATATACTCACCATACAAACACACATTTGCACATGCACACACTCCTCTGAAAAGGTTAAAGACCTTTAAAGTATCATGGGAAAGGACACAAAATATTGCATGGGGATTTAGAGGCAAGCAATACGAGGAAACATAATGCACTATAAATGAAAGTCATTTATAAAGTGCAACTGGCACCAAGAAAGAAGGGAAAAATGATTAGTCAGCAAAAGTGGGGTATCTTGTTATTTATTTACAGAATATTTCCAGGGACAAAAGAGAATGTGTTTATTAAGGGCCTGCTGGCATACAAATACAAACATATTAATGTTGGGCACTGAGGACATCTAGCTAAATTATTTGCCTCAAACTTGTCTTGTTTATTAGTTTTAAGCCCAGGAGATCCCTCTGGCATTCCTTGGAGAGTCTGTTCTCCCATGGGCAGGGATCTCATTTGACTACTGGCCCTGCCCAGCTCCATGGACACACAGCATGGAAAGGGTTACTCCCAGAGGTTGGCACAGCCTCACACTTTCACAGCCTTGCTGTCTTTATTCAAGGGTCCTGACATGCCCATGTGCTGGATTTTTCTGCCCTGTCCCTGAAAATGAACACAGTTTTTTGGTGTCTGAGGAGAGTCACCAGTGGCCCAAGGAGCAATGGATTTGGTTTATTCCCCTGACCTCCTGTTTTCAAAAGAAGTATGTGTTATCCAGGTATCTTTTGGGGTTTATTGTGATCTTACTGGAAGCAATGGATAAATCTGGAAGAAAAATAGTCAGAGAAGACAAAGAAGAGAGTGGGTTATGTATTGGAAAAGATAGAGTCGCTGGTAGAAAAGGATGGTTTTGATGGGGATAGGGGAAGGGAGGAAGAGACAAGAGCCTGGACAACCCAGACTTGAAAGAATAAAATGAGATCATGCATGTAAAATGTTCAGTATAATATTTGACACCTAGGAAATGCTCAAGAAATGATAAGCGATTATTCTTACTATCGTTTTTATTATATAGTAAAAAGTATTAACAATAAACATCCATACCTTTTAATAATCTTTCTCTTATCTAAACAGCTTGCCTGAATTTTAGAAGCATACAGAATAATTTTTGTCATAAAGATCATTCTAAGGCAGTACTGCTAGTTCTAAAACAGAAACCCAACTGAGGCACCCATGGGGACAGTTACCCAAAGCAAATATAAAACCAACACCAGCTCTGATATTTAAAGAGGAGGTATTTCCTAAGATGAAAGAGAAATAGAAAAAGTTACATGATACCACCTGATGTGAGGTAGTTTAAAAACTTGATTCCTCTATTTTCCACCCTACAATAAGAACACAACAATTGCACCCCAATGCAAAGTTCAGTTACTTCTGAACTTTGCAATGGGTAATACAAGCCTAGGAAGTAACTAAAAGTACAGAAGCTTATGATTTAAGAGCTAAAGTTCAGCCTTCAATAAACAGCAAAAGAAAAAAAAAAAAAAAAAAAAAAACTTGCTTGAGTCCCTAGAAGTGACTAAAGGTAGGACTGAATACCAGACTCCAGACATAATGGACAAACCCCAGGTGTAAGGAGCATCTATTTTTTTCTGCCTGGCCAGTTTCTTCTTTTCCTTCCAGCAACACTGCTCCTAACCCTCCTTTACAGAACCACACCTCTCCCATTGTCAGCCCATCTGCTTCAGAATGTATCTGACTTTACTCCAGTCCCAGAGGGGAGCTTGTGACCCAGGCCTGGCCAATGGAAGTACCACACACCCTAACTACGGTAATTGGCTCCAGGAAGACCACATGATCTGACTGGAGGCAGTAAGATTCAGTTATGGGACTTTGATTGAAATGACTGAAAACAGACAACCTCCCCTTCTAAAGGAAGAAAAGGAGGAGGAACCATTTGAGCTCCCAGGATCCAGCAGAGATTTCAACCAGTTACCTGCTCATGCTGCGATAGCAAAATACCAGAGACTGGGTGGCTTATAGACAACAGATATTTATATCTCACAGTTCTGGAGGCTGGAAGTCCAAGATCAAAGTGCCAACAAATTCACTGTCTAGCCCACTTCCTGATTCATAGCTTGTGCCTCCTCACTGTGTCCTCACATGGGGGAAGGGACTACGGCTCTCTCTGAAGCCTCTTATATAAAGCACTGATCCCTTTCATGACTGAAGCCCCAGAAGCTAATACCATCATGTGGGGCATTAGATGCTCAGTGTAAGAATTTGGAAGAGGAGAGGAACACAGACATTTAAACCATAGCACCAGTGTGTGTATGTATCTATGTCTGTCTATATCTATCTATCTATCCATCAAGAGGGATCACATTTAATCTGAGTTGGGTTGATGTGATATGCACCTGAAAGAACCTGAACATCCATTCCCCTCCTGCTATACCACCCTGTGTCTAATGTTGTCATCTGGGGAGATATTATGGTACAGTAAGCACTAATGGTTTGAGTGTGATCTCAGGGAGAGTCTTCCTGTGTGACTCCAGCACTGCTTCCTGAAACAGGTACTAAGGAGGTGCCCTGGTCTCTGTGCAGAACTGGCTTCTAGGAGGAGGAGGAATGATGGGAGTGGGGTAAGGGAGGTGCTGTCAGCGATGAGCACACTTTTCCCGCAGGCCCCATGGTGACAAATGTGGTGACATAGCACCTGAGCAGTAAAAGCTCTCAGCTCAGCATCGGCTCTGCCACGGCAACCTTCCTCCAAAAAGACAGGTTATCACAAAGCAACAATTCTGCCTCTGGGGGACAGTGAGCGTTGTGAATGCAAACAACTGGCCGAGGAGTACAGGGATGGTGACTGTGATGCAGAGGATATTAAGGAACCAGGAATTGCAAGATCTGAGGTCCAGCTTGGGCTTTTTTTTGCTTATAGGGGTCTTTGAAAACTTTACAGACCTGAATTCCCAACCACTCTGACCTCACAGTGTTTCCCAAGGCTGAAAGGTGGTTGTCAACAGCAGTGAACATTGTATTTTGTGTTTATTGATGTGTCCGTCACAGTGCTCAGCACTTTGCCCCACTGTCTTCACTGAAATGTCACAGCATCCCTAGGAGGGAGGTACTAATGCTATGTACATTGTGTTGATGAGAAAACTAAGGCACAAAGAAGTGAAGTGATTTTCCCAGGGGCATTTGAACTCACTGTGTGACTCAGGACTACACACCACTTTGTTGCCTAATGTAGTCAAGGAGACCAAGAGACTCTGGAGAGGTGGGCAGTGAGATCCAGATGTTCAGAATAAAGCTATACGTGGATTAACTTTTTCTGTTTTTCCATTAGGTTTTATGTTACTAGCACAACAATCCTTATTAAAAAGCTTTGGCTTCCTGGGATAACTTATTGTCTTAGTCCAGGCATGTGAGTCATTGTAATAAACAACTTTTAAACCTCAGTGGCCAAACACAGAATTTTATATCTCAGTCATATAACACACCAAGAGTATTTGGTTGGTGACATTTCATAAAGTCACCAGGGGCACAGAATGTTTCTACCTTATAGCTTTAGTGTCCTCTGTGGTCCTGAAAGACAGGGTAAGAGAGAGAAGCTTGCATCTGCAATGGTTTTTATGGACCAGGACAAGTAGGGAACTTCACATTGTGTACATCTTGTTGGCCTGGTGCATGACCATGCCTGACAGGCACACAGATGATGCATGTAATCCAACTGTGTCCCAGAAAGAAATGGGTTTTGTTAAACCCATAAAAGTCACTGCCACAATTATAAAACAACCAGACTGTTTTGGTTTACAAACTCTTAGGAGATCTTATCGAGTTTGTGTGGCCTGTGTGAACTACCCTGTAACAAGGATGTCTTCAGCCCAGTCCTCAAATTGATACTTTGAATAAGACTTAATGTATGCAAGAAAGGAAAACAAGACATCTCAGTGAAACATCTGACAATCCCGTCTGTAGTGGATGATGTGATGTATCACCCAAATTGCTTCCTTAGGACTAAGGCACTCATTCGCCCGAGCTGTTGGCCGAGTTGTTGGCAGACAGATCTCAGCTGAGTTGTTTTTATGGGATTGCCCCCAGATGAAAAGAGCCATCGAACCCAAGGTCATAGCCTAGAAAATGTACCTCAGTGTGGGACAGAGGGGGTGACCCCAGTTTCAAAGTCCTCTGGGATTTAGCTGAAATCTTTCATTTTATTTTTAAAATTAGTTTGTTTTAATTGGAGGATAATTACTTTAAAATACTGAGATGGTTTTTGCCATACATCAGCAAGAATTGGCCACAGGTATACATGTGTCTCCCCATCCTGAACTGCCCTCCCGCCTCCCTCCCCACCCCATCCCTATGGGTTGTCCCAGAGCACCAGCTTTGGGTGCCCTGCTTCATGCGTCAAACTTGTCCTTGTCATCCATTTACATATGGTAATGTACATGTGAGATCTTTCGTTTTAAGCCCATCCTTTTACCCAATCCTACTCGTCATTCTCCAGCATATACGGTCCTCAAGATACTCCTGAATGAACTACTTGTGGGCATATTTCCATTTCAGTCTGTGTCCCTGGAAGCCCAACCGAAGGCAGTTGGTGCCAAGAGCAGTGTGAAGAAGCAGACTCTAAGATGGGGTTTTGGAGCTGGGTTTGAGGGGTCTGTCAGCCTGCTAACTGGCTGACAATGATACAACCCCCTCTGCTTGTGGGCAGAGCGTGGATAACCCACTGAGTGCTACAGCATTTATAAATGCTAGTGCATTTATGGGATAAGATAATGGTGGAAGAGCAACTGCTGGAAGCGTCCGTATCTCAGACTTGTGAGAACTGGAAGGGAAGTACTAACTATAAGGATTGGGATTAGATAGCTCTTGTGATAATCTATGCACTGGAAAAAATACAACGAATGGCTAAGGCTGTCTGATTACCAATTAAAGGCTAAATTGAAAACCAGACGGTGTCTTCTGTGAAAGAGTTTCTCATCCTTTGCAGCCAAAGGCTGTAAAAGTTAAGGATCAAGCCACATGTTTAATTACCAAAACATCAAGATTCACAGGTATCTGAATTTAGGCAAATGAGCCCTGCAAGAGGCAGGGTTAGGAAGGAGTGGGACCCTGAGATGTGGGATGTGCTAACATCTGACATTCAAAGGTTGGAATCCATAGATCCCTTAGAACATTCTGTGATGAAAGAAATTTTCCTTTCTCCCTTACCCCACCCCCAGCCCCTGGCAAAGTGTAGCAGGTCTGACTTGCTTGATGACGATGTAGAGGATTCCTCCTCACAGGAAAACATGCCCCCCTCAGGATCCACCTTCACCTTATCTCCTTGCCAGCAGACAAATTACCAGGGCTAAGTTACAGCCTAACTCAGCAAAGGAACCACTGGGCTTACAAAGAGAGCACAGACCTATAACCTGAAGGAGCTTTAGGACCTAGTAAACATTTCCTGGCAGGAGATAGGAGAGTAAGAATGCTACCTGATACTGAGGATCCTAGATGGAGGCGGCAATTGGATAAGGGAGAACTTATCAATATGGGCACATTAAAGATAGTAGCACATTGTTAGAATGTAAACATGGGTAGAATAAACATGCATGCTCATTTCTGACTGCAACCTCATGGACTGTAGCCCACCAGGCTCCTCTGTCCATGAATTTTCCAGGCAAGAATACTGGAGTGGGTTTTCATTGCCTACTCTAGGGAACTCCCTGACCCAGGGATCAAACCTGTATCTCTTGTGTCTCCTACACTGGCAGATGATTCTTTACCACTGTGCCACCTGGGAAGCCCTGGATAGTATAAAGATAAATAGTAAACAAAAATGCCAGAATTTCTAAGGCAATTCAGAATGAAGGGATCAAAAGGCTTAGGGAAGCAGTCAACCTAGAGTGGCTATATTAGATAAAGCCAAAATATTCCTTCAGCCAGCTCTGTTTGGTAGGTGAAAGCAGACAACACTGTTTGCCAAAATGATAAGGCTTGTGCTGGTAAGAGGGGTATGCACATTGCTGAGTAATACAGTGATGGCCAACCTCTGTAGTCCAGCGTAGTGATGGAAAATGCTGTATCAGAACTGGGCTCCTTGATAACAATGAGGGTGGTAGAATATTCAGACACCAGAGAAGGCAGTGTCTGCTGTGGTGCGGCAGTGTTCACTTGTAAGATACAAGGCAGGTACAATCAAATCAGAGTGACAGCTGAGAGACTTGATTCTCAGAGAGCTATGGGCATTGCTAATAGAACTCAGCATTCCTATGAGTGAGGTAGATGGACAGTCAACTATATTGCTCAACCTATACAATTAAAAGTCTTCCCTGGTGGCTGAGATGGTAGAGTCTGCCTGAAATGCAGGGGACCTGAGTTTGATCTCTGGGTCGGGAAGATTACCTGGAGAA
Organism: Bos indicus x Bos taurus; assembly: GCF_003369695.1. NCBI lineage: Eukaryota > Metazoa > Chordata > Mammalia > Artiodactyla > Bovidae > Bos > Bos indicus x Bos taurus. Next base: position 48,295,371 of record NC_040093.1, read on the forward strand.
GGGAATGGCTACCCATTCTAGCATTATTTCTACAGGGACTCGAAGCACCATCACACTATCCTATTAAAGTGGGACACCTGGGGTTCGCTGGAGTTGTGACCCAGGTCTAGGCTATATTGGATCCACTGGGTCCACAGTCCCATCAAAGAGTCATTTCCCCAGTTCCCCAATGTGTAATGAGAGCTGTTATGTTAGGTAATAGTCAGCACTACCACACTACTTCCCAAGCTTGTAGAGTAAGAGCCCTCACAGTGGAAAGGCCAAGTGGAAGCACCTGACACTGCCCCCCATCCCATTCCCCAAGAAGGTAAAACAGACACAGAGACATGGACATGCGGGCAGGGGAGGAGAGGGCGAGATGTGCGGAAAGGGTAACATGGAAACTTACATTACCATATGCAAAATAGATCGCCAACGGGAATTGGCTGTTTAGCTCAGAAAACTCAAACAGGGGCTCTGTATCAACCTAGAGGGATGGGATGGGCAGGGAGATGGGAGGGAGGTTCAAAAGAGAAGGGCTATGGCTGATTCATGTTGAGGTTTGACAGAAAACAGAAAAATTCTGTAAAGCAATTATCCTTCAATAAAACATAAATTAACTTTTTTAAAAATGTCAGAATGTGAATGACAGAAATCAGTGACAGCCTAAAAAAGTCATCCCCATCATATTCTGATTCACAGGCTTGACCCCTATAAAAACCAGACAAAACTTGGGAGGATGAAAATGTATAATGGTAAACTCAGGTAGGCAGTAATCCTAATTAAAGTTGTCGTGCTAACTGCGGGATCTTTGCCAAAGCAGAGTAACTCAGTCTCAGTTACAAGGTATTGTGCTGTGTATTTGGTGAATGAATGTATTCTTTTCCATTCCTGTAAGTAAAGTATAAGAAACAGTTGACACTCTCTTGAGACAGGAAGTAGCTTACATTTACAGTCTTGCCTGGGGCAAGACTTGCTTGGGGCAAGATATGCCCATCTTGTGTTATAATGGAGCTCAAAAGGATATGGACCATCCAGACATTCAGCAGGATATTGTATCAGTCACTTTATTGATGACATCATGTTAATCATACCAGATGAGTTCATGCCTCCATCTTTCTCAAGAGGGTGGAAAACAAACCCTACAAATATTTAGGACCTACCATATTAGGTAAGTTTTTTGGGGGAATCCAGAGGTTGGAAGAATGCTGACCTATCCCATCCAATCCCAAGAGAAAAAAAATTGCATCTCCTACCTCCTTTCACCAAGAAAGTACAAATCCTGGTTGATCATTTTGGGTCCTGGAGGCCACATATTCTATACTTAGGAATATCACTATGACCTATTTATCAGGTTACATGAAAAGCTGCCAATTCTGAGTAGGGCCAAGAGCAGGAAAGGGCTCTTTTGTGGGTTCAGGCTGTGGTGCAAACAGCCATATGACCCAGCAGACCCTGAGTTATCAGAGGTGTCTGTAGTGGTTCCCAGGATTCCATCTGGAACTCATGTCAAGTCTGTAGAACCTTAGCTTCAAGAGAAAAGCCATGACATGTGCAGCAGAGAATTATACACCATCCAAGGAATACTTCTGGCATGCTGCAGGCCTCTGGCAGACATCATGGCCATGGGATATAAAGTGATCATAGAACTAGGCATGAACTTTGTGAACTGGATTCTGTCACACCCAACCAACTATGAGCAATCCATTGTCTCATTGAGGAAGTACATCCAGCCATGATCGGGGACAGAGGCACAAGTAGGCCACATAAGTGTGTGGCCCATAATTCCCACATCATCATAACTATTGCAGGCATCGCTCCCTCAGTTCATATATATATATATATATATATATATATATAGCCACATGGGAATTCCTCATGACCAGCTGGCAGAGGAAGAAATCACTGAACTTGGCTCATAGATGCACTGGCCTGGGATGACAGTGTGAGCTGAAAATGGATTGCTGATAAACAATAGCCCCATTTAGTGGTGTTCACATAAAACAGAAATGAGACAGATATCCTCCCAATTGGTGGAATATTGGACATTGCACTGGATTATCCACTTTGAGTGAAAAGTGGCATGAATTGTGTGGGCTGCTGGACAGTGGGAAAGAGCTAGGTCAGGCATCTAAAAGGAGGAAAATTGAAAGATCAGGATCAGGTTGGTTGGAGAAGGAGGCATGTGGATATAAACATGCAAATGTGAAGTGTCAGGTTTTTCTATCTCATATTAACGCTCCTTAGATTCATCACGGACAAGCTACTGAACAATCAACTAAACAGAAAGCCTTGTCCTCAACAAATGACATCATTCAGCCTCTGCCACTAGCTGGCCAAGTGCTGCACAATGGGCACACAGGTGGAGTAGCCATAATGGCAGTACATGAACTGAGGGTATGCATGAACCCAACAACCTGGGCTCCCATTCACCAAGGCTGATCTACCTGCTGCCACTGCCAAATGTCAACCCGCTAACAACTAGACCAATACTGAGTTCCTAATATGGCACCATCCCTTAAGGAAAACAACCTTTCAACAGTGGGAAGTTGACTCCTTGGACCCCTTCTACCCAGAAGAGACATTGATTCCTCTTGGCTGGAATTCACACATATTCCGGGTAGAAGTTTGCCATTTCTGCTGTTGAGACCTCAGGCAGTACCTCTATCTGAGGCTGAGTGCCTAGTTCATTGACATGCATGGGTGTGTGCTAAGTCACTTCAGTTGTGTCCAACTCTTTGTGACCCCGTGGACCATAGTCCACCAAGATCCTATGTCCATGGGATTCTCCAGGGAGGAATACAGGAGTGGATAGCTGCTCCCTTCTCCAGGGGATCTTCCTGACCCAGGGATCAAACCCCACATCTCTTACGTCTCCTGCATTGGCAGGCGGGTTCTTTACCACTAGTGCCTCTTGGAAGGCCCTCATTGACATGGGCTCCCAATAATACTACCCCCAATAATACTACTCCCCAAAATACCACCCTATAAAGGACTCACTTTATAGCAAAAGAGGTATGGGTATGAGCCCATGACCATGTGATCTTCTGGTCCTATCAAAACTGCAACCATCTGGAAGACATGGGAAGGCCTTTTGAAAGTATAGCTGAGGTACCAGTTTGATGATGCTACCCTGGGAGGATGGAGGCATCATCCTCTAGGTCACACCGGACACCCTGAATCAATGGCCATTTTTCTATGATGCTATATTCCCAATGGGTCTGGGAACTAAGGAGTGGGAGCAGGAATTTTCCTACTTGCCATGCCCTCACAACTGAACCCACTGGGGGAATTTGTATTCTTGTCCCCATGACTCTGCACTCTGTGAGGCTAGTGGTCCTAGTTGTGAGAAGGGGAATGAATGTTTTCAGTAAATGACACAGCATGAGGCTCACTCAACTTTAAGGTACGACTGGTGTTTAGTCACTTTGGACTTCTCACGCAAGTACAAGTCTCTCAGTCATGTCTGACTCTTTGCGACCCCAAGACTATACAGTCCATGGAATTCTCCAGGCCAGAATACTGGAGTGGGTAGCCTTTCCCTTCTCCAGGGGATCTTTCCAACCCGGGGATCAAATCCAGGTCTCCCACATTGCAGGCAGATTCTTTACCAGCTGAGCCACCAGGGAAGCCCAAGAATACTGGGGTGGGTAGTCTATCCCTTCTCCAGCAGACCTTCCCAACCCAGGGATTGAACCCAGGTCTCCTGCATTGCAATTGGATTCTTTACCAACTGAGCCACAAGGGAAGCCCAAAGCAAAGAGAGAACCAATCACATAAGGGAGGCCATTCTAGCAGGAATATTGACCCTGAGCATCTGACGGAGGTCACACTGGCATTAAAAAATGGCAGCAGAAAAGAATTTGTATGGTATCCAGGTGATCTGTTGGAGTATCTCAGTACTTTGTTTCTCAGTTTTGATGGAAAATGTTGAACCACAGCTTCCTTAACCTGGTTAAGATAGGGGCCTCCTCAGGAATGAGGGCCTGGGTCACCCAAGTAAGCCACCAGGCCAGCAGATGTGCTAATCCAAGGATGAGGGGATCTGGGATGGGGTTGAGAAGAGAAGGAGTGAGGATCAGCTGTGCCTTGTAATCAGCTCTAACTGCAGGATTGTAATTCTTGCCACTAACCCTCCTCTCGTGAATTTCCCCAGAAAAACAGACCAATCAGAATCTTGGAGAAACTGTCCCAGGAACTTGTTATATAAATAAAGTATATCTAAATGTTACAATGGTCCTAGAATAATGGTCTTTAGTGGGTTTTTTTGGTGTACTACCCAGATTTTCCCTTTAGGACTGGGGCTCTCATTCTCCAACTACTGGGAATTTTGGAGACAAATGGTATCAGCTGAGTCCCTCTCCAGGAGTTGCCCTCAACCAATATCACACACCATCTGGAGAAGGGATGTGTGGCCTATATCCAATGACTTTCTGATACAGCTCTAACAGCCTAGTCCTCTTATCTTGAGACAACTATGAAGAGCCAACTCAGCTCCAAAGCTCTGTACAGAAATTCAACTCCATCCTCTACCTGTTCCTACTGCCTTCACTCCCCAGTAGGTGCTGCTCTTTGAGGGTACTCCTCAGTCAACTTCCTGCATGTGCCCAGGAACCAGACCTCCCAGTCTCAGCCAGTTCTTTGAAAGCCACTGTATAAGTTGGGCAGTGGGAGTAATATTATCAGGGGAGTCAAGACATTTTCCCCTCACCTTTGTTCACAGCCCCTTCTGTTTTCTCTTTGATTTTGGAACAGCTCATGTTACTCCACCCACCAGCTCAGAAGATGCAGGCGATCCTGAACATCTGAGCATCAGAGGCATCACATGGTCCCTTACCTTCGGGTCTAATATCAGTTGAATGAAATAACAGAAAATTCCATAAATCTAACATATCAACTTGGGAAAGGTGAAAGGCAAATAGTGAAGAAAAACAATCAATTGTGTATTATCATTCAGAGAGGTATTATCCTGTGAGAGTTTGGGGATCTTTCTGCTCACAAGGCATAGGAATCATTTTCTTTCAACAGTAATTCCTGGTGAATTTCAAAAGTTGGAAAGAGCTGAATAAAGGTGATAAGAGCAGCACAATAGTCCCTTTGGGACCCAGCTGTTAGCAGTTGCCTCCAGGTTCTGTGTTGGTCTAGCCTAGGAGTGCACAGAATCTATGGAAGCAGAGGTGTAGGGCTCTCCTGGGTACTTTTGCACAATCCAGGGATGTCGGTTAGGGAGAATCAGCGCTTCCTTTCCAGCACAGATGGTGTGAGGTCCTATGTAGTGCTCCAAGATCCTTTGCAGCATAATCAGGCAGATAAATACCCATGTCTTCATTTTATTTTTTTTATTTAAATTTTTAACATGAAGGGAAAAGTATTGCCTCATATAAATGAAAAGTCTGGAGCATAGGGCTGCAGTCAAGGCTGGATCCAGGTGCTGAAGTCATTAGGACTTCACCTCCATTCCTCTCTTGGCTTTGGTTTGCTCTGTGCTGGCCTCATGCAGGCTACCCGCCAGGGAGGCAGAGATGGCCCTCAGCAACCCCTAGTCTACATCATCCATGGTGCCTACAGCTATTCATTGTCTCTTGTGGCCTCATCTACTTTTCCTGGTTCCTGGCATTTGGCTCCTTTTGACTAACTGCTATTTTGTGACTTCCCATCCCAGATCTCATAATTTGTCTTGTTCTCTTACCTCGTGGCTCTCAGACTGGGTCAGACAGGTCTCTGAGTCTCTGTTTAACTTGGTTCACATGTTTTAAGTTGAACAAATGAACAATTAATGATTTTAATTCTTCCTTGCAGGAGAAAGTCCATCCTGTTCTTTAACCATGTTTGCTCAGTACAGGAAGAAATCCATATTCTCATATGGCATTATTTGAAGTAGGAATGGAGGAGGATGGGTGGGTTTTGAAGATCTGAAGGAGGAGGTGGTATTAACAGGGGTGCTGCCCTGGTCTTTGCTCATCCAATTGTGTGCCCTTTTCAATGCAAAAGTGATCATTGTCCACTTGCTACCAGATCCATGGGTGACATTGTGCAGGGATTGGTATTTGTTTAAGAGAAATCTCCCCGACTGACCCAATTCCTGTAATGCATTATAAAAGTGACAGAAGTAATATTTTTGTTCTTGTTTCACTTTCATTCATCTTATTTGATCAGGGCTGAGCAAAACTGACATCTCATCAAACTCCAAAGTGTGTTTCAGCACCAGGTTCATCGGAGGGTGGCATTTAAAACACAGACGTTGCAGGAACAAATGTATTTGCCAATCCCATCCAGTGATGTAAACCTGACCTTTCTCCTGTAGATTTATTGACACAGGCCTGTTTGGTATCATATTTCATTATTGTGCATAGAAGGATTGAAAGTTCTCTGGGAAAACAACTCAGTTGGGGCCAGAGTGGCCAATATGCCTTCCTTTCACGGTGAGAAAGAGGGAATTAGAAAGTCAGGTACTGGCGGGATTAGCCCATTTCCTCAAAGAGTGTCTTTAATTAAAAAACACCCAGAACCAAAGGTATGAAACTAGAAGAAATTTCCTTTTAGCAAGTGGCTAAAGCAGAGGAATCACATCTAAGGTTGCTGTCATTTACTTGTTGTGGGCACATCACAGGTTCCTTGCATCCGGGAGCTCTGGGAAGTGCTCCCCATGCAATGCAGAAATCCATCTCTGATACAAACTCACTCAGTCTGCTCTGATATGCTCAAGTGTTAGAAACCCACCACTTCATGTGGCTAAACAGCAGTAGAAACAATCCATTTGTGCATTTGTGTGATAAAGTCTCTGAGTCCAGTGATTTTTCTAGGCATCTGGGATATAGCAGTGAACAAGAGATCCCTGTTTTTGGAGAGTTTCAATCTTCAATGGGAGAAGGTAGTTTATAAGTTAATTTTTAAAAACAGTATAAATAGGATAGTTGTAGAAAGTGAGGGGTGTCTGTTATTGTGTACAATAGAGAAAGGTAACAGAATGGCTGCGGTGAGGAGGGGTGATGAATTAGCACAGATTGCTCAGGGGAACCCTCCTAAGGTAGAGAGTGAGCATTTGAACTGAGACACGATTAATGAGATGGCTAGTGATGTGGGAGCCGGACAGGAGATTGTTGCAGGCAGAGCACAGCACAAGAGCAAAGGCCCTGAGGTGGACAAGGTCTGGCAGAAACAGAAGTATCTAGTGTGGAGTGTGCTTGGAGTTTTCAGAGTGAGGAAGAACAGGCTCTGAGATAAGCCCAAGAGGTTAACAGAGAGTGATTAAGTAAGCCCACTTTAGGAGATTTAATTGATTGTGACCAGGGAGCTATTGAAAGTTGTTAAGCAGGAGAGTGACATCAATTGGTTTAGACTTTTTCTTATTGAAATATAGTTGATTGACAATGTTCTGTTAGTTTCAGATGTACAACAAAGTGATTCAGTTATACATATGTATCTATTTTCTTTCAGATTCTTTTCCCTTATAGCTGCTGCTAAGTCACTTCAGTCGTGTCCGACTCTGTGTGACCCCATAGATGGCAGCCCACCAGGCTCCCCCATCCCTGGGATCCTCCAGGCAAAAGCACTGGAGTGAGTTGCCATTTCCTTCCCCAATGCATGAAAGTGAAAAGTGAAAGTGAAGTCACTCAGTCATGTCCGACCCTCAGCGACCCCATGGACTGCAGCCTTCCAGGCTCCTCCGTCCATGGGATTTTCCAGGCAAGAGTACTGGAGTAGGGTGCCATTGCCTTCTCCGTCCCTTATAGCAGAGGTCCCCAACTCCCGGGCCATGGACTGGTACCAATCCACGGCCAGTTAGAAACTAGGCCACATAGCAGGAGATGAGCAGCAAAGTGAGTTAGTGAAGCTTCATCTGTACTTATAGCCACTCCCCGTTGCTCACATTCCCATCTGAGCTCCACCTCCTATCAGAACAACAGCAGCATTAGATTCTCATAGGCACGTGAACCCTACTGAGAACTCCATTTTAGTTCCTTAGCGAGGGATCTAGGTTGTGAGCTCCTTAAGTGAATTTAATGCCTGATGATCTGAGGTGGGGAGTTGAGGTGATGACGCTAGCACTGGGGAGTGGCTGCAAATATAGATTATCATGAGCAAAGAGGTTTAACTGCACAGAGACTACAATAAATCAATCACTTGCAGACTAATATGAAAACCCTATCAAGTAGCAAGTGATAGTGAGTTGCATAATCACTTCATTATATATCACAATGTAATAATAACAGAAATAAAATGCACAACAAATGTTATGCTCTTGAATCATCCTAAAACCATCTCCCACTCCGATCCATGGAAAATTGTCTTCCACAAAACTGTTCCCTGGTGCCAAAAGTGTTGGGGACTGCTGCCTTATAGATTATCACAAAATACTGTGCTATACAGTAGGTCCTTGTTGGTTATCTATTTTATGCATTGTTGTGGTGCTTAGTCACTCAGTCATGTCCAACTCTTTGTGACCCCATGTACTATATGTTCATCCCTCCTAATTTATCCCTCTTCCCTTTTCTCCTTTGGAACCATACATTTGTTTTCTATGCCTTTGGGTTTATCTCTGTTTTGCATATATTTGTATCATTTCTTTTAGATTCCACACATAGACCATATCATATGATACATGTCTTACTTTGACTTACTTCATTTAATATGATAATCTCTAGGTCCAGCTGTGTTGCTACAAATGACATTATTTCATTCTTTTATACGACTGTGTAATACTCCAGTGTATAAATATATCACATCAGATTTAATTGACCATTGATTTAGACTTTTAAGAGTTACTCTGATCGTAGGGCGGGTGCTGAATTGGAGGAGAACAGGTGGGCAATAACAGAAACACTCGTGTGGCTGTTGAAGCAGTTTGAGCAAGAGGTAACAGTGACCTGATTCCTGTGATTAATGGAGCCAGAATCTGTATGTGTAAATAAGGTCTCCCCTCACCCCCAGCCCCAGCCACGGAAGCAGAGTGAGTCAAGCTCTTCCCTAGCACTTCAAGCACTGGGTGACAGTTTTTATGATTCCCCATTACCTTATCTTCTCTGGGGGAAGAAATCCCGTTTCTTCCAATTCTCTTCTATGTGACAAGATTTGAAATCTCCTTCATCACCATTATCACTCTTTTCCTGGATCTGCTTCATTTCCTTCAGGTCTCCCATTAAACATAAAGCCCCTGTGTGTGTGCATGCTAAGTTGCATCTGACTCTTTGCGACCCCGTGGACTGTAGCCCACCAGGCTCCTCTAACCATGGGATTCTCCAGGCAAGAATACTGGAGTTGGTTGCCATGCCCTCCTCCAGAGGATCTTCCCCATCCAGGGATCAAGTTCTCATGTCTTACATTTCCTGCATTGGGAGGCAGGTTCTTTACCACTATCACCACCTGCGAAGTCCAAATATAGAGCCCAACACGGAGCAAAATATCTTATTTGTGAATTATCATTTTGTATCCGACCTGTGCTTCAGTATCTGGATTCTACCTCTAGCTGAGAGGCAGATCACTGGACCAGTGCAATTTAAGTCAGTCAGTTCATCCCATCTCCCCACTGTGATTTGTCCAGACATGATCACATGATCCAGTCTGAATGAGATGCAGATGGGCTCTGGTTGGGATGCTGGGCTAAGATTCTCATTCTTTACCACTGAATTCAACTGGAAATATGGAAGTCCATATTTAAGAATTTCCATCAGGCAGCTAAAGACCGCAGAAGGAGAGTTTGCCTGAGAATAGACCTCCTTTCCAGTAAGCCGAGTGAAGTAGGGTGGGGGTAGGGAGGTAGAATGGAAGATTAAGGCCTGGCATTGGCATCCTGAATCAAGCAACTTCTGAAGTCTAATTCTGGATAATTTAGTTCATCAATGCATTTTTTTCTTTTTCTACTTAAGCCAGTTGGGTCAAGTTTTCATACACCTGCTATCAAAGAATCTTAACTGACAGACAATCAGAGAAGAGCGGAGCCATGACCTCCCTTGAACAGGTTACCGTACCCCATTTGATGCTGCTTCTGCATAGCCACTGTGTTATCCTGTCTATTGTTTGAGCTTATAGCCAATGAAAGCTCACATCTTCCTGTTCAGCAATTTCTTTCTCAGTTTCTCTCTGAGACATCTTCTGAGGGTTTATGTAAAGCCCTTTTATTAATTTAGTATTTATTAGGAATCCCTCTTGCACTTGACATGTATCCATTTTTGCCTGAGATGCAAACTCCTGAGAACCCAATATTATGACCGATTTGGGGGAAACAGCAAAGAGAACCAATAAAACCTGACAAAGCGAAGTCTAATCATTGCCAAAAACACCCATTTGGCTCGCTAATGGGTCAAAGGGGAGGGGTCTGTGATAGCTCAGAGCTTTCGCCTTTCACAGTCATCCCTGTGATGCCTGGAAAGCCTTCCATTAAGCTACACAGCTCAGCCATTTGTAAGGGGCCCCCGAGAGTCATGTCTGTGTTTTGGCTTTTGCAGCTTAAGTGGCTGAATTCAGAGTGCTTGGTGCTCAGGAATGGACCAGCTGCCTTGAGGCAACTGTGAGCCTACAAGACCAGCTCTCAACCCTCCTGACAAAGTGAGCCACCATTATGAGAAAAGGAAAATATCCAACTCTATTACCTTAGACAAGGAGGATATGAATAACTAGTTTACAGCATCTCATACTGAGAGCCAGAAGGGCCATTTGGAGGCTGCTAGTCCTACTGGGGAAACTGAGGCCTAGATGGGGGTAGAATCTCCCCCCAGCTGGGGTCCAGTGAGTTAGCAGCTGAGTGATCCTGGATTAGAGCCAAGGTCTTGTGTTACTTAAGCTACCAGAGTGACAGAATGGTTCAAAATAACCGCAGACCCAGCTACTCACCATACAGGATGTCTGCTTTCCTAGGGCATGACAGCTGGGCCACCCAGTGGGTGCGGAGACTCCCCTATTCACACAGGGCACCTTTGAGACAAAATTCCTAGAGATAAGATGTGGGGGGCTTGTGGCTTCTGGCTCAGAAGGCAGAATAACAGCCTTCTAATCCCAACACCATCAGAGCAAATCGCATCACCTCCAAACCTCATTTTATCTATCTGCAAAGTGTGTACAAATAATCACTCTTATGTATCAGGCATTGCCTCATCACTTTATGTTATGAAGTCCTTTAAGCCTTATAACAATTCTGTGAGGTTTTGCCTTTATCTCCAAGCCAAAGATGAGGATTAGAGTATAGTACAGGCAAAGTAAGTGGGCCAAGATGACCGAACTCAAACCCAAACGGTCTGGCTCTAGAACTGGCTTTTACTTTCTATGATGAAATTGTCAAATGATAATAATTAATAGTAAAATAATATACATAATACAGTGCATCCCTCATAGACCTGGTCTTTTATTTGCTGTATTCTGATGCTTTGACACCAGGAGCCTTGCTAACTTTCATGGAACTGCCCCACCCAGGGTGAGCCAGTACCTAGAGGTAGTAAACTACTCTCTTGGGGGTGGGCTGTTCAAATAAAAACCAACCTACCCAAAGACCACACCCTCAATCCGCTCCTTTATCAAGCTCTCATACTCCAGGCTAAACTCTTGCCCTAATCACCAAGGGCCAGGCACCAGACCATTAGAACAGCCCCTATATTCCAGGGTCCACTGAAATCATTCAGATCCTAAACCTGCTTGTCCTGACTTTCTCTTTCCTTCTTGCAAAAACCTCAGTGAAGGCTCCGGTCACAGGGTCCCCCTCTCCCTCTCCCTCCTAACCGACCCTGGCGCTCCCTTGTGTGGCCTTTGTGATGTGGTGTGCCCCCATCTCTTGTGAACTGTGAGTAACAAACTATCTTTTCAACAACCATCATTTCTTGATCTGTTGAACTTATCATACCCCAAATTTTCTATCAATACACTATATTTTAAAACAATAAGTGAAAGCTCTTGGCATAATGCTGAACAAATGTAAGTTATTGTCCCCCATCCAATCAGTAATATATACTGAGAGTTACCAACTTTGTGCCTTATATTTTACACAGATAATTTCATTCAATCATTAATGTTGTGATGGTAAAAACTAGGAGTTATGACCTCTACTTCACAGATAAGACTGAGACTCAACAGATTTGAGCAGATTAGTTGGTCACCCAGCTAGTAGATGGCAGCTTCCCGACTTAGCTCTCAATTTGCCTGATCTTAAAACATCTGTCCCCTACTCCAAGCATAAGGGGACCTGAGGAGGACACTGCGAACTTCAAACCAGGGAGAATATGAAAACTAACAGAATCCCAAAGAGAAGTCTTCTGCTCTTTTCCTACTAAATCAACTTCCCTTTGTGCTACATCTTATTTTTAAAACGTATATTGGAGTAGTCTTGTTTTACAAAATTGTGTTATTTTCTGTTGTACAGCAAAGTGAATCAGTTATATGTATATATTTATCCCCTCTTTTACGGACTTCCTTTCCATTTAGGTCACCACATGGCGTTGAGTAGAATCTCCTGTGCTATGCAGTAGGAGCTCATAAGTTTCTACTTCACACATAGTAGTTTATATATGTCGATTCCCATCTCTCAATTTGTCCTACCCTCCCTTTCCCTCGCTTGGTAACCATAATGTTGTTCTGTATGTCTATGTCTGTATTTCTGCTTTACAAATAAGTTCATCTGTGCCATTTTTCTAGATTCCACATATACGTGTTATTATGTGATATTTGCTTTTCTCCTTCTGACTCACGTCACCCTGTATCACATCTCTGGGTTTATATAGCCACTATAGAGAAAAGTATGCGTGCGTGCGTGCTCAGTTGCTTCAGCAGTGTTCAGCTCTTTGTGACTCCATGGACTGTAGCCCACCAGGTTCCTCTGCCCAGGGAATTTTATAGGCAAGAATACTGGAGTAGGTTGCCATTTCCTCCTCCAGGGGATCTTTCCAACCCATGTCTCCTGAATTGCAGGCAGGTTCTTCCCTCACTGAGCTACTTGGGAAGCCCTGAAGAATAGTATGGAGGTTCCTTTAAACAAAACAAAACAAAACCTTCCTTTTCCATGGAGGGAAGGAATAGTTAGGGAATTTTGGATGGACATGTACACATTGCTATATTTGAAATGGATAATCAACAAGGATCTACTGTATAGCACAGTGAACTCTGCTCAGTGTTATGTAGCAGCTTGGGTGGGAGGTGGGTTTGGGAGAGAATGGACATATGTATATATATGGCTGAGTCCCTTTGCTGTTCACCTGAAACTATCATAAATTTTTTAATTGGCTATAATGCAATACAAAAAAAGTTTAAAAATTAAAATTAAAAAACCCTTCCCTTTCTGCTGCATCTTAAGGAGATTTTCTCCATAAAGAAATTTTACTTCCTATGAGCCTTTGCTTCTATATGTATTAATTCATTCTCTTAGTCATTTGCAAGACAGAGAGGGGAAAACCTGGTTTTAAAATAACACAAACTTCCATTTCACCTTGACCTGGAACAATATTTCCACTTGTTCCAAACCAGCAATTCATTCTCTGTCATCACCCTTATTGCCTGTTATCTGTCTTCTCACAGCAGTTTCCTTGAGAAACTTTCCCTTGAGAAAGATTACTCATTAGGATCCACTCGTACCCCTGAACAAGGGACTGGCTATTAGAGTGGGCACTCCCACATTCCATTGTCCTATGACAAGGGACTCCATCATGATGGACAGTTCCTTTGGTGTGAGAAGATATTCTGATGAGAACTCTTCAGAATGAACCCTTTGAGGGGGAGAAGGCATGCACTGCCATCCAGAGGAAATGGGATGGAAGACCATGTTGGGGCAGGGACAATAAGGGCTCAGGTCTCCAAAAAAGGAAAAAGGGCTGCCATGTGGATTTGCCCAATCTCCATTCTGACTATAGCGGCATCACACTTAGCTCACAGAAGCAGGTGATAGAAGACATCAGCGTTCTTGTTTCCTCTTTTCCATCTCTGTGGACTCAGCAGCCATCTCTTCCTCTTGAAGAACCACTCCCTCCACTCTCAATGCCTGTGGTCTCAGGGTTGTCAACCCTATCCCCTTAGTGCTGGAACTGACCAGTTAGACTGTTGCAACTACAACTAATTTAAGTTAATGAGAATCACTCCTGGAATTTAAAATGAAAAAAGTGCCCTTTCCTTGGGGGTGGGTGAGCTAGTGGAAGTTGGCACGGAGGTGCCGGTTTCCAGATTGCTACCAATTGGGGATAGCCTATTTGAGAACAAAGCCAGTGACAAGGAAAAAAAAAAGCATGGGTTGGAAAGACAGGCATTCAACTGGCTTGGTCTGTACACCCGGGTCAAGTTCCGCCTCAAGATCCCCTAACTCTCAGTTGTGTGAGTTGCTACTGTCTCTTTTATTCTTAAGCCAGATTTAACTGGGTTCTGTCTCTTGCTTCCATAGCCACTACCCCTCTGAGCTGCACAGAGAGGACCCTATGTCTGCTGCAACCACAAAGGCTTTATTTTCTCTTCCATGATAGCTCCAGTCTTGTCTCTTGAAGGTAACTTTCCTGAGATTGTCCTCTTCCACTTCCATTTTCCCTGGATATCTTCTATTTAATCTCTGAACCTTGCCCACCAGACCAAGGCAGGCCCTCTGTTATACACTGCACACACCGTTCAGCCTTCCTTCAGAGCACATTGCGCAGTTGTAACAATGCATCCATTTGGTAATTCTCTGGGTGTTCTCTTTCCGATTGGCAACCCCACAACAGCAGTGATTCTGTCTGCTTTGCTCTGCAGTAGGTCCTAACATAGTGCCCGACACATAGCATGTGCTCAGCAAATCTTTGCTAAATAAAAGTATGAGGAAAATAGCTGCTTATGCTTCTATGGACACCACATAGTAGGAAAGACACTGACCCATTGGATTGGTGCCTGAAAAGACAAAGCAGTGGCTGTTTCATCCTTTAAGTCTCAATAGAGAGAAATGGGACTTGAGAGAGTGGGAGCACTGTCATCATGTATTCAAAGGAGAGTATTCAGATGGAGGGAGGAGTCTTGCTTCTACTTCTCTACATAAGGGGTCTGTAGACAATGGGGGTGGCACTAAGGAGGTGGGTGCTGACTCTATATGAGAAAGGACAAGCTAAGAGCTACACCAGGAATTCTGAAGACAGATTGTGTAAAATGTTCTTTATTTATTAAAGTTTCCATAAGGACAGTCTGAATGGGTCCTCTGGGTCTTCGGCTGTAAATGCAAATCCTGAATCACAATCATGGGTCTTAGTTTCGTAGAACTGCAGGGCTAAGGAGCATCATAGAGGTCTAACTTCCTACCCTTCTCCTCCCTGAGGCTTGACCCTCAAACAGTGGTGCTGGGCGGGAACAGTCCTCCTGATGAGGAAGTCCTACCTTACCCTCTTGTCTAAGATGGCATGCTGGTGAGCTTCCATCTCCATGCTTCCTTTCTGCTCCTTGAGCAGGATGCCTTTTGGAAAAGGCTTGGGCTGTGCCTTCAGAGCCTTCTAGTTGGTCCTCTGCATGGTCAACGAGCCGCAGGATGTCAGTACCAGCCTTATAACTAACATTGCTTGGAAATAGGATTTTGGTGAGAGATGTAGCTGCTCCTAAAGACAAACCTGCTAATAAACTAGCTAATATCTTGTCTTCCCCCAGCCCTCTCACTACCTCTACACAGATGACTCCAATGAGATAATTACTTTTCCACCAAGATAAACATGACTGCAATCAATACAGTTAGTAAAAAAACAAATAAAAAAACAAAACAAAACACACAGTTTTCCAAAGAAAAGAAAATACTAATATTAAATACATTTATATTGACACAAAGCCAGGTTGGTCTGGAGCATGTGTGAGCATGTGCTTGGTCCTTTGGAAATAACTTGGAGCTGGGCATCTCCCAGTGCCCCAACCTGGCTGAGCACACACCATTTCCTCTGCCCCAGATGTAGGCTCCGGGGAAAGCAGAGTGAGAATCATGTCAAGGAAAATTAGACTTTTAGAAAAATCTTCTTCAGGGACTCAGATTTCTTTTGGAGGTTTGAGTTCCCTGTTGTTCTTTCCTTGGGCTGTGGAGAATTTTGCCAATTGTTTTCCTTCTCTGGATTTCATTTGTGTCATCTACTAGGACAGAATAATTTCCCCCAAATGAATCACCCTTTAAGCATTGCTGTAATGATCTGATGACAAAACTGAAACAGTTTTGGAAATCACAATGTCTTCAACATATGGGAGGTGGTCTTCCCAATCCTGGTTGCCTCCTTGCCTCTTTCAAGATTCTCATTTTATAACACCAGGGGGAGAGGACATTCTTCTCACCTGGAAGTTGACATTGGCTGCTGCTGCTGCTGCTAAGTCACTTCAGTCGTGTCCAACTCTGTGGCCCCATAGACGGCAGCCCACCTGGCTCCACCATCCCTGGGATTCTCCAGGCAAGAACACTGGAGTGGGTTGCCATTTCCTTCTCCAATGCATGAAAGTGAAAGTGAAGTCGCTCAGTCGTGTCCGACTCTCTGCAACCCCATGGACTGCAGCCCACCAGGCTCCTCCGTCCATGGGATTTTCTAGGCAAGGGTACTGGAGTGGCTTGCCATTGCCTTCTCCGTGACATAGGCGCCTGTGGAGTTAATTTAACTAAAGTAAAAGCTGTCAAAGCAGGAGAGTTGGAAGGAAAGTGAATATCAACAACATCCACAGTATCATTTATTGAACACTCATTATGGATTGTCCCTGGGTTAAACATTTTACGTCAATTATTTCATTTGATTCTTACAACAGTTATGTACTCTTATAAGCCCTATTTTACAGATGAGCAAATGCAGGCTGGAGTGATGTGTGTGAAAGAGTTGAGAGTGCTCTTTTAGAAAAATAGACAGGAGAGGCATCACTGAACAAGAAATAGTTGAACCAAGAAGAGAACCCTGAAATCATCTAAGAGAGAGCATTCCAGGCAGAGGTGTTGAATCAGGAACTTTCTCAGGGTGGCTGCCAAGTTGTGGGCCAGGAGAAGAGTTGTAGGAGAAAATCAAAGAGGTGGGCAGGGTGAGATGATGGTGGGTCTCCAGGATGGTGGCAAGAAGTTTGAGTCTAGCTGTGAATGTGGTGGCCATGAGAATTAAATAAAAGGATAGGTCCAAAGTGGTTATGAGCTGCAAAATATTAAACTGATATGATATGCCATTGTAGTCATTCATTCATTCAACACTCTCCCCAGCCTCACCCTTGTGCTGATCCATGTTCAATGTGCTTTACTCAAGGAGCTCAGATTCAAAACAGTTCTCATCATTTCCTGGATTCCAGATGGATTGTTAATGGACTAGCACTGTCCTCTGAGGACTCATGAACTAAGAACTGATCAGGTGGGAGAAGCCCAGAATAAGGCAGTCCCCAGGAATCCCTCCTCCTGATTCCTTCCAAACTAACAAGACATTAAAAGAAGACCTGCTCCCTGGGTATGGAGACATGTGTAATGGGGCATTGCAAGATGAGCCATGACTTCTTTGAAGATAGGCTTGGAGCAATTCCAGAGAGAAAGGCTCATTTCTAATCATCCAGAGATTTCCAATTGGGATTTAGTGGAGCCTGGGAAGAAATGACATTAAATACTCTTCTCCAGCACCAAAGGGAAAATGCAGAACAGAGAATTTACAGACTTACAGACTTTATAGCAGAGGACTTGCACAGCCCCACATTGGTTTGCAGCCTCAAATCTAGAATCACTCTATGAATATATGCAAGGAAACAAACCAACACAGACATGCCAGAGGCATAAAGTAATTCATGGCTAATGGGTCCAAGCAGCATTCAAGTTAGGATGAAATTATTGGGCAATCACCCAAACCTGGAATCCTCTATACTTGAAAAGGTAGGATATATTTTAATTATCCATGGTCTAAGACTTTGTAGTTTTGCCAATTTAATGGCCATCTTGCCAATGTAATGGTTGAATATTTTCTCACTGTTGCTTTTAGTTTTCTTGATTATAAGTAAAGTGTATTTTTTAAAAGGAAGAGAGAGATGTATTTGTAAATAATGACTGTAAGCACTGCCTATATCAACATAAAGCAGATCACCTTATGTTTGTTCTGTGGTTTGCTTTCATATTGCATTTTCTTCTCTTTCTACAGATGTGTGAGTAGAAGATATGTTATCAAAAGTAATACCACTTAGCCAAATACATGTCTGATATGCCTGTTTGTCTCTTGGGCACTAATTCACTCAACAGGCAGGTATGACACACCACCTCTATTTAGTAAAGTAGTTGCTGCTGCCTCCTGCAGCACAAGCCTCTCCCATCTCAGTGGCTTGAAACAATAGAGGGTTAGTTCTCACTCAAAGTCCTGTGTGGGTTGGGTGGCTTTGCTACTCAGCTCCATTCCAGGTAGTGACACTGGGATCCAGGCAATTCCTATCTTGTAGCTATGCCATCAGAACAAGGGCTCCTCAGACCATGGTGGCAGGGAAAGCAAGGACTGAAGGATTGTGTGGACTAACTGTAAGGGCTCAACTAGGGAGTGACTTGCATCACTTTTATCCACATTCTATTAGCCCAGATGCAGTCACATGACCCTGGCAAGCTGCAAGGGATTCTGAAGTGTAGCAAAGCCCATGGACAGCGATGAGCACTCATACTTTCTGCCATAAACTTACATGTCAGTGCTGTGCATAATGAGAGGGATACAGAGGGGACTAAGACACGGACCTACGCTTCATTTCACAGTCTGATCAGAAAAAAAGATCATGGATAATTATGCTGCAAGTCTGGCTATGATTGATTCTTTACCACTGAGCCACCAAAGCAACTGTCTATGATTGGTACATAATGAGAATTATCAACTAGGTGCTACAAATCTCTCAGCCTTTTAAATTGCAGTATGCTGCTGCTAAGTCACTTCAGTCGTGTCCGACTCTGTGTGATCCCATAGACGGCACCCCACCAGGCTCCCCTGTCCCTGGGATTCTCCAGGCAAAAACACTGGAGCAGGTTGCCATTTCCTTCTCCAATGCATGAAAGTGAAAAGTGAAAGTGAAGTCGCTCAGTCATGTCCGACCCTCAGCGACCCCATGGACTGCAGCCTTCCAGGCTCCTCCGTCCATGGGATTTTCCAGGCAGGAGTACTGGAGTGGGACGCCATTGCCTTCTCCAAATTGCAGTATAGGTAGAGAGAATAGGAAGACAAAGCTGTAGAGGCCAGAAACCATGAGGTTGTCTTGGTAATAGTGAGAGAACACTGTAACAAGGACATGTGAAGGGAGCAAGTGGCAGGAAATAAGTCTGAAAATTTAATTTAGGTGCAGATCAGAGAAAAGCTAAGGAGTTTCAGAAGTCACCATTTTTGAGAAGGAAACAAAAAGAAGATTAAGCAAAGGGACTATTTAATAAACACCAGTTTAGCCAAAGCAGGCAAAATATATAATCACTTTGTGCCTTGATATTCTTATGGGGATAAGAATAAAGGGGGATATTAATGTTTACTTTTTTGATTGTTGTGAGGGTTAAATGAATAAAAACATGTTAAATGTTTACATATATTAGTGTAAATACATGCAATAGTGTTTGACAAAATAATCAGTTTATATTAACATTAGCTGAAGAATATATAATCTTGTTTTACTGACATATCTAAGGGAGAATGTCATAACTCAAAAGACATTCTTGACAAGGCCATTAAAGAGATGGCCCAAATGTGTTGATAATCAGGTAAGAGGATCAAAATATCCATGGTGATAGCGATGACTTTCTGTGAACTCCAAGTAGTTCAGGAAAGTCACATTCCCTTCCATATACCTTCTTGCTTTAAGAGAAAGAAAACATTAAGGCACATTCCAGAGGCATATTGTGGGCATATTCTAGTTGTCCCAGGAGCCCTGGGCAAAACCATACAGCAGTTAACAGAGTGAGGATTGGCCTCAGAATGTCTGGGATAGAATTCCAACTCTGCCATTTACAAGCTGTTTGACCTTGTACAACTTATCCAAAGCCTCCTTAAGTCCCAGTTTCCATGGGTGTAAGGTGAGCATAATACTTACCTCACAGGTGATTCATAATCATATGCATATGACATTTAGCTTGGTGGTACAAGATTTTCACTAAATATTCAAAAAAACCACTTATTATTTGCTATTATTAATTAGAAGGCATAAAGCATAAGTAAGAATTAGTTGTGCATAATTCCATTAATAGTGAAACTCTGAATCTAGTTTGGACTCAGTGACCCCTGTCCCAAGCCATTTTTAATGATATGAAAGACTGATGCAGAGACAGTAAAGAAGAAAGAGTGTAGACAAGTTGACCACTGTATACAAATTAATTCTGCAAACACATATTGATGCCTATTGCATTCCAGACCCTCTGCTGGGCACTGGGGGTGAATAAAATCTTCCCAGTGGCTTAGGGACACAAGTCAAGTGGGGGAGATAAAAATATAACCAGTAAGTATAAGGACCATAGAGCAGGATGGGTATCATAATGAAAGTGACCACCGTGTGAGGCATCTTCACACTGGAGTAGGAAGAGGTGTCAGAATAATCCCCTGGGAGATGTGATGTTGAAGCTGGGTTTCTGAGACTGAATAGGAGTTTGCTAGAAGGCAATGGCAACCCACTCCAGTACTCTTGCCTGGAAAATCCCATGGACAGAGGAGCCTGGTAGGCTGCAGTCCATGGGGTCACTAAGAGTCAGACACGACTGAGCGACTTCACTTTCACTTTTCACTTTCATGCATTGGAGAAGGAAATGGCGGCCCACTCCAGTGTTCTTGCCTGGAGAATCCCAGGGACAGGGGAGCCTGGTGGGCTGCTGTCTATGGGGTCGCACAGAGTCAGACATAACTGAATCGACTTAGCAGTAGCAGCAGCAGGTAGAAATTGGGGTATCGATGTGAATCAAAGGGGAGAAGTGCTCGAGGACTTCGCTTCTCAAAGTGTGGTTCAGACACCAGCATCTCATAATCACATGCATGATTTCAAGCCCCATCCCAGATCTGCTGAATAAGAATCTGATTTTTAACATGATCCCATTGTTTTCCATGGGCATCTTAACCTCTGAGAGCACTGGTACAGGACTATACAGTCAGAGCAAAGGAAAAAAAACTTAGAAATTTGGACTTGCTCAAGGAACTCTAAGAAGCTTAGATAACCAAGAACCAGCCAGGGGCAGAGGCAAATGGAGCTAGAGAGACAGATCCCACACCAATACCACATCTGCATGGAAGGCAAGACACTTCTAAACTCAAGGCTCTTTACTTGGAACTCCCAGGCCTGTCCAATAGCAGCTGAGATTCAAACCACGGTCAAGTGAAGGGCACTGGCAGTTTGACCCTGACATCTGTCCCACTTGAGAGAACTGACCTCTGTTTGCATTTCTTCTTCCAGACCTGGATCCATTAGAGCCGAATCAGCTGTTTACCTCTGCCCACATCACAGGGCTGCTCTGATGAAAGTTCATACAGACCAATCAATCAGGCCGATTTCAATTAATCCTAATTGTCCTGTTGGGATTCCTTGCCAATAACTAAGATGTGGTGAGATGCTGGCATGGCTTCATCATGACTTTCGGAATTCCCATGGATGCTGCAGGCATCTGTGCACAATGCTGTGTGTCAGGGTGCGGGGGTGGGGGAGGAGTGCATGCGCATCCAAGCGCATGCGTGTAAGGTCAGTCATCTCTGCAGCATACACAAAGAGCTTCTCAAAGCAACCTGCCTCCTTCCCCCTTCCTATGGCCCCTCCTCCAGGAGTAAAGGGGGAGCCACCAGAAACACTGGAGATACAGACACGGGTGTGGACCACTAAATGTCTTTCAAAGAATTTGTGGAGAGTTGCTTGATTGTTTGAGTCTGTTTCTCTTCACCTCTTAGCACAATTATGAGGCTATTTCCCTATCTTTTACACATTCTGTGAGAGTGAGTGAGTGAAATTTGCTCAGTTGTGTCTGACTCCCTGTGACCCCATGGACCATAGCCTGCCAGGCTCCTTTGTCCATGGAATTCTTGCCTTGAGAAGTGGGTAGAATTCCCTTCTCCAGGGGAACTTTCCAGCCCAGGGATCAAACTCTGGTCTCCTGCATTGCAGGCAGATTCTTTGCCATCTGAGGCACCAGAGAAATCCTACTCATTCTGTCCTTATCCTCAGCTCTTTAAGGCAGGGCAGTAGGCACATCGACGTAGATATCTTCCAAATTCCTTAGATCTCCTTAGACCTTCTCTCCCGCCATGGGTGCTCTGTGAATAAGCATCTCTTAATTGCCTTTCTCCCTGCCACTTGAACCACCCCTCCCCGACTCCAGACTGTGATATAGATGACCTGGCCCCAAGTACAGGGACATGAAGGAGTTCCAATCATGGGGCTCTTTCCCTTGTAATCCTGTGGTTATAGTAATGCTAGTCATGGGAGCTTGTGGCTAGAGTTCATAGGAAATTCATAGCAACCGTATTCATAATATCCAAAAAAATGAAAAGCAACTCAGGTGTCCATTCTACCATTGAGTCCATTCTGCTACTGTAGAATGGCTAAAAATACAGTGACATCTCCAAAAATAGAATACTACACAGCAATAAAAATGGACAAACTCCTGATACATACAAAAACATAGATGACCCTCAAAAAGCTGAAGCTAAGCAAAAACAAAAAGTCTTACATGAAGACTGTGTACTATAGATGTTATTTATATGTATTCACACTGAAGGGAAATAGAAACAAATAGAAACTCAAATCTAAAGGTCCTAAGTACTAAAACAAATCAAGAGGTAGCACAGCGGTTAAGTGAGAAGGGCAAGCTCTGAAGTCAGGAAGCAGTGTTCAAATCTAGCCTTACTGCTTACTAACTGCATAGCCTTGGATAAACTGTGTTAATCTCTTAATTTAACCATGTTTCATTTTCCTCATTTGTAAAATCTGGATAATAGTACTGATCTCTTAGGATTATTCTGAGATTTCAATGAGCAAGTTCATATACTGGCACGAACGTCTAGTACCTAGCACATGCTTAGTACTTACCATTATTACTGTTATTTTTATTTCACAAATTATATCTCAAAATGTCTGCAAGGCATGACAACAACTAAAAAAGCGAAGATGAGTAGAGCTCCTAGATGTGAGGGAAGGCTTCCTGGAGGTGGTGGCACTAAGCCAAAGCTTTGAAGGATTATCAGCCTGCTGGTTAATAATAACCTCGGTAGCACACAATCACCAATTCTCAGGGGTACAAAACAGTAAGTGTTTATTTAGTTCACAGGTCAGCTGGGGTCTCTGCTAGCTTGAATGGGTTACTCTAAGCTGTAGGATGGGATAAATAGTTAACCCACACATGTCCTTCTCCAAGTGATGGTACAACGAAACAAAAGGAAACTCACAAGGCCTCTTAAGACTTAGGCTTGGAACTAGCACAGTCACTTCTGCCTCACTCTCTTGGCCAAAATAAGTCTCGTGGTTTAGCCCAACATCAAGGTGGAAATATACTCCGCCTGTTTATTGAAAGGAGCTGGCACTTTCATGTGGCAAAAGGAATGGAAACAGGGTGAGTTGAAGAGATGAGGACAATGATGCAATCTTCTCAAGGGCGAGAGACTAGGGAAAGGCCTGCCCTGTGAACAAATGTACTGTGGTTGTCATCAGATTAGACTGGTTGGACTGAAGAGGAAGGGGCCATCATGAAAAGAAAGATTCAAAGGGATTGGTCACAGAAAGCTTATCATATAAGGCAGCCAGATGTAGATAGATGGAATAAATCCAAAATTTGTTCTTGGGATAAAGAATCTAGCCTGGAGCATCCTGAAAAGTAAGAAGGTACTTAAAAAACCCACAATAATAAAGTGTATGTCAAACAGACTTAGGAGCCAACTGAAAGAGCTCCCAAAGGCCAAATTTTAGCAACAAAATAAAGTAATACTGGATTATATCTCATAGAATAAAATAAATACCCATAAGTTCATCGTGATAAAACTACATACATACAAACACATGGGAGAAAAGATAAGTTTCCTTTGTGGAAAATTCAAAGCTCTTCCCACATGTTCCCCATGTGATCTAGCCCTTGCCAACCTCCCCAGCTCCATCTCCTGCCATTATTCTCCCTCATCCACAGTGTTTTAGCCACACTGTACTTCTCTGCAGCTTTGCATCTGAAATTTCCTTCGCCTGAAACATTCTGCATCTAATTCTTCACACAACTGATTCTTGTCATCTAGGTCTCAGCTCAACTGTCACCTCCACAGAGAAGTCTTCCTTTATTGCCCTGATCATTCCCTTTTCCTTCGACTTGTCTTACTTCCTTCATAGCACTTGGTACTTTTAATGTGATCTTATTTTCTTATTATCTTATTTGCATCCTCTCCAATTTACAAAATAAACTATGAAGACAATAACCTTCCTTATCATTTGAGTCCCTGATGCCAAGCAAGCTACCTGGCACATAGTAGATGCTCAATAAACATTTATGGCATAAATGAGTGAATAAATGAATGCTTGTCAATCCCCAGGTTCTTGGAGTCAGGCACAGTGCCTAGCATAGAGTGAGGATAAATCTTTGTTTTGTGGTTATGCACATGGCTTAACATAAAAATAAATTAATAGATTGATGAATGAGTGAAGAAAACAAGGACCGAACATGAATAGTGATTAAAATATGTTTATAAAATCCTGAACTGGCCTCATGTAATGCATTGGTATTAAGTGCATTAATCCAGATTAATTCTGCAAAGTTCTCTGGCATACAGGGCTACAGAAAGCCACTATGGTTGGAATTTATGGATAGTTTGGAGCTCAGCTCTTAGGGGTACCTCTTTGAGGTAAAGAGAAAAGGTTGCCTGAGAACTTCTCCTCTCTAAACATTTAATGAGGCTTCTGGAACAGATCATTTGGAGAGGAAGCTACAGAGATAAGGGCCAAGGTATAAAAATAAATGGATTTCCTTATTGAAATGAATCCCAGTCGTATTTTTCCTGTGTGGCATAATGATTAAAACTCATAAATTACCATTAACTGTGAAGCAAGCAAACAGTAAACCTAGAGTATCTGCTCTGTCTCAGCTCTGGGTCCCCAGAGCCCTCAGGGAAGCCTTGATGGCTGCAGGAGCCACATCTGGAGAAGAACCTCAAAGACCTCCAGGTCCCCAGACACAGAACAAATGGGCATGTAGCACTTGGAATCTGCTCCCAAAAGGGAAGAGCCAGAGGAATGAAGGGCTGAGGATGCCTCAACTATAGATGAAGTCTCCTCTCAGGTTATGTGGCTACTGTGTATACAGTGTATTGCTTGTGGAAAGACCACTCCCCTGCAACATTTAAAGTAGCAAATCTATAATGCAATCCTTTCAGCCAAGTGGAAGGCTATGAGATCCTAGAGAGAGGAAAAATGTCTTTCCTCTCTAGTATGGTCCCTGTGAGGCTTAGAGTGATAAGTCCCAAGCTAAGGGTCGAATCAGCATCTTTTTAGGATTTTTAAAATAGAAATTCCCAGGTCTCAGCCTGCACCAATGAGTCACAGTCACTCAGGATAAGGCTCAGGGAAGCTGTGTTTGTAAAAATTCCTTACTAGCACTCTCACCATCATCAGAATAGAAATGAATAAAATAAGAGAGGCAACTCCTTCCTGGCACCAGACAAAAGTGCAGAACTGTGATTCACGTGAGAAATGAAACATTCAAGAAGAGACCTGTGTTTGTTCTGACTTTCTGACCTGTAGTTCTTTCCAAAGTGAATCAGAGAGAGGGGAAACCTAAAGAGATCCAAGTGATCTGATTGAGCTGAGCAGAGTATGGAGTTTGGGCTGCTGAACTGGCTTGGATTTGAGGAGTAGACACTAAAGGAGAACTGTGGAGAGGAAAGACCCCAGAAGTCGATGTGGGCATGTCTTGAGGCATCTTGGTTGAAACCTGGGCCTGCAGAGTCCAGAGCAAGAGTTGATGAGGCCTGTTAGAGAGCAACTGCTAAGAGTTTGAGAGCTAGATGGAAATGCCAGAGGCTCTGCTGGATTGGGAGCTCCAGTTCTGCTAAAGTTTAGAAGCTCTAGTGTGTATCTCAGTTAAGATTGCAGAAAGGGCATATACTAGGGTGAGGATCATACCTTAGAGCAGGGGTTCTCAACCTTGGCACTACTGTGCCAACATTTGGAGCAGATAACCCTTCACTGTGGGGAGCTACACTGTGCACTGTAGGATGCTTAACACCAATGCTGACCTCTACCTATTAGATGCCAATAACATCCACCCGACTTGTGACAACTCAGAATGTCACTAGACATTGCAAAATGTCCTTGGGGGAAAAATGCACCTCAACTGAGGAACACTGCCATAGAGTCAGGGCAACATCTCACGACTAATGATGAAATTGAAATAGAGTGGTCCTAACAAAAAATAAAACAAAGCCAAAGAAGATCAAGAGGTTTCACCAGTAATTTAAATGTCTTCAATAACTCAAGTTTTTAAAGGAAAACAGTATAATCCAGCTTCCCTAAGAGGTATTATCCACAATAATCCAGCATAAAAAAAAATATTACTAGGCAAGTGAAGCAGGAAAATTGTGACCCATAATCCAGAAATTGGTAGGCAAATAGTTAACAATACTATACTGTATAATTGAAAGTTGAGAGTAGACCTCAAAAGTTCTCATCAAAAGAAAAAAAGAATTTGTTAACTATGAGAGGTGATAGATACTAACTAAACTTGTGGTAGTCATTTTGCAATATATACATAGATTAGTATGTTGTACACCTTAAACTTATACAGTGTAATATAGAAATTATATATCAACAAAACTGGGAAAAAGGAAATTGGTAATCAATAGAAACAGACTCTTAAATGGCAGAGGTATTGAAATTAACAAAAGGACTCCAAATCATTATTATAAATATATCCAAACACTCAAAAGAACAAATGGATAAAATAGCAAGGAAATGAATTTCACCAGAGAAATGGAAACTATGAAAAATTATCAGATAGAAATGATAAAACTGAGAGTTAGAGTATTTGTCTTAAAAAAATTCCCCAGATGGGGTTAACAACAGATTGACAACTACAGAATAAAGCGTCATGAAACATGAAGATAGATAAACAGAAATTATAATTACTCAGTGTGAAGAACAGAAAGTAAAATGAGTGTTTTTTAAAATGAACAAGCACTACCTATACAGCCAACCACCTTGAGATAAATGTGTCAAGATTATTCAATGGGAAAGAAAGTCTTGTGAGCAAATGGTATTGAAACAACTGGATTAGCAAAATGAGGAAAAAAGGACCCTATATCATATATAACAATTAACTTGAGATGAACCATAACATCTGAAAGAAGATATACTAATAAAACACTTAGAGTAAGCCAAGATTTTGTGGTTTACAACAGCAAAAGACAATAATTAGAAAAGAAAAAGATGATAAAGTGGATGTCATCAAAATTAAAATATTTGTCTTCAAAAGACACCATTAAATAATTGAATAGGTAAGCCACAGATCTAGGGGAAAAAAGTTCTCATAAATACATTTCACATTATATATATGTACCACAGCTTCTTTATTCATTTCTCTGTTGATAGACATTTATTACTCAGCCATTAAAAAGAATGAAATAATGCCATTTACAGCAACATGGATGGGCCTAGAGATTATCATACTAAGTGAAATGGGTGAGACAGAGAAAGACAAATATCACATGATTTTGCTTCTATATGGAATCTAAAAGTAAATAATATAAATGAACTTATTTACAAAACAGACAGACTTAGAGAATGAACTTACAGTTACCTGGGTCAGGAGGAACATTTATAGAGTTTGAAACTGGCATGTACACACTGCTATACTTAAAAGAAATAACAAACAAGGGAAAAATATGTATATTTCACAAAGGACTGGTATCCAAAATATAAAAATAATGTGTATAACAATTATTTTTAAAACCCAAAATTTTTTAAATAAGCAAAATATTTGAACAGACATTTCACAAAAGGAGATACATAGCTGGCTAATTAGCACATAAAATATTCAAGATTGTTGGTCATTAGGGAAATGAAAATTAGAACCAGAACGTGTAAACATATATACAATAAAGCCTGACAGCACTCAGTGCTGGAAAACACACAGCACAATCAGGACTCTCAAACATTGTTGGTGGGAATATAAAATAGCACAACCAGTCTGAAAAATGTGCTGGAAGCTTCTTACAAACAAACACTATGACCAAACAATTCTATTCCTGGTTATTTACCCTCAAGAAAGTGTGCACAGAGACGTGCGTGCGCACATACACACACACTGGAAAACTTGTATAAGGAAATTCATAGCAACTTTATTCATAATATCCCAAAACTGGAGAACAGCCCAGGTGTCCATTTTACTGTTGTAGAATGACTAAAAGTACAGTGATATCTCCCACAACAGAAGAGTACACAGCAAGAAAAATGAACAAACTCTTGATACATACAAAAGTGTGGATGACTCTCAGAAAGCTTAAGCTACGTGGAAAAAAAAAAGAATGAAAAGTTTTACATGACGACTATATACTGTAGATTTTATTTATATGTGATTCTTCAAACTGAAGGGAAATGGAAACAAATAGAAAATCAAATCTACTGTGATTATTGTGCAATGCAAAGGTCTTAAGTACTAAAATAAGAAAAAGAACAAAATTGGAGGACTGACACTACCTGATTTAAAGAATTGCTAAAAAGCTACAGAAAGAAACGGTGTGATACTGGTAGTTGACCAGAGTAGGGAACAATGAAACATAATTCAGAGTTTAGAGACAGAACCACACATCTACAGTTAACTGATTTTTCAAAAACTTATCAAAACAATCAATGAAGGAAAAGAAAGACTCGAACAAATGGTATTGGAACAAGTTGATAACTGTATGGGACAATTTTAACTTCAACCATACCTCATACCATACAAAAATTTAATCTATACTTGATCAAAGGCATATATGTAAATGTCCAACCTCTAAAGCTCTAAGCTTCCAGAAAAAAACATATGAGAAGATCTTCAAGGCCTTGAGGTAGGCAAAGATTTCTCAGAGAGGACCTTAAAAGCACAAATGATAAAAAAAAAACCCCCAAAATTGGCAAATTGGGCTTTATCAAAATTTAAAATGTCTGTTTACCTACAGACATCACAAACAGAAAGAAGCAGCAAAGCACAGACTAGGAGAAGTTATTTGTATTTCTGACAAAGGACTTGCATTATAAATGTGTTCTTTTCCCTAGAACTCAATAGTTAAATATAACACCCTGAGAATGACCAATAAGCTCATGAAAGGATGTTCAACACCATTTGTCATCAGGGAAATTCAAATTATGATTCTAATAAGATTCTACTCCATACTCACTATTTTATAACATCAAAAACCTGTCATCACAAAACTTTGAAAACAATGTGAAGCAATGAAAACTGTCATATTTTGCTGGTGGGTGTGCAAAATGTCACTAGATCTTTGGAAAACTCTTTGGTAGTTTCTTATAAAATTACCTCTATACCTACTCTGTGACCAAGCAATTCTACTCCATGTTAGCCTCATTTCTAGCGGTGAAAGTGAAAGTCGCTCAGTCATGTCCGACTCTTTGAGACCCCATGGACTTTACAGTCCATGGAATTCTCCAGGCCAGAATACTGGAGTGGGTAGCCTCTCCCTTCTCCAGGGGATCTTCCCAACCCAGGGATTGAACCCAGTCTCTCACGTTGTAGGCAGATTTTTTATCAGCTGAGCCACAATGGAAGCCCAAGAACACTGGAGTGCGTAGCCTATCCCTTCTGCAGTGGATCCTCCCAATCGAGGAATCGAACTGGCGTCTCCTGCATTGCAGGTGGATTCTGGAGGAGACGGTAAATAAAGAGGTAAACAAATGAGGAAATAAGACGCTTTCAGATTGTGGGTGTGAACAGATAGGTAACACTTTAATGCACGTAGCAAGGTTGTGGTAAGGTAGTAGCTGCTGTTATTTTTATTGATCTATGAGATCCTGGAAGATGGAGCTGGTTCTGAATTATTCCTAGTCTTGACCACAGGGTCTGAAGACAAGCAAAATGTGTTTGATTGAATGTCTGAGTTGGCATGAGTGAATGAACTAAAGCAACCAATGGAAACTGATGAACCCAGATCCACAATTAAAAGAACACAATGAAGTCCCAAATCATGACATACTGGTGATGTGAACAGGCACTTAGACAAGGGAGATGGGCTGGAGAAGTCTGTGAAGGCTTCCTGGAGGAGGTAAACTCTGAGCTGATTCTCCAAAGAAGGTTTGGAAGGCAAAAGTGAATGAGAGGAGAACTGGATTGGGCTGAAGAAGATTCACATAAGGAGGAGACTCTGGGCAAGCAGCCTGATTGGCATGGAAGGCTCTGCTGATGACAGCCATGCAACAAGAGGCAGGTCTTCTCAGCCTGCTGCCAGATCCTCAACCAGCTCATAACCTAGCAGCACTCAACATAGCCAGGCAGGGCTGTCTAGAAGGTGGTTTAAGGGCATTTGTTCCTGCTGAGCTCTCCTGCTCCAGCCCTGGTAGAGTGTCTGGGCTATATTCTGCAGCTTTCTGAGAGCACCTTTAGCTGACATCCTAGCAAGTCTCTGATGGGGTGGAGCGGGGAGGGCACTTGTTTCGGAGGTAATTTGTAACTGCAGTGTGTGAGTGCTCAGTCGTGTCTGACTCTTTGCGACCCTATGGACTGTAGTTCACCAGGCTCCTCTGTCTACAGGATTTTCCAGGCAAGAATACTGGAGTGAGTTGCCATTTCCTTCTCCAGGGGAATCTTCCCAACCCAGGGATGGAATCCACATCTCTGTGTCTCCTGCATTGCAGGCAGATTCTTTTACCACTGAGCCTCGTGGGAAGCTGGCAATTGTAGGAGGGATTGGAAAGGAAGCAGGGCTGGAACACAGTCAGCTTGAGCACTGACCTCAAATTTAAGCCACCTGCACTGATTTGTTGGATCCTGAACAAAATCTTACTTTTCAAACTGAATCCTATACCTAGGTGGTTTTTTTAGAAACATCGACGAATCATTTCAAACTAGAAAACCAGATTTTCCCAAAATTGATGACCGAGAACAGTAACCTTCAAACATTAGTGAAGACCAGATTCTCCTGGAGGGCCTATTAGACCATGGATGGCTGGGTTTCCCCTGCAGTTCCCCACCCTGTCGTTCTGGAGTTAGGCCTAAGAATTTGCATTTCTAAGGAATTCCCAAGAGATGCTAATGCTGCGGGTCCAGGCATCACCCTTGAGAACCACTCGTCCAGAGTTATCTAGAAGCATCAAAATATTCTCCAAAATTAAAATAATAAACAGCTTAAAATTTCTCATTAAATTCCTTTAGAATGACAACTGTAACAGTGACAATTATTGTTTTTCCTAAGTCACTGCATCTAATGCTATGGTTTTCAGTCTTGGTTGCTTAAGGTTTACCTTAAATATCTGGTTTTAAAAGTAATGTGAGCCATTTCTTCAGTAAAGTGCATGCATATAGGCGCACACAGAATTTTATCTGTATTTTGTTGGGGGTGAGTCCAGGCCACACTGTTTCAGTTGGTTCATACTTAACCCAAAAATCTGTGAATGCACCCACAGGCTGCACCTATGGCCAGGAATGAGGTTTTAGTGCCTTGGTCCAGCGGGGTAATTCTAAGCTAACTGCTTACCCTCTCTGGGACTATGAAGTGAGGCTACTCAAACCTCTGGAGGATGGGTCTTTCTTAGGAAGCTAGAGAACAGTTGTCCACTTTTGATTTGACATTCTTTTTCACTGTTTAAAATTTTGGCCATGTGTACATTAAAACACAAACACACCATACACTTTTGTGTGTTAATTTTCTGAATATATACACATAATCTTTTTCATGAGGTCCAAATCAATAGCCAATTACAAACCTTTAACACCTTTGTGTTCTACACACAATTTCTCAAATCTGCAGCCATGTTAATTTTTAGTTGCCACGTTTACGATCATAAGAATCACATTAAAATGGCAAACAAATCAGGTATCTGGATGTGGTATAAATATTAAACACGTACCATGCCCCACGAGTTGAGACTTCAAGTGGGAAAACATATGAGCAAGAACATTGGAAATTGGTTGTCTGCATTTAAAGGTTATTTTTACTGTATGGTCATCATCATAATGCCTAAGGGGTTTGAAACACTCCCAAGGCCTCCTAGAAGCTCCTTTCTGCAGGAACCAAAACCTGTTTCCCTCACACTTGACTCTTCAGGTGGGAGGCAGGTAGAAGACTCTTCTTAGAAAGCAGCTCAATTCCTTAACATTTAAATTCCAGTGTGAATATGTGTGTGAGTGTGTGCGCACATGTGTGTGTATGTGCGATCTTTAATGAATGCT
This sequence comes from Bos indicus x Bos taurus, assembly GCF_003369695.1. Lineage (NCBI taxonomy): Eukaryota > Metazoa > Chordata > Mammalia > Artiodactyla > Bovidae > Bos > Bos indicus x Bos taurus. The sequence continues at coordinate 48,327,577 of NC_040093.1, forward strand.
TCCTACTCACCCTCCTCCTCTCTCTTTCCCCAAACACACACACACACACACGATAAACATAAATGACAGAAAAGCTGTGCTCTGGCCTTTGCTTGGCAACCCAGTCCCAGAGCCAGGCCAGGCCCTCTTGCCCTTCCTTCCCAAAGTCATCTGCAGCTCCCGAGTTTTTGCAGTGAGCTCATCCCTGTGGCCCCCACAGTCAGTCAGTGACTCCCTGGCAGTGCAATTATCGTCCACCTCACACAACAAGCAGATCCTAATGGGCTCTAGGTCCTCTGCCCTGAGCTTCTCATCTCCTGCTGCCTTGGTGGCCTCAGCCAAGCCGTGCTCATCAAGGGTCCCACTGTCCCCAGCTGACACTGCCAAGGCAGGGCTGAGTCTATGAGGTACATGGAGCCTTGATCTGGGAGCAGGACCCTAGGTCCTCACTGTGCCTAACTCATGGGCTTTAGGGCATGTCCCTCCCCTTCTCTGGGACCAGTGTGAGCAGTTGGATTAGATCAATGATTCTAAGGCTTTGGGGGAGCTATAGGCCCCTTTGAGAATCTAATGAAGCAGTGGGGTCTTTTCCCAAGAACATAAATGTAAAGGCATATATAATGTACATTTGATTTTAGAGGTTCATAAATCTTCTAGAGCCCGTCCATAAACCCCAGGAGAGCCCTGAGTTTCCTTCCAGCCTTGACAAGCACCCAAGTTGGTGATAAACTCTTTCCTCTCTCCTTCTGTCCATTTCGCCCTCTCTCTCTTTCTGCTCTTCAACGTGGTCATATGGGTCAAAAAAAGGCAATGAATGGAGAACCTCTTCAGAAACTGCTACGTATGGTGCATTTGTGAGGGATGGTACTTATTATCAACATAGAGTTGCTCTATACTCCTTATTGACCCTATGATGATAATAATAGCTACCATTTATTGAGCACCTACATGGTGCCAAGTGATATCCTAAGAACTGTCCACTCGTCATCTCATTTAAGCTTCAAAATTATCCTCTGAGGAGTGGTGCTACTCCTCCTCCTATTTTTCAGATGAGAAAACTGATAACAAAGAGTTCAGTTACCTCACCAAAGATCACACCATTTGTATGTGGCAAAAACCAGGTTTTGACTAAGACAAAATACCCATATAATGCAATGTCTAGTTGTCTGTGATGAATTTTAGCCACTGGAGAAAATATTATAAGTGAGCCTTGAGCTGAAAGAGTAGGGCACCAACTCAAGGACAGGAAGACAGATAGATAGACATGGGGACTGAAGAAGCCACATTAGACCAGTATGGATGGGCATTGCAGTTGACCAATCTGGGCTGAGATGCCCCAAAGGACCAGGCAAAGAAATTAATCAGGGGTCCTTCCAACAGGAGGTGAAACTGGGCTAAGTTGAAGAAAGGGGAAAGATAAACAATAGTTAAGGTAGGAGGAAGAGCCAGACAAGCGTAGAATGGCAAAGAGATCCTGGGTCACACGAGCCCAGCGGACGTGTTTAATGAGGCCCTAGTCCGTGCAGTTTGCTGCAGCATGATAGATCCTGCCCTCCAGCCACTCAGTCAGTACCTAGTGAGGGCAATGGCACCCATGGGACTCAGGCAGCCAAACGTTTGCAGAGAGCTCATGATCACGGTGTAGCCAGCAAGACATGGCTTCAGTGTCAAGAGGTCCTAGGCTTGAATCCCATCTCTGCCACGTACTGAACTTGTTTATTAACCAGTCCCACCTCAGTTTTCTCATCTGTAAAATGGGAATAATCATAGGATCTGCCTGGAAGAGTTGTTGAAAGTATTGAATGAGATAATGCACAAAAGAATAAGCACAAAAGATGGTGATTACTGTTGCTCTCATCATCCCTAACTGTAATAAAGCTATTAGCACAATGCTTGGCACATACAGTGTACCTAAATATTAGTGTGCCTTCCCTTGAGTCTGCTCCTGGGGCCCATTTATTTAAGATAGAAAAAAATATATATAATAGAGAGGGAAAGGAAAGCTTCCCTTTTCACCCCTGACTGGTGTCCTGCGAGAGAATCACACAGTTCTTTAGAAGAGGGGTGATGTGCTAATAAACTACAGATCCTGAGAACTGGGCATCTGTCAATGACAACTGTAACTCTGACAGGTGAAATTGAACACTTAGAACATTTCACTTGATTCCTTTCAAACACAGAGAGAGAGAGACAGGCCCGCATCTAAGCTTATTTCTTAATTGGTCACATTTTGAAGCATGCTGCTTCCTTGTGACCCCAGAGTTAATAAACAGCCAGTCAGAGTGCCCATTGTATTGAAAGGCAGTTTCCAGAAAGGAGATTTGCTGGGTGCCACCAGTCATCAGCTGGGGTTTTAGAGCAAATTACCCATCCATCAATTTCTCTTCTCCTGGGAGGTATGTTTGGGGCCAAGAGATCCTTGCTAGAAGTGAGATCGATACATAGAAATTCAAATTTACCCCGAAGGCACCTAAAACAAAACGTGCTCCCACTGGCCCTGCTGTCATGCCCTGCCCCCACAGCCGGCCTGGTCCCCCTCTTGCCTTGTCTGGCACCAAGCTGCAGATCCAGCATCCTCTTAGCCACCTCTCTCCCCGCCGCCTTTAATCCATCACCAAATCTGATGATTCTGCTTCTGAAGAGTCTCCCACTCCCATTCCCCCTGTCCTAGCCCCTCATCTGCGCTGCTAATGAGACACCTGCCATTGTTCCCTAACTGCTCCCCCTGCCACCATTCCTACTCCCTTTCAAGCTATTCTCCGCGTGGCGGCAAAGGAGATCCTTCTAAAATGCAAATTCGGTCCCATCACACTCCTGATTAAAACTTTCCAAAGGCTCTCTGTTAACTTCAGGATAAAGTCTCTGCTTCAAATGACGGCAAGCAAGAAGCTTCAAGGTCCCAAGGCTGCCTATCTCCCCACCTCCATGCTCCTTTCTTCTTGCAAGATGCTTTAGCAAGACCAAAGGCTCTAAAAGACTCCCAGCTCTGCCCAGCTATGCACCTGTTACTTCCGATCCCAGGATGCCCTCCTTTTTTTTCTGTTAGCCTGGAAACTTCATTTCTTCCCCACCTCTGAAGCAGCTTGGCTCTGACATTACAACCTGTGTGAAGCCTTCTCCAACAATCAAGTCTCACAGAAAGAAAGGTAGGTTACCCTCTTTTGTAACAATGAGAATATATTTCAATTGTTGAAGGCATCTTATTGGATCCAAGTTTCCCTGTATTCAAGCCTATTGTCTATTTCAAGCTGCCAGCAAGTCAGCATCAGTGGTCCTTGCATCTTTCTATTCCCAATGCCAAACCCTATTAGGCTTCATATGGGCCATTTCATCTTACCATCACAATATTTATAGGAATATGCATACTACTGTGTCCATTTTACAGAGAAGGAAACTGAGGTTCAGAGACATTAAGGAATCTGTCCCAGAGCTCACAGGTAGTATTAGAGACAAACTTGAACTCAGATCTAAGTAACTTTAAAGGGCTCAAGAAACGTTGGTATCTTTATTTAGTGCTGATCATTTATATTCTTATAAACCATCCCCCCCACCAACCCTCATCCTGAAAATACATTTAGAGCAAGAACCTCAAGAATCTTAATGAAAAATGTTCTGGCACTATTTATTGTTTTAAAAGGATTCTTCCTATATGATTGCTTTCAAAACTGAAAATGCAAGTCATGGAAGGAGCCTGAATTTAGAGAAGCTTGGGTTCCTACCAACCTTGGAAGGATTGCCACACCTTAGTCCCAGCCTTGGACTTGGCACAGAGAAGTTCAGTAACTTGACAAAAGGCACATAGGAGCTGAGTGACCATTTACTTGTTGTGTAAATTTCTTCAGGTAAAAAGCTTCAGGTGCCTGCAGGTGGTGTGTACTGGAATAGTGGGCACCAAGGAGGCTGCCCCTGGGGCAATGACAGTGACTACTACAAACAGTAACAATAATGATAACAAAGTTCTGTTCATTGAACGCTGATGATGTCCCAGGCACTGTGCTAAGCACTTGGCACAACTCAGCTCTCTAATAAGGTGCCCGGGGTGGCACACTGCCAGCAGCCTCACAGCTGGAACTTAACCCCATGTTCACCTGAGGCCAGAGCTCATGCTCTGGTCATTAATGTACCCCTGCTATCTGTTGCTGCTTTTGTGTTACCAGCTGAGATTGAAGCAGGTTCAGTGGCTGGTGCAGACAACCAAGGTGGGCTGCTATGGCCTGGATGCTCTGTCCAGGGCTGTGTGATCATCATGTTATCTGTCCATGGGGCGGGGAAGACTATTACGACCAGATAGCAAGGGTCCATCTGCCTAGGTGAGCATAGGGTCTCTTCTTCCATGCTAAAAACTTCACCTTGAGTCTACCCAGCGGGATAGAAACTTCCCCAGAATTTAGGAAGGCAGAGGCAACAAAGAGGTCAGGAGAACAAGACCTTGAATACTCAACCAAAGAAGCCACCCAATTCCTGGCACTCCTCCCATTTGGCACTTAAAGAGTTAACCTGAAACTGCCTCTATGATGAATGGCTATAATACTGTCTACGTAATGGGTTTCCTATTTAAATTTTGTGAGGATTTAATCAGTTGGGCGCAGCTGTGCAAGATGCACCATAAACTATGTTGAAAAATATGTAGACATATACATTTATCTGCTACAAATTAAGCTCACTTAGAGGTGGTCTTAATGGCCCATGTAGCCATCATTACAAGCATAAATTCTAAACTGTCTGTTTCCAGTGAATTTGCTTTGAGAAAAAAATTAATGCTCATCCTTGGCAGAGCACAGTAATAAATGAAAGGACCCTTAATTTGCAAAGCGCTAATAGTCCAGCCATTTTTCATTAGGAACCCCACGCTGGACCGTATCTGGCAGGGTGGCTTCGTGGGAGATTCCACTGCCCAGTCTAGGGAGGGAGGGGTCTGGCTTTCTGGAGGCTGACCCTCTGTGGTTCGCTTGATCTGCTTGGAGGAAGGCTGAAAACCTGGTCCTAATGAGAGGTGCTGAGTTGGCTAGCCCTTCCATTTTGGCTGCATGCTCTCCTCCAGAGGTGGTCACTGGGCTTTGCTCTGTCCATGGTTCTGAAACTTACTCAGCACATAGTCCAATGGTGAGCACACATCTTGGTGCTCATGAGAATGAACGGCAAATGGAAGTCCTCCCACTTTTCCCTAGGTCCCAGCAGTGGGGAATGAGATGAAGTGGCTGGATTTGAGTCCCAACTGCTACTTGGGCATATCCTGATCCTGCCAGTTCCCTTCCTCTCATAGTCACCAGGAGCTGCCAGTTTGCAAGACAGTCTCATTTCCCTTCTCATATCTCAGTTGATTCTTATAACAATAGTCCCAACCTTTTTGGCACCAAAGACCAGTTTTGTGGAAGACAATTTTTCCATGGACCAGGGGTAGGGGGAAGGTTTGAAAGGATTCAAGCACATTAATTTCATTGTGCATTTTATTTCTATTATTATTGCATAAACCTCACCTCAGATCATCAGACATTAGATCCCAGAGGTTGGGGACCTCTGCATAACAACTATAGGAAGTAGGTGTAATTACTCCCCCCACTTTAAACATGGAGACAAGGCCAGGACAGCAGTGAGGCAAGAGGGGCACCCAAGATGCATAGTTTAAGGAAGTACTGCCCTCAGGGTTGTGCAACTGACCGTCTATATTTACAGGACTCTGATAGCATGTTCCTCCTTAAACTTTGCTTCTTACCTGTCTCTCTTGCCACACCCTAGTCCCAGCCTTGAACTTGGCACAGAGAAGTTAATTAACTTGATGAAAGGCATGTAGGAGCTAAGTGAGAGAGCTAGAGTCCAATTCAAGCCATTTAATTTCAAAGTCCACTCTCTTTCCCATGTGCCACAAGGATGCACATTTGAACTGAAAAGTTTGACTTCATTCATCCCAAGCCAGGCATTTACTGTGAGTCAGACTGTTTAGTAGAAGCTTTAACATACTTTGTCTTATTTCATTTTCTTCATAGCAACTTTTACTTTCAGAAGTAACCTTATCAATTCATTTTTTAAAAAAAATCTTTATTTATTTATATGGCTGTACTCAGTCTTAGTTGCAGCATGTGGGATCTTCTATCTTCCTTGCAGCCTATGGGATATTTAGTTGAGGCATGTGGAATCTAGTTCCCCAACCAGGGACTGAACCCTGACCTCCTGCTTTGGGAGAGTGAAGTCTTGGACACACTGGACCACTAGGGAAGTCCCTTCAATTCATTTTTTTTAAGTTTGATTGTGGCTGTATGCCTCACTAGAATATATACCACTTTAGTGGTCAGAAAAGTTCTTGACACATATTAGGTGTTCAATAAATATTTGTTGAATAAATTATTTTATTTGACAAACATTTGAGATTGTGTGAAACATGTATATTTTCTCAGACGGTCCCAGGTACCCAAAATATGAGACAGAACCATCTAAAATATAGGTTTTCTCTCCTCTGAGTATCAGGTGTTCCCATACCCAACCATCCTGGGAGAAGGAATTGGTGTTGGAAAATTCAACTAAACATAAATTAAAATCTGGGTTGGTTCTTTTCCAGCAATCAGAAATGCAGAAACACTCAACATTCACCAAAGTTTCTGATGGTGAGAGTTGGGGTTGCAGTAGAAAGTGGTAGGAAAATTAAAATTTTGAAAATCAGAATCTCAAAAAATATTAGCTTATTGAAATGAGCAAGGAGGTCAAATCAGTCAATCCTAAAGGAAATCAACCCTGAATATTCATTGGAAGGACAGATGCTGAAGCTGAAGCTCCAATACTTTGGTGACCTGATGCAAAGAGACAACTCAATGGAAAAGACCCTGATTCTGGGAAAGACTGAGGGCAGGTGGAGAAGGGGACAATGGGTTGGATGGCATCACTGACTCAATGAACATGAATTTGAACATGAACCCTTGACAGACAGTGAAGGACAGGGAAGCCTAGCATGCCACAGTCTGTGGGGTTGCAGAAGTGGACACGACTTAGAGGCTGAACAACAACACTGGAACCTGACCCCCGGCAGAGGCATCAGCACTTTAACACCAAGGAGTGCCTTGAGAGACTTCTTTGTAAACCTTAGAGGCAGCTCCCAAGCTCTTTCCCTCTGCATCTGGTCAGTGGACCAGCCTTCTTATTTGAGATAAGTTGTCAAATGGGAGGACAAGTCATCTCCCCTCCAAACCACCTCTAGGAAGGCTCCCAGCGTGCCCTGCAGCATTTCCATAGAAAGTGCTGGAGGAGGAGAGTGAATCTCTACATATCTGGCCTGCGGGTTCTGCACAATTTAACAGTTGACAAGGTTGTGGAAATAGGCAAGCATCATTGCCATCAAAATCTGAGACAACAATAACCCTGTGTATGAGACAGCAAAAGAGACACTCATGTATAGATCAGTCTTATGGACTCTGTGGGAGACGGAGAGGGTGGGGAGATTTGGGAGAATGGCATTGAAACATGTATAATATCATGTATGAAACGAGTCGCCAGTCCAGGTTCGATGCACAATACTGGATGCTTGGGGCTGGTGCACTGGGACGACCCAGAGGGAGGGTATGGGGAGGGAGGAGGGAGGAGGGTTCAGGATGGGGAACACAGGTATACCTGTGGCAGATTCATTTCAATATTTGGCAAAACTAATACAATATTGTAAAATTTAAAAATAAAATAAAATAAAAATCTGAGATGGACTAGTTTGCATTCCCACCAACAGTGTAAGAGGGTTCCCTTTTCTCCACACCCTCTCCAGCATTTATTGCTTGTAGACTTTTGGATCGCAGCCATTCTGACTGGCGTGAAATGGTACCTCATAGTGGTTTTGATTTGCATTTCTCTGATAATGAGTGATGTTGAGCATCTTTTCATGTGTTTGTTAGCTATCTGTATGTCTTCTTTGGAGAAATGTCTATTTAGTTCTTTGGCCCATTTTTTGATTGGGTCATTTATTTTTCTGGAGTTGAGCTGTAGGAGTTGCTTATATATTTTTGAGATTAGTTGTTTGTCAGTTGCTTCATTTGCTATTATTTTCTCCCATTCTGAAGGCTGCCTTTTCACCTTGCTAATAGTTTCCTTTGTTGTGCAGAAGCTTTTAAGTTTAATTAGGTCCCATTTGTTTATTTTTGCTTTTATTTCCAATATTCTGGGAGGTGGGTCATGGAGGATCCTGCTGTGATGTATTTCGGAGTGTGTTTTGCCTATGTTCTCCTCTAGGAGTTATAGTTTCTGGTCTTACGTTCAGATCTTTAATCCATTTTGAGTTTATTTTTGTGTATGGTGTTAGGAAGTGTTCTAGTTTCATTCTTTTACAAGTGGTTGACCAGTTTTCCCAGCACCACTTGTTAAAGAGATTGTCTTTAATCCATTGTATATTCTTGCCTCCTTTGTCAAAGATAAGGTGTCCATATGTGCGTGGATTTATCTCTGGGCTTTCTATTTTGTTCCATTGATCACTATGGAGAACAATGTGGAGATTCCTTAAAAAACTGGAAATAAAACTGCCTTATGATCCAGCAATCCCACTGCTGGGCATACACACTGAGGAAACCAGACGGGAAAGAGACACGTGTACCCCAATGTTCATTGCAGCACTGTTTATAATAGGCAGGACATGGAAGCAACCTAGATGTCCATCAGCAGATGAATGGACAAGAAAGCTGTGGTACATATACACAATGGAGTATTACTCAGCCAGTAAAAAGAATACATTTGAATCAGTTCTAGTGTGGTGTATGAAACTGGAGCCTATTATACAGAGTGAAGTAAGCCAGAAAGAAAAACACCAATATAGTATACTAATGCATATATATGGAATTTAGAAATATGGTAACAATAACCCTGTGTACAAGACAGCAAAAGAGACACTGATGTATAGAACAGTCTTATGGACTCTGTGGGAGAGGGAGAGGGTGGGAAGATTTGGGAGAATGGCATTGAAACATGTATAATATCATATATGAAACAAGTCGCCAGTCCAGGTTCGATGCACAATACTGGATGCTTGGGGCTGGTGCACTGGGATGACCCAGAGGGATGGTATGGGGAGGGAGGAGGGAGGAGGGTTCAGGATGGGGAACACATGTATACCTGTGGCAGATTCATTTCGATATTTGGCAAAACTAATACAATATTGTAAAGTTTAAAAATAAAATAAAATTTAAAAAATTAAAAAAAAAAAACAGATGAATGGATTAAAAAAAAATCTGAGATGGAATTACCAGTCACCAAAGAGAGGAGCTGTCCACAGTACTGAATGGCTTGGCAGTCAGGGGAAACTGCACCTCTTAGATTTCTCTTGAGCAGGTTCCACCAGGTGGGGTCCACCGAGGACAGTTTCAGTGGACACTGGGCAGATGGGGATTGAGTAGCCAAGTACAGTACTAAGGTTCACATTCAGAGAAGGAAAGCTGAATTCCTAACAGATTTCAGTGAGAACATATTGAAAGTTAAATATATGACCAGACACTTCACAGAGATTCAACTATTTATTCTTTTATACACACACACACACACACACACACACACACACATATATATATATATATATATATATATATATATAATAGCACATTATTGTGGAACTCTGATCAGAATACTCCTGGCTTTTCACAAGGCCAGGAAAAGACAGGGGGCCTCTCATCTGCCCTCAACAGCTTCCAAGCTAGCTCCCTTCTACTGTGGACACACAGGTCCCACCCCCTCACCTGTCTCTTTGGCATCATTTCCTCTAGACACTCTCTTTTCTACCTTATCCTGCCCCAGATGATTCTCTGCAGGGCCCAGTGGGGCTTCTGGGCACAAAGACTTTCTGTGTCCCCTATTTCCTTAATTATAGGAAATAGCCTTCCCCCCAGCCTCCATGACCTTCCTTGAGTTGAAATGGGCAGATTTAAACAGCTACTAAACAAGAAAGGGAGGGGATGCAAGATCAGGGAGAAATAAGTAGTCAACAGCAGCCTTGGTTCATCCACCTCACTACAACTGACTCAAATGTGTTTCTTTTTACGGCTGAGTAACAATCCATTGTGTGTTTATATTACAACTTCTTTATCCATTCATATGTCAATGGACATCTAGGTTGCTTCCATGTTCTAGCTATTGCAAATACTGGTGCAATGAACATGGTGGTCATGTGTATTTTGGAACTGTGGTTTTCTCTGGACATATGCCCAGTAGTGGGATTGCTGGGTCATATGGTAGTTTTATTCCTAGTTTTTTTAAGAATCTCCATAGTTCTCCATAGTCAGTCAGTTCAGTCACTCAGTCATATCTGACTCCTTGTGATCCAACTCTCTGTGATCCCACGGACTACAGCACACCAGACTTCCCTGTCTATCACCAACTCCCAGAGCTTGCTCAAATTCATATCCATTGAGTCAGTGATGCCATCCAACCATGTCATCCTCTGTCCCCTTCTCTTCCTGCCTTCAATCTTTTTCAGCATCAGGGTCTTCTCCAGTGACTCAGCTCTTCACATCAGGTGGCCAAAGATTTGGAGCTTCAGCTTCAGTATCTGTCCTTCCAATGAATATTTAGGACTTATGTCCTTTAAGATTGACTGGTTGGCTCTCCTTGCAGTCCCAGGACTCTCAAGAGTCTTCTCCAACACCACAATTCAATAGCATCAATTCTTTGGAGTTCTTTCTTTATGGTCCAACTCTCAGGTCCATACGTGACTACTGGAAAAACCATAGCTTTGATTAGACAGACCTTTGCAGGCAAAGTAATATCTCTGCTTTTTAATATATTATCTAGGTTTGTCATAGCTTTTCTTCTAAGAAGCAAGCATCTTTTAATTTCATGGCTGCAGTTACCATCTGCAGTGATTTTGGAGCCCTCCCCCCACCCTCTGCCCAAAAAAAAAAAAAAAAAGTCTGTCACTGTTTCAATTGTTTCCCCATGTATTTTCCATGAAGTTATGGGACTGGATGTCAAGATGTTAGTTTTCTGAATGTTGAGTTTTAAGCTAGCTTTTTCACTCTCCTCTTTCACTTTCATCAAGAGGCTCTTTAGTTCCTCTTTGCTTTCTGCCATAAGGGTGGTGTCATCTGCATATCTGAGGTTATTGATATTTATCCTAGCAATCTTGATTCCAGCTTGTGATGCATCCAGCCCAGCATTTTTCATGATGTCCTCTGCATATAAGTTAAATAAGCAGGGTGACAATATACAACCTTGATGTACTCCTTTTCCAATTTTGAACCAGTCTGTTATTCTATGCCTGATTCTAACTATTGCTTCTTGACCTGGATACATGTTTCTCAGGAGGCAGGTAAGGTGGTGTGGTATTCCCATCTCTTGAAGAATTTTCCAGTTTGTTGTGATCCACAGAGTCAAAGGCTTTGACTTAGTCAATAAAGCAGAAATAGATGCTTTTCTGGAATTCGCTTGCTTTTTCCATGATCCAGCAGATGTTGGCAATTTGATCTCTGGTTCCTCTGCCTTTTCTAAATCCAGCTTGAACATCTGGAAGTTCTTGGTTCACGGAATGTTGAAGCCTGGCTTGGAGAATTATTAGCATTTCTTTGCTAGCGTGTGAGACGAGTGCAATTGTGTGGCAGTTCGGCATTGCCTTTCTTTGGGATTGGATTGATAACTGACCTTTTCCAGTCCTGTTGTCACTGTTGAGTCTTCCAAATTTGCTGGCATATTGAGTGCAGCACTTTCACAGCATCATCTTTTAGGATTTGAAATAGCTCAACTGAAGTTCTATCACCTCCACTAGCTGTGTTCATAGTGATGCTTCCTAAGGCCCACTTGACTTCACATTCTAGGATGTCTGGCTCTAGGTGAGTGATCTTGCTATCATGATTATCTGAGTCATGAAGACCTTTTTTGTATAGATCTTCTGTGTTTTCTTGCCACCTCTTCTTAATATCTTCTGCTTCTGTTAGGCCTATACCATTTCTGTCCTTAATGTGCCCATCTTTGCATGAAATATTTTCTTGGTATCTCTAATATTCTTGAAGAGATTTCTGGTCTTTCCCATTCTATTGTTTTCCTCTATTTCTTTGCATTAATCACTGAGGAAGGCTTTCTCATCTCTCATTGATATTCTTTGGAACTCTGCATTCAAATAGCAATATCTTTCCTTTTCTCCTTTGCCTTTAACCTCTCTTTTCTCAGCTATTTGTAGTGAAGTGAAAGTCATTCAGTCATTTCTGACTCTTTGCAACCCCATGGGCTACACAGTCCATGGAGTTCTCCAGGCCAGAATAGTGGAGTGGGTAGCCTTTCCCTTCTCCAGGGGATTTTCCCAACCCAGGGGTCAAATTCAGGTCTCCCACATTGCAGGTGGATTCTTTACCAGCTGAGCCACAAGGGAAGTCCTATTTGTAAGGCCTCCTCAGACAACCATTTTGCCTTTTTGCAATTCTTTTTCTTGGAGATGGTCTTGACCACTGCCTCCTGTACAATGTCACAAACCTCTTTCCATAGTTCTTCAGGGACTCTATCTATCAGATATTCCCTTGAATCTATTTGTCACTTCCATTGTATAATTGTAAGGGGTTTGATTTCATGCTGTTCATGGGGTTCTCAAGGCAAGAATACTGAAGTGGTTTGCCATTTCCTTCTCCAGTGGACCACATTCTGTCAGATCTCTCCACCATGATCCGTCCATCTTGGGTGGCCCCACATGGTATGGCTTAGTTTCATTGAGTTAGACAAGGCTGCGGTCCATGTGATCAGATTGGCTAGTTGTCTGTGATTGTGGTTTCCTTCTGTCTGCCCTCTGATACCCTCTCTCAGTGCCTACTGTCTTACTTGGATATCTCTTACCTTGGACATGGGGTATCTCTTCATGGCTGATCCAGCAAAGCACAGCAGCCATCCTTACCTTGGATGTGGGGTAGCTCCTCTCAGCCGTGCTTCTGTGCCATCTGTCACAGCTGCTGCGCTTAAGTTGGCTTAAAGCTCAACATTCAGAAAACTAAGATCATGGCATCGGGTCCCATCACTTCATGGGAAATAGATGGGGAAACAGTGGAAACAGTGTCAAACTTTATTTTTCTGGGCTCCAAAATCACTGTAGATGGTGATTGCAGCCATGAAATTAAAAGACGCTTACTCCTTGGAAGGAAAGTTAGGACCAACCTAGACAGAATATTAAAAATCAAAGACATTACTTTGTCAACAAAGGTCCATCTAGTCAAGGCTATGGTTTTTCCAGTGGTCATGTATGAATGTGAGAGTTGGACTCTAAAGAAAGCTAAGCACCAAAGAATTGATGCTTTTGAACTATGGTGTTGGAGAAGATTCTTGAGAGTCCCTTGGACTTCAAGGAGATCCAACCAGTCCATCCTAAAGTAGATCAGTCCTGGGTATTCATTGGTAGGATGGATTTTGAAGCTGGAACTCCAATACTTTGGCTACCTGCTGTGAAGAGATGACTCACTTGAAAAGACCCTGATGCTGGGAAAGATTGAAGGCGGGAGGAGAAAGGGATGACAGAGGATGAGATGGTTGGATGGCATCACCGACTCAATGGACATGGGTTTGGGTGGACTCCGGGAATTGATGGACAAGGAGGCCTGGTGTGCTGTGGTTCATGGGGTCGCAAAGAGTTGGACATGACTGAGCAAATGAACTGAACTGAACTGAATGATCTAGTGGTTTCCCTACTTTCTTCAGTTTAAGTCTGAATTTTGCAATAAGGAGTTCATGATCTGAGTCACAGTCAGCTCCCGGTCTTGTTTTTGCTGACTATATAGAGCTACTCCATCTTTGGCTGTGAAGAATCTGATTCCAGTATTGACCATCCGGTGATGTCCATTTGTAGAGTCATATCTTGTGTTGTTGAAAGTGGGTGTTTGCTATGACCAATGTGCTCTCTTGACAAAACTCTGTTAGCCTTTGCCCTGCTTCATTTTGTACTCCAAGGACAAACTTGCCTGTTACTCCAGGGATCTCTTGACTTCCAACTTTTGCATTCCAGTCCCCTATGATGAAAAGGATATCCTTTTTTTTTTTTTTTTTTTTTGGTGCTAGTTCTAGAAAGTCTTATAGACCATCATAGAACCTTTCAACTTCAGCTTCTTCAGCATTAGTGGTTGGGGCATAGACTTGGATTACTGTGATATTGAATAGTTTGCCTTGGAACCGAACAGATATCATTTTGTCATTTTTGAGATTTCACCCAAGTACTATATTTCGGACTGTTTTGTTGACTGTGAGGGCTATTCCATTCCTTCTAAGCGATTCTTCCACACAGTAGTAGATATAATGGTCATCTGAATTAAATTTGCCCATTCCAGCCCATTTTAGTTTTCCATGGTGGCTGTATCAATTTACATTCCTACCAACAGTGCAAGAGGGTTCCCTTTTCTCCACATCCTCTCTAGCATTTTGTTGTCTGTAAATTTTTTGATGACACCCACATTCTGATTGGTGTGAGGTGATACCTCATTGTACTGTTGATTGGGTGAATTGAGAAAGTAGCACTGACATTTACATATACATTTTTATGTGTAAAATAGATAACTAATGGGAAGCTGCTATGTTGGGTGGGTGGGAGGGAGGCTCAAGAGGGAGGGGACAAATATATATAGTTATGACTGATACAAATTTTTGTACAGCAAAACCAACACTACATTATAAAAGCAATTAGCCTCCAATTAATTAAAAAAAAAACTACAAAAAAAAGAGCAGCCTTGTGTCAAGGTCTTGTTTCCCCATCCATCAATGAGTATGCACAACAATATCTTTGCGCTGTTTTTCAGATACTGAAACCCTTTCTGGTTGGGAGAAGTTCACGATTAACAGTGGTAGGCTGCCCACAAGCATACAGACCAGGTCCAGACCAGTTGGACCTGAAAGCTGATGATGCTGACTCCGGCTTCCTTCCCACCAACCCTTCAGAGTGTGTCTTCTGACCCTGTCACTGACAGCTTGTTGGACCCCGGTCAGGTTACTCAACCTTCTTGTGCCTCAGTTGCCCCATCGTTAACATGAGATATTGTAATACTTAGTGTGATAAGGGCTGACCAAGAAAACACCAATAAAATACATATTCTGGATGAGTCCTGAGTACTGGACCAGTGTCAGCTGTTCTTACTCCTTACTTCACACACAAGTGGAGGTATAGCTTTAGCTGGCCTCAACCCATAAGAATTTCAGGGTGGTGCTCAAACCCAAACTAGAAGCCAAGCAAGCTTCCACCAAGCTGTTAGGGTTGAAATGGTGTAGTCATCTGCCTGTAATAAAGTATATATCTATCTCTGTATCTATCTATTCATCATCCATCTATCTATATGTATATGAGCAAAAAAGGTGGTAACATACTAAAATATAATAAATCATATCAGATTTCAGTATACTAATCATGTTTTCCTCATATTTTTGTTTTAGTGTATGCAAAGGAGCATGTCCTAGGAATCATTAACCTACTGAGCTCCCTGGGAAGGATGCAGATCTTAGTCCACCATTATTTTATTGTTTGGAGGCATGTCTCATGCTTCTGCGGCATGTTTTGTTGCTAAGGAAGCCTGCTTGGTTTTGTGGTTAAGCAAACTTGCTTTCTTGAGTGATCATTAACTTAAGGGGCCTCTCATGCTTCTTTCTTTACTGATGATCTCCTAGAGGGTTTAACTATCTACTCTTCTGTTTTGGCCCTTTACTCTGTCCCTGGCCATCTGTGTGGTCCCCAGAACCTTGGCCTCCCTGGGGACCAGCACTTTCCATGCAACTCCATCTCTCCCCATGGGGCCTGCTTCTTTTTTTTTTTGTAAAACGTATTTATTCATTTGGATGTGCCAGCTCTTAGTTGCGGCACATGGGGATCTTCAATCTTTGTTTTGACCTGGGAGATCTTTAGCTGAGGCACGTGAAATGGAGTATTTCCTGCCATATCAATAGACAAAGACGTCACAGCCATCAGCTCTTCCAGCCCTCCAAATGTGAATTTCTGAGCCTGGGCAACACCCAGAAAGAACAATCACAGTTCAGTCTGCTGCCACTCTCTATGGTGAATGAGGAACTAAGGAAGGGAAAAATCAAATCACAGGATGCTGGCTCCAGGGAGCTGAGATGCATAGGAGAGGAATGATTTCAGTAAATCCAGACTCTTCTATCTTCCCAAACATAGAAAAGTGCTAAGTTTCTTGAGATATCTGATTTTCTTATGTTAGCAATAATTTTTTGATGCTCAGGCTACTTGCCCCTGGTTGCAAACTGTTATGTAACCTGGCTCCCCCACTACCCCTTTGGAGCAGTTCTCTCAGGTCATTTGAGATGCCGTCTCATGGACCTGAAGTCCTAAAAATTCCCCCCAAATAAAATATAATGCTCAACTTTCAGGCTGTGACTACTTTTTTAAGTCAATAGGCATGTGGGATCTAGTTTGCTGACCAGGGATTAAACTTGGGTCCCCCTGCCTTGGGAGCTCGGAGTCGTAGCC
The DNA here is from genome assembly GCF_003369695.1 of Bos indicus x Bos taurus. Taxonomy (NCBI): domain Eukaryota; kingdom Metazoa; phylum Chordata; class Mammalia; order Artiodactyla; family Bovidae; genus Bos; species Bos indicus x Bos taurus. Next base: position 48,343,940 of record NC_040093.1, read on the forward strand.
ACTGGATCACCAGGAACATCCCAGGCCTGCTTTTTGTCTTTAGCAAAATGGCAGGATTATGAGTGTTGTCTGATGGAGAAAGCTTCTCTCCAGCCTCACAGCAGGTAAACAATGACAGGTCACAACAGACCAGAATGAATGCGTCCTTTCCTAGGAGGTGCAGTTATGGTGCTTCTGAGTCGATGTGACGGAGTCAATCCCAGATAAAGAGGAGCATCTTGTGTGGCCTTAGAAAATTTCCTTTCCTGCATACTCCAGGGAGAGAGAACCTAGTACTCTCCAGCTTGTGCACACCACCCTTGCCTTGGTTCTCAGCCCAGGATCTCCTCATAGGCTGCTCACTCGGTCTGGATCACTGCTCAGTCCTTTTTGTAGCTGGTTCAGTCTCATCCTTCAGGTCTCACTCAAATAGTCTTCCCAGACAGGTCTGACTTGATGCCAACATCGAAGAGTATAATAATAGCCCTTAGCATCATCGTCTCTTAACACCCTGTCTGTGTCCTGCATGGCACTTGCCACAAGTTCTAAATGCATGTTTTTGCCTGCTTGTTTTCTGTCCATTGTCCCCTACTCAACTGTCATTGCCATGAGGGCAGGACTGCATCCTTTTGACTCTACTCCAACCCAGCACCACCCAGGGTCACAGTGGCTGGCACAGAGTGTACGGATTTACCCTTTGTGCTCACACTTTCCTAAGGAATTTTCCACACTGTATTTTCCTCACAGCCCCTCTACCAGGTGACTCCCATTATTAGACACATTTTTTTTTAATAGATGAGGAAGCTGAAACCCAGAGACATTCAGTAACTTCTTCAAGATCACATAGTAAGTAGTGGATCCAAGAGCCTTTCCAGGTAGAGCTGTCATTGGAGCTGGCCTTGGTGCACAGAAAGCCTTGCCACCTGTCATATTGCAGATGCTAAAAAGGAATCTTCTGAATGGATAGATGATTAGAATCTCTTGTTCCAATACAATCCAGTCTGAACCCACCCAACCCAGTTAATTCTTTCACCCAACACTCACAGTGTTGTGATGCACTGTGGGGACCTTACCCTCAGGGAAGTTCACAGCAGCGGTGACAAACTAAGCCACTGTGTGAATAACCAGCCAGCTTTCCAGGGTTCTCCACCACCTGTCTGATTAGCTCATCAGGTGCCCTGGGGACACTTGAATCTCCTGGATGAGTCTGAGATGCCCACAGCACTCCTGGTCTTGGCTTCACCTCTTCATCCTTTATTTAGAAATATAGACACCAAGGCCCAGGGAGACTAAGAAACCTGCCCAAGGGCACATAGCTAAAAAGAGTAGAAAGAGGATTTGAAAGCTTCCAACCTGATTCTTGAGAGTCCCTTGGACAGCAAGGAGATCAAACCAGTCAATTCTAAAGGAAATCAACCCTGAATATTCATTGGAAGCACAAATGCTGAAGCTGAAGCACCAATACTTTGGCCACCTGATGCAAAGAGCCGACTCATTGGAAAAGATCCTGATGCTGGGAAAGATTGAGGGCGGGAGGAGAAGGGGATGACAGAGGATGAGACATTTGGATGGCATCACCCACTCAATGGACATGAGTTTGAGCAAACTCCAGGAGAGGGTAAAGGATGCAGAAGCCTGGCTTGCTGCACTCCATTGGGTCACAAAGAGTCGGACACACCTGAGCGACTGAACAACAGCAACCTGACCCTGAATGATTATTCAGCCTGAGCTTTCTGAAGTGCAGTTGAAGACAAAGTCAATGGCAGGCGGGCAATGGCTTGGATGTAGTGAGGGGAGGGGCGGAGCTAGGACCCTCAGGCCAGCACTGTGATCAACAAGCCTCCGTTTATGTGCCCTTCCAATGGGCAAGATACTGCTTCTACTAGAGGAAAATGGTCAGGAACAAGGGGTGGGGGCAAAGTCCAATATAATACTTCAGTAAGGCTGAGACCTATGCAGGCAAGATAAATGAGTTCAAGTTCTGCACCCTTTTCTGGAAATTCTTTCCAATGGACTTCAGCCCTGAAGCCATTTATAGGAAGTACCAGGTACAAAGCAATAGTTATTAATAGTTTCCAAACTTCAGGCTTTCACATTGCTGCCTTTAGGAGCTTTGTCACAACCACAGACCACCTACATTGTTAATTACATACATGAATTCACTTTAAAAAGCTTAAACAACAGTATTTTTTAATTTATGAAAAATACAGTTATTTGAAAACAGTCATTCAAAATAAACCCTCAGTGGGAATTGAGCCATATTAGGTGGTAACATTACAAATAAACGTAATGAAAACAAAACAGTGTTATTAAATACAAACCAGATATCATTACCTAGTCTCAAACAGAATCTGGTCTGTAATTGTGATGAAGAGAGAGAAATATTGTCACAGAAGTGCCAAAGATACCAAACTAAGCTTTTCTCCCCGCTACCATCAAGAGTAAAAGTAAAGCTGAAAGGGAATAATTTTCTCTCTAAATAAATCAATGTAATTTAATGTCATTTGATGCTACCAGGAACCACTTTGGCCACCATCAGTAGCACATGTCACAAGCCTAGGAGACACTGGGGTTGGAGAGGAAGGTGCCTGAGCACAGACCTTTCTCTGCCACCCACTAGCTTTGTGACTTCAGATAGGTCACATTTTTTCCCCCTCTGGGCCTCAGTTTTCCCACCTGTAAAACGCAAGGTTAGATTAGAATTTAGTTTCTAGGTGATTTCTCTGGCCCTTCTGAGCCTCAGATTTTATAACTCAATCAGGGCAAGTGATATTACTTGTCACAAATTCCAGCACACGGAAATCGAGGCTGTGTCCTAGAAGAGCCGTTCAAAAAGACCATTGTTTCCACACAGGGCTCATTTCTGGGCTGAAATCAAGTTTCACAACTTTCCAGAAAGGCTTTCTCCATTGGCAAAGGCCATTCAGACCCGTGAAGAAGAGCTGGGGGGGGTGCTGGGAGGACTCGTCAAATAAAAGCCCATCGGATTCTAGAAAACCAGCCTTAGCAGACAGCTGGAGTGGCTCACTTTGTTTAGAATATTTTGTAAAGCGGTAGGATTATCTGCAATGATAAAATTCATACCTCCCAGCCTTCAAATAAAGATGTCCCCGGGAGGGTATTGATAGCATCATTGTTGTTGGAAAAAGCCAGAGCAGCCGGTGATCCCTTTGTGTGTGGAATAAAAGGGCTGGGAAACAGATCTATTTTCGTATTAGTGAACCGCAGACCACAGAGCCCCCCGATCGACTCATTCTTGGGCCACAACAGCTCCCCTCCAGGAAGCCGGGATGTGCCTCCGGCAAACAAGCACAGGCCTGGACACCCTCGGGGCAAGGGCCTGATTTGGGGGTACAAAGAAGTGCAGGTCTCGTGTGCTCCCGCGGTCGCCCCATGTGCGTTCTCCACACACCTGGGCCCGCTGGTCCCAGCCCTCCCGCTCACAGCTCACAAGCTGCGGCGGCAAAGGACCCCCCACCCCTCTTCTCTGCCCATCGGATTGTCTCTGGTCACCCCTGGGGACACAGTGAACACTTGGATATTGTCCTGCCCAAGGATGAGGATAGCTTGGGAGACGCAAATCCAACAGCTTCATTCTCTGGAACCAACTGAACAATATCAAGCATTAATTATTTACATTTTCCGAGTTCTGCTTGAAATCTACAGGGTTCCTCCAGGAAGTGCAAGAGCCAGAATCTGAGCCCGGGCTGACTGTCTCCAGTCTGGGCTCTTAACCACCATGCAAGACCCATGAAAGAACTGCCATGGGTGCCCAGAGCTCAGCTCTAAAATCCAGCAACATCAGGTTTGAGTCAGAGTTCTGCCATGTAGCCTCTCCCCAGGCCTCAGTTTTCTCATCTGTAAAATAGGGATAGTGACATTAAGTACTTTGCAGAATGCAAAGAATAAATAAAGTAAAACCTGTTCTGCCCTTGGCACAGCGCCAGGTACACAGGAAGTGTTCAGTAAACCCTAGCAATTAAACTATGCATGATGACAACAGTGACTATTTTACCATCCTCTCTGCTGAGCCTGACCCTTGCCTCTTCCTGCAGGTACCACGACGGAAGTCCCACAGCCTCCTCCAGCTTCACCTTGAGAGTTTTGGGGGAGGTCAGTGCTGGGAATGATGGCAGAGTCCCTCTGGTCAGTTTGTGGATGAGGCCAGAAAGGGGAAAGTCTTGCCCAACCTCACAGAGTGAATGGTCCAAACCAGGAATCTCAGGGGACGGACACCAGCCCAGGGCTGGGCTCACCATGCCCCATCCCCACCCTTCAGCAGTTTCTGCTGACCTCCTTTCCCACCGCACTCCAAGGCCCTGAGGGGCTCACATCCTTCTCCAAAGCTGGCTCCCTGGCAGGACTGGGCCAGGCCGGGGAAGGAGCAGCCTGGACCCATAACTCAGCCAAGTCACCTGGCAGCTGCTCCCAGCTCGTAAGCCATTAAATCCTCCACATCTGCTCTCTGCTCCAACAGCGGGCAGAGGGGCCTCTTTCTTCCCCGCGCCTTGAGAGGCTTGGCTGCTGCACATGCATTAACTCTTGAATTTCAGCCCTGTGCTGCCTCCCCAGGCACCCGTCCCTCCTTGTGTCCTGTCCTCCCCAACCCATTAGCCACCCCTCCCCCAAGTCCTGGTGGTGGTGGTGGTTTAGACGCTCAGTCGTGTCCAGCTCTTTGGGACCCCATGGATTGTAGCCTGCCTGGCTCCTCTGTCCATGGGATTCTCCAGGCAAGAACACTGGAGTGGGTTCCAATTCCTCCTCCAGCGAATCTTGCCGACCCAGGGATCGAACCTGTGTCTTCTATATTTCAGGTGGATTCTTTACAGCTGAGCCACAGTGGAAGCCACAGTGGAAGCCCCTCTTCACCTAGTCCTAGCTACACCCAAATCAGAGAGCTAGGCCAGGCATAAAAATCACTTAAGTAAAGTCTGATTACCTGCATGGGTAAGTAAATGAGGCAGGGCAACCCCTGATGGGGGAAACGAATGCTCTCCCAATCCTTTCCCTTCCTTTAGAACAGCAGTCCCCAACCCTGGGGAGATCTTAAAAATTTCAATGGGCAGACCCCACCTCCCAAAAATCAGAAGCCCTATTTCAGGACCAGGTTTAGCAAATCTTTCCCGGTTATTCTAACACCCAGCTGTGGCTGACAACCACAGGCTTCCCTCCAAACCAAGCTTTTCACCTGTGGACATTCTCAGGCAGCCTTTGTCAGCCACACCTGAAGCTGCAGAGACCTCCTGGCTGCCAGCCTCTTCAACGACTCAGCAATCGTGTGCCCAGGCTCTGGAATCAGACAGCCTGGCTCAAGTCCTTTTTTGATTACTGACTAGACAGACACGTGGCCTCTAGGTGAGGATTCAGCCCTTTCCTCAACTGTACCTTGGACTAGGATGGTGATACAGAGCAGGATCCTTTTTCTATTACAGGAAATAGGCTTCATTCAGGTCCCCCCTGACGTTCCTTCCCTGATTTCCAAGGAGCAGGTTCAAACAGTTGCTAATTAGGGAAGAGAGGGGATACAGAGACAAGAGGGGAACTGTCAAGAGAAACTGTAGTGCAGCCTTGGGGCAAGGTCCTGGTTCCACATCAAGGGATATACACAGCAATATCTTTGAGCTGTTTTGCAGATACTGAAACCCCCTACCAGGTGGGAGAAATTAACAGAGTGCTGCCCACAAGCAAGTAGAGCCCAGACAGTTGGAATCAGAAGGTTGGTGATGCTGACTCCCACTTACCTCACCAAAAACCAACCAGAAGAATGTCCATAAGCCCTCTCTGAGTCATTACCATAAAACTTCTCACTATCCCCTCCAGGTCGGGACACACAGTTTTGAGGGCATTAGCTGCTGTGGGGTGCCCTTTGCTTGAAAAAGAAATAAAGCTACTCTTTTTTGCTTCACCCAAAACTGTCTCTGAGATGACATTTGATGTCAGGATACAGAAGCCAGATTCGGCTTCAGTGGCACTGACATCACAGTGTTACTGAAGGAATGAAGGAGGTGATAATGTAAGCAGCCAGAGCATCACCAGTCACATAGCAGGGCTCCAGTGACCATGGTCCTCCCGTCTCAGGGTGCCTCCACTGCATCGAGTCCACAGCTTTTCCCCCGCACATCACTGGAATCAAACAACATAATGACATCTGAAGGTGCTGACCATGCTTCTGCCTCTGCTTCCTGTCTCCATGGGCACATGACGTGTCTCTCGGTGAGCTCACTGGATTCATGAAAGAGGCAAATGCCAAGGATGGCTCTGCGTGTTGCTGCAGAAAACAAGAGCTTCCATCTCTCAGTACTTGTTGGAGCAACACTTCAGTGATGCCACTTATCATGTTTTGGTGATTGTAGTGCTTTTTTTTTTAATTCTCTAGGTTTTTTTTTAATATGCAATTAAGAATAAAAAATAAATACAAAATTAAAAATATGCTATGATGTGACCTGTGCAAACCATCATTTTTAAACTCCAGATGCCAGCCCTCGTTGTAAACACAGTGATGAATGGTGCCTGTGGGTCCCCTGCTGTGAGGAGTGTGCCTGAGGGGCAGGGTGTTCTTTTTTGAGTACCGTCATCCCCCGCTAGGAACTGGCACTCAGTACCCTCAGTGTGATGAATTTTGAGACAAACCTGCGAGGGCATCTTGTTTCCTGTTGCAATTCCTCTCTGGCTCTTCACAGAGGCATCAGAAGAGGACCCGGACAAGCTTCCCTCAGAGCTGGGGTTTGAGCTTTAGGTCTTTAATTAATCATGGTGACTTTCAGAGCCTCGGTTTTCTCATCTACGAAATGGGGATAATGACATTTTCCTCGCTGGGCTATTTGAGGAGTTAGGTGAAAGGACAAAGGTATGAAAACACTGAAATCGCTGCAGAAAGTGGAGCGGGCCCAGCTTGAACAAGCTTGTTTTTCTCCTAAATCCTTCATCCTGGGAAACTTGAGCCAGCTCCTCCTGCCTCAATGGGGAAGCCCTGGATCTTTGGGAGCCTATTAGCTGAGCCAAGTGGAGAGTTAAACATCCAAACTGACAAAGGGCTGTGGAGCTGTTCAGAACACCCCACTGCCCCAGCAGATGGTCCTTGGCCAGATGGTTCACAAGCAGGGGCGGGGGCGGGGGCAGGTGTTTGTTGCGGCGGGAGAGCGGTGAGAGGGAGTCTGCTGGTCCGTCCCCTGCCCTCCCTTGGATGTGTCCTGCAGGGGAGGGGCGCTGCCCAGCCCTGACAGATGTGCAGACTGGGAAGGTTTCCAGGTACAGGGTAGGAAAAGTGGGCAATTAACCCCATGCCAGGACCTGCTCAGGCAAATTGGGAAGTAGGTGAGTGTGCCTCGGTGCTTTTCAGCTCCTCTGCTCCTGTTTCCTCACCTTCAACCAAAGACCTTCTGTGAAACACGGGTTGATGCTCCAACCGGGCAGATCCTGCCTCTCTTCTCTCTCCCTCCAGCCCCATCAAAGGTCAACCATCTCAGTTCATTCTCCCCAGGACTTTATTCCTGCCTGCTGAAATAGTTAGGCAGCAGCAACCACGCATGTTGAGGATTTAGACCCTATAGCATCTCCTCCCAGGACTCTTCAGGCCATGACTTAACTTTTGTAGAATTTTCGTGCCACCTGAGGTCAGGGAGGGCTTTTCACATTGTTTAGGAGAGTCCCTGTTCCACCCAAGAGAGAGGCCACTGCAGAGAGAGGGAGCCAAGGAACTTCTACTTGCTCGCTGTGCAACTCTCAGTGAGTCATTACTCTCTCTGGGCCGTGGCCCTGTGCATCCACAATTCAATCGAAATCAGAGGATGACAGAGCAGTGCAAAGATCTGATGGCACCAGCATGGAAACGAAGGAATGCATGTCAGGCACTCACCCCAATCCTTTTGATTTCAGACAAAATCTGAAATCAGCACAGCAGCCACTGGTAGCTTGAGGTAAGCAGTGAGAAGTAGCTGGAAGTGAGACCCTAGTTTCCTGACTAGGAATTGGACTCTGGCCACCTGGGTGAAAAACAGAAGCCTTAGCTAGGCCATAAAGGCCAGTGACTTGAGCCTAAATCCCCAGTCCTTGCCTGCCTCGACAAGAAAACTCTGATGAGGAGACAGAAGGTAAAGAAAAAAGCAGAGCATTTGTTGGAAAAAGGAGAGTATGTGCAGAAAGACAGCCAGGCAGGCTCAGTGGGAGAGTTACACCTTTGAGAAGTTTAAATCCTTTACCACCAGGCAATTTTCAGGGTCTTTGTCTTCCCTTTGGCCAATTGTTTTATTTCACCACCTGCCCAGCCCGCTAATTTGACTCAAGACCTTCCCCTAGGCATGCATGCACCCCTCAGCCAAGATGAATTTCAGTGAAAGGACATTTAGGGAGGTGGGGATAGCAAAAATCCTTATGGCCTTGCATCCCTGCCTTTTAAACCTGAGGAGCCTTTCTGTGCATATGTAGTGTCTCCCTTGCGTCAAAGAGCAGGAATGTGTGATCCTTTACTCAAACAGGGTTTAGCCCCTCTTTGTTCCTTCCATGACTGTTAACATAAGATGTCCTCAGGAAACAAAGCCTGACTCTTCACCCTGTTTCTGTTATTTCTATTTTGGAGAGCGAGCAGGAGGCAGATTGTAAGTGCCTGGTGCCCACCTATCCCCTGCCTCACTTACACCCCTGTAATGGTGAGTTGCATGTTTGGGGGCCAGAGGCCAATCAAGACCTCCCATCATGCAGAGATTCAGTATTTAAAAATACCGTGGTTTAGGAGTTTGTATTAATTTTCTGAAGTCGCTGTAACAAAAGACCAGGTAGCTTAAATGGCATAAACGTGTGGACTCACAGTTCTAGAGGCTGAAAGTCCAAGATCAAGGTGTCAGCTGCCTGCTTCCTCTGAGGGCTGTGAGGAGCATCTGCCCAGACCTCTCTCCTTGGCTTGTAGATGGCCATGTTCCCCTAGCATCTTCACATTGTCTTCCCTCTATGCGTGTCTGTCTCTGGGTCAACTTTCCCTCTTCTATGAGGACATTGGTCATCGGCCTAGGCAGCCCCCGCTACTCAGAAAGACCTCATCTTAACTAACCACATATTTAAAGATCCTATCTCCAAGTAAGGTACTTATAAAGTACCACATCCTGAGGTACTGGGATTAGGACTTCAACATGTAATTTGGGAGTTGGGAGGGCACAATTAAATCCATGATAAGGCTAAACATGGCTCAGCTATCATACAGGCCTGAATTCCAATGATATGGAATCTTGCTTAGATGAGAGCCTAAGCCTCAGTTTCTTCATCTGTATAATGGGTTCTGCCTGGGAAGGATATTATCTAGCAGAACTGAGACAGTGCCTGTAAAGCACTCAACACATGGGTTTGTTGTTATTGTTCAGTTGCTAAGTTGTGTCTGACACTTTTGCAATCCCATGAACTGTAGCCTGCCAGGTTCCTCTGTCCATGGAATTCTCCAGGCAAGAATACTGGAGCAGGTTGCCATTTCCTTCACCAGGGGATCTTCCTGACCCAGGAACTGAACCTGTATCTCCTGCATTGGCAGGTGGATTCTTTATCACTGAGCCACCAGTGTGGGTTGGCACCAGGTAAGTTTCAAAAGACATCAGTCATTATTATGTTTATTCCACAGACTAGCACCTGGGGAATTATCCATGATACCCTCCAATCAGGGCTCCTTAGTCCATGTAACCGGGAGATGAGTTACAAATTCTCAGCTGTGGATCGAGGGTGTGGGTGTCTAACCAAATCTCCTATAATCCAAGGCTTGAGAAAATGCTGTATTGAAAGGAGTAAAGATTTCCACTGCGATTACCATTTCTTTGGCAAAAGATTTTCAGGGGCAAGGCAGAAGTAATCATTCAGATAATAGCAATAGATGTTATTTTATGTTTTAACAGAAGCAAGATTTTTTTCAAGCAGTCACTCCTTTGAGTCTTGCTTTTGTTTGTCTTTGGAGGGAATAGGCAGCTCAGGATTGAAGTTCTAGCAGCTTGGAACCATTCTCTGAGAATCCTCCTATTACTCCCATTTCACAGTCATTTTCAAATATTTTGAGGGACCAAAGGGAACAGATTCCTACTTAAGTGTGTCTCTAGTCCCCCAAACCTAAAGGTCTCCTGTCTGCCCCTGAAAAGCACCACATTAGCCATGTTTCTATCCAATTAGGAGCCTGAACTGATAAAATATTTCCTGCCAAGGGAGAATAGCAATTCAAGAGACAGAGAGAAAGATTTTCTTCTTCAAAAGTATGGAAAAAGGGCTTTAATCAGAGAAGCAGATCTTTCTTTTTATTACTAAGGATAATATGATATGAAATTCTCCTCAAAACTGCACATAATGAAGGTAAAAGGAACCATGGGAAAATTCCCTTATGTTACTGTAAAATTCTGATGAGAATGGGAGAGTTTTGGAATGTTGTAGTTAGTCTAAATTATATCTACTTTTCCTCAAAAGAGAATATTGTCTTTTCATTCAAAAACATAGTCCTAGCAGACTGTAATAGGCTGAATGAGGCCCCTCAAATATGTCAATAACCTAATCCCTGAAGCTTTATGTGCTGTGATCGTTGATTTTATATGTTAAGTGTGTTGCTTGACCTAACAGTATTATAGATGTTGCAGTGAAGATAATTTTTGATGGATTAACGGTTAGATTGGTAGACTTTACTGCTAAGTCACTTCAGTCGTGTCTGACTCTGTGCGACCCCATAGAGGGCAGCCCACCGGGCTCCCCCATCCCTGGGATTCTCCAGGCAAGAACACTGGAGTGGCTTGCCATTTCCTTCTCCAATGCATGAAAGTGAAAAGTGAAAGTGAAGTCGCTTAGTCATGTCTGACTCTTAGTGACCCCATGGACTGCAGCCTACCAGGCTCCTCCGCCCATGGGATTTTCCAGGCAAGAGTACTGGAGTGGGGTGCCATTGCCTTCTCCGTGGTAGACTTTGGGTAAGTAGATTTTTGACCCTTCATAATGTGGGTGGGTCTTTCCAGTCAGTTGGGGGACTGAGGAAAGAGACTGAGGCCCCTCAAAAGGAAAGAATTCCCACCTCCAGACGGTCTTCAGACTCTGACCGAATGTCAACTCTTTCTTGGGTCTCAAGAGTTACAGCCTATCCTGCAAGTTGGGACTTGCTGGCCCTGAAAATCACGTGAGCCCAAATCCTTTTATCTATCTATCTATCATGTATCTATCTATCTACACATCCCATTCATTCATTCTGCTTCTCTGGAGAATTCTGACTAAAATATATGACATGATACTATGTATAAAATAGATGACTAACGGGAACTCTGCTCAGTGTTCTTTGGTGACCTAAGTGGGAAGAAAATCCAAAAGAGAGGGAATATATGTAGCTGATTTGCTTTGCTGTACAGTAGTGACTAATACAACATTGTAAGAACTATACTCCAATTAAAAATTATTTAAAATAAAAGTAAATAAAACTGAAAAATATGACAAAGGAGACCTCACAGATGTGATTAAGTTAAAAACTCTGAGTTCGGGATATTATCCTGGATTTCTGAGTAGACCTGGTGTAATCACAATGGCCCTTATGAAAGGCACGTAGGAGAAGTTAGAAGCAGAGGTGATGTGTGGCGGGAGCAGAGATGGAGTCATGTGCTTTGCATATGGAAAAGGGACCCCCAAACCAAGCAATATAAGGTGTCCTGCTGCTGCTGCTAAGTCGCTTCAGTCGTTTCTGACTCTATGCGATCCCACAGACAGCAGCCCACCAGGCTCCCCCATCCCTGGGATTCTCCAGGCAAGAACACTGGAGTGGGCTGCCATTTCCTTCTCCAGTGCATGAAAGTGAAAAGTGAAAGTGAAAAGTGAAAGTGAAGTTGCTCAGTTGTTTCACGACCCCATGGACTGCAGCCTACCAGGCTCCTCTGTCCATGGGATTTTCCAGGCAAGAGCACTGGAGTGGGGTGCCATTGCCTTCTCCGATAAGGTGTCCATTAGAAGCTAAAATGGCAAGAAGACGGATTCTCCCATCCCAGCCTTAAGGAGAAACCAGACTTGCTTGCAGACATCTGAGTTTAGGTCTTTTGACCCCTATAACTGTGAGAGAATACATCTGTGTTGCTTTAAGCCACTAAGCTTGTGGGAATTTGTTACGACAGTAACACACCATGATACAGTGAACAAGAGCTAGCAAAGAGAACTTGCTGGATATGTGAAATTAAAAGTGCTTTTAGAGCCCTGTATTTTCAAATATTTACAATTATTACAACTAAGGGCTAATAGTCTTACCACTTAAATAGGTCTTATAAATAAATGAAAAGGCAGAAACCTCACAGCAAACATTATTGACCAGAAATCCACCAAAGAAGAAATGACAACATCAAATAAACACTGTAAGTATTTTGGCCTTGCTGATAATCGGACATGTAAAACAAAACAATGAGGTACTATTTTTTGCCGATCTATTGTACTTAAATGGTTTGAGTTATAATACTCACTGGGGACAAGGCAAGACTCACTGGGGACTTTCAAACGTGGCTGGTGGAAGTAAAAATGATACAATCTGTTAAAAAACAAAATTCAACTGAGTAAATTTTAAAGACCTTATCGACTTTATTCAGCAATTCATGAATCAGACAGCATCTAATCTAGCAGATAGAAAGGAACTCGGAAAAGCAATACAGTCAAGAGATTTTATAAGCAGAAGGGAGAAGAAACAAGCTGTACTAGGCCAACGATAATGGACTGGTTTTTGCAAGGTTATTGCCTTGTAAGGGTTTAGCAAGTAGATTATCTAACTAATGTTGGTCAGTTAATTCCTGATTGGCTGGTTTAAGATTCTATTTCTGAGAGAGCCAAAACTGTAATTATTGGTTTGGTGACATGGATTTAGCATAAGTGAGTCCATTTGGGGCCTCTTACTTTTATTAATTTATTTTTAAGTATAATTGATTTACAATGTTGTGTTATTTTTCTGATATACAACAAAGTGATTCAGATATCCATATGTATTTATCCGGAGAAGGCAATGGCAACCCACTCCAGTGTTCTTGCCTGGAGAATCCCAAGGACAGGGGAGCCTGGTGGGCTGCCGTCTATGGGGTCGCACAGAGTCGGACACGACTGAAGCGACTTAGTAGTACTAGTAGTAGTAGTCTATATCTGCTAATCCCAAACTTCTAATTTGTCCCTCCCCGACCCCTTACCCCACTGGTAACCATAAGTTTGTTTCCTGTGTCTGTGAGTCTGTTTCTGTTCTGTAGTAAGTTCATTCATTTCATTTTTTATATTCTACATGTAAGTGATATCATATGGTATTTGTCTTTCTCTGTCTGGCTTACTTCACTTAGTGTGATAATCTCCAGGTCCATGTTGCTACAAATGGCAATATTTCATTCTATTTTATGACTGAATAGTATTTTATTGCATACATATACACCACATCTTTGTCCATTTATCTGTCGATGAACATTTATGTTGCTTCCATACCTTGGCTATTGTAAATAGTGCTACTATGAATAGAGGGGTGCATGCATCGTTTTGAATTAAAGTTTTCTCCCTATATATGCCCAGGAGCGGGATTGCTGGATCATACGGCAGCTCTTTTAAGGAACCTTCATACTGTTCTCCATAGTGACTGCATCAATTTACATTCTCACCAAGAGTGTAGAGGACTCCTTTTCTCCTCACCCTCTCCAGCATTTATCGTTTGTAGATCTTTAGATGATGGGCATTCTGACCATGTGAGGTAATACCTCATTGTAGTTCTGATTTACATTTCTGTAATAATTCATGATGCGAGCATCTTTTCTTGTCCTGTTGCCTTGTATTTTGTCTTTGGGGATTTTTTGCCACATCATACAACCTGGAGGATCTTAGTTCCCTGACCAGGGATGATCTCAAAACCCCTGAAACAGAAGTGTGAAGTTTTAAGCACTGGACCTCCAGGGAAGTTCTAGAGTTGTCTTATTTTTAATAGATCAACTTGGAGATTATTTTCTTAATATATATCATTAATCTTGACTATTTATATTCTTTCACCTACATATTCACTCTAGGAATCTAGCCTACAATTAGAGATGTGAGTGAAGGTGAGTGTACGTGTTGCAGCGCTATATATGATTTAATGAAAACAATTGATAAATGCCCATCAATATAATAGGGGTTAAGTAAATCACTGTAAATATTATGCACCCATTAAATACATTGCTTTAAAATCTCTGTACTGTAGTGATAGCAGCAAAAACAATGGAATAAGGATTTCAAAAGCAGGAAAAAATTAGTCAAAATCAACTTCTGACAACTGAGCTGGAAAACAAAACCTTACAAAAACCAGGTGAAAGCTTAATCAAGAAAAGTAGTTGACTATTTATAAAAAAGGAGAGCTCATCATGTTGTAACTGACCCTGGTTCATTTCCTGCTCTCCAATACAGTGGTAATCTTGAAAATAATGGCCCATATTCCCAGTAACAGTCCAGAGGAGCAGAACAAACTTCAAGAATGATGACAATTACAGCAGAATCTTGTTGTGTACCTACCCTGTATATAATCGTTTGCATCTGCTAATCGCAAATTTCTGATCCTTCCCCCTCTCCCCCGACAAGGTTCTACTGTATAGCATAGGGAACTACGTTCAGTATCCTCTGATAAACCACAATGGAAAAGAATATGAAAAAGAATATATAAATGTATAACTGAATCATTTTGTCGTACCGCAGAAATTAACACTGTAAATCAACTATGCTGCTGCTGCTGCTAAGTCACTTCAGTCGTGTCTGACTCTGTGCGACCCCATAGACGGCAGCCCACCAGGCTCCCCCGTCCCTGGGATTTTCCAGGCAAGAACACTGGAGTGGGTTGCCATGTCCTTCTCCAATGCATGAAAATGAAAAGTGAAAGTGAAGTCGCTCAGTCGTGTCCAAATCAACTATACCTCAATAAAAATTTAAAAAGAGAGAATTTTAACAATTAGTTCTGACCAGTCTGCTGGTTCCCTGGAAAACCAGCTTAAAAGCTTAAAAGCCTTGCCTGTACCTTGCCTAATTCAGTATCCAGCTAGAACTAAAGCAGCTACATGGGGGCAATTCTCACAAACACTCACAGGCAAATGTTTTGGCTTCTCCTGCCTGAGGCATTGAATTACATTTGTGGCAAACAGTAGACCAACCATAAAACTTGGGAGGAAAGGCTGGGGAAGGAGATGCTTTGGGGAATAAAGTTTTTGAAAAGCTCTAACCTCTTCCTGGGAATCCAGAAAGCCATGCAAATTCTCATGGCTCAGGAGAAAACTAAGAATTAAGAAACCCCTAAACTCTCACTTCTGGCTGAACTTGAGACTGTGCAAACAAGAAGTGAAGGTTCCAACACAGTTGTGAATTGCCCAGATGATCACTGAATGCGTGCCCCAACACACGCAGTCTGTCTTCAAAGACTGGAAAACTTTTTGCTTCTGGGCATTTAAGAATATCTCTGCCCAATCATTATCTGACCAGTAAGTGGAACAGAGACTTCAGTGTTCACATATGATGAAGAATAAAGACTCTACAAGATTATTTTTACAAAGTCAACAAGCAGCAACAACAGAGTCCAGTCTCTTGGATTCCATTTTATAAACATTTATCAGAAGATCTCACTAGGAAAATTAAAATAATTTACCTAGCATGTGCAAACTGGCACCATTTCAGACACGGAATAATGTAACTTCTGGAAAACATCTGATTGTTACACATTATGGTTTTAATTAGAAATGTTAATTAAACACATATGCTAACCTGAAGCTGTCAATGGAAAAAACAATGATATTTGTAAAGGATAAGAGATGCAGTGTGTTGTCATGTGATTTGGCACAGAAGTAAATATCCTGGCAGAAAACTTGTGTTTGGTGGCAAACGTGTCAGGCTGCAGTTTGCATACATGATTTCTGGTGCCATTTTTGCTCTGTCTGGTTCTAGGCAAATAAGTCCCATTTCCAATCTGTGCCTCAGTTTTCTCGTTTGTACAACAGTGGAGCCATAATCTCCTTCACATGGGATGGTGGAAAGCTTCAGATGAGAAAATTTCTGCTGTTTTGCAAAGTCTAGGATACTCTCTGGAGGCCTCGCCCAACCCTCCCTGGTTCCTGGAGCTCAGCTCACAGGTTTTGGGAACAGCTGAAGGGTCTGCTTCCTCCAGCTCCGAATGAAATAGCAAATAACTCACAGCAGGGCTGAGAATTCCAAATATTAAGAGCCTTCTTCTGTTTGTTACTCCTCTCCAGTGCTTGGCAATAACATAAGGCAAATATCAGGAACCCAGAGGGGAATTCACATTAAAAAAAAAAAAAATCCTGGCTTGCTCTGGTGTAATTAAGCAGTAAAATTAATATCCTCCTGTTGAAATCAGCTGACAGGGGACACAGGCCTCCAATTCAATGACAGCAAAGGTGCCAAAGTTCATTTGTTCCTTCCGAGATTTATCCATATTTCATGTTTCATGTCATTCTGCTTGTGTCAGAAAAACAGGAAAATGTGTGTATGTGTCTCTCTCACCCTAGCAGGCTGATTTTCCTTGAGGGATGGTGTCACGTCATGTTCATCTCTGCTTCCCTCTGGGCACCCATGTGCTTGACACGTGATTAGTCTTCCCCATACTCAGGCTGGCCCAGTGTCTCCCAACACCTACTCTGGGAAGACACCATGGACTAAATTTGCATGTTTCTCTGTTGATAGAAATAAATCATATGGCTTTCCTAATTCTAAGTGAAATAAATGTTCAATTTGTTAATAACATACGGCAGTAGTTCCTGGCAATGGGAGTTTTCAGAATTGTGCCTGAGGCCTACTGGGCATTCATTCATTTGATCATTCATTTAACAAATATTTACAGAGAATCTTTTATGTGCCAGGTAATATACTGGATGCTGGGAATACAGTGATAAATACAGTTGTCAGGGTTCCAGCCCTCATGAAGTTTACATTCTAACAGGGGTCCCCAATCTCTGGGATCTAATGCCTGGTGATCTGAGGGGGAGCTGATGTAATAATAATAGAAATAAAGTGCACAAGAAATGTAAGGTGCTTGAATCATCCCCAAACCATCTCCTGACCCCTGGTCCGTGGAAAACATGTCTTATACAAAACTGGTGCCTGGTCCCAGAAAGGTTGGGAAGCCCTGTTCTATAGAATACAGAGAAAGCAAAGAAGACTCGTGGTGATACATATGACAAAGTAAACAAAGACACTGGGAAGTCCTGTCTAAGGAAGAGACCTCTGTGAAGTGAGAAAGGAAACCTCAGAAGGATCCAGGGGAGAGCACTTCCAGTTAAAGGGAATGTGTGTGCTCCATATCCAGGGATGAGGACCACCTTAACATGACCTAAGAACAGAGAAAGACCAAGTCTGCTAGAACACAAATAGGGGAAGAGCAGCAGAAGATAAAGTCAGAGAGACAGGTGCTGTCATATAATAGGGCTCTGTGGGCCATAGTATGGAGTGCAGAGTCTGAACTGTATCCTAACAGGAATGGCTTAGGGAGTGATTCTATGTGACTTGCCTCTTTAGAAGATCTCTGGCTGCTGTGTGATGAAATGACCAAGTGGGAAGGAGTGGAAGCAGGCAGTCAACTTGGGAGGCTGGTGAAGGAGGGAAATGATGGATGGTGTGCTGGACCAGATGGGGGAGGTGAAAATGGAGGTACAAGAATATGGAGCAGATTCCTGTCCCAGAGAGATTGGACCAGATTCCTTCCCTGATCCCTCCCAATCCTAGATTGTTACAGCCCCAAGATTGGATATATTATTCAGTATTGGGAAAGGAGCACATCAAGGCTGTATATTATCATCTTGCTTATTTAATTTATATGCAGAGTAAATCATGCAAAATGCTGGGCTGGGTGAATCACAAGCTGGAATCAAGATTGCCAGGAGAAATATCAACAACCTCAGATATGCAGATGATACCAGTCTAATGGCAGAAACTGAAGAGGAACTAAAGAGCCTTTTGATAAGGGTGAAAGAGGAGAGTGAAAAAGCTGGCTTAAAACTCAGCATTCAAAAAAAAACTAAGATCACAGCATTTGGTCCCATCGCTTCATGAAAAACAGAAAGACTGATGCTGAAGTTGAAGCTCCAATACTTTGGCCACTGATGTGAAAAGCTGACTCATTAGAAAAGACCCTGATGCTGGGAAAGATTGAGGGAAGGAAAAGAAGGGGATGACAGAGGATGAGATGGTTAGATAGCATCACTTACTCAAAGGACATGAGTTTGAGCAAACTCTGGGAGATAGTGAAGGACAGGGAAGTCTGGCATGCTGCGGTCCATTGGGTTGCAGAATCAAACATGACTTAGTGACTGAATGGCAAGATTGTATGCTTTTGTGACTCCAAGTTCAGGGTCTCACTTTCCAAGGTTGGGCTCCATTATTCATCTGACCATGTTTCTTAGAGCAGAGTGGTACAGGGATGAAACCTCATGACTCTTCCTCATCTCTAACCTCAGAACTAGAGTCTCTTCTTGTCACAGATACACACATCAGTGTCATGACTGCAATTTCAGGCCACCAAGTTTGGTGAGCAAAAAAATGCATATTTACTTATCTATTCATTGAATCCTGATGTTGGGAAAGATCGAAGGCAGGAGGAGAAGGGGATGACTGAGGATAAGATGGTTGGATGGCTTCACTGACTCAATGGATATGAGTTTGAGCAAACTCCAGGAGATGGTGAAAGACAGGGAAGCCTGGCATGCTGCAGTCCATGGGGTCGTGAAGGGTCGGACATGACTGAGCAACTGAGCAGCAACAAATCACTGAATCCAGCAAGCAGAATAATAGCACCTCCAAGATATCCACGTCCTAGTTTCTAGACCCTGTGGTTACATGGTAAGGGGGACCTAAGATTGCAGACAGAATTAATATCTCTAGTCAGCTGCCTTTTAAGATTATGCTGGTTTATGCAGGTGGTCCCAGTGTAATCACAAGGGCCCTTAAAAGTGCAAGAAGGAGGCAGCAAGGGAGATGTGACTATGGAAGACCAGAGTGTGAGGAGGACTTGGCCCACCATTGCTGGCTTTGAAGATGGAGGAAGTGGGCCTCAAGTCAAGGATCATGGGAAGTCGGCAGAAGTTGAAAAAGACAAAGAAACAGAGCTCCCCCTAGCATCTCCAGAAGGAAGACAGCCCCACAGACCTCTTGGGTTTTGTCCAGTGAGAAGCCATGTCAGACTCATAACCCACAGAACTATAAAATACATAATAAACGTGTGTTGTTTCAAGCCATTACGTTTGTGGTCTTTGTTACAGAAGCAAGAGGAAACTGATACCCTGAACTTAATCATCATGTTATGCCTCCATTCAATAAGGTAGTGGAAACTTAGGCTGTGACAGTTCCCTCTTCCCCCGGATTGTTGCTGAGTTCTAGGGGTGGGGTACCAAGAGATTGGGGTGAAGGAGCTCTGGACCTTTGTGGTCATTTATCCACACTGATGTCCTTTAAAGTAGTGTATCATGTTCCCTGATTCTCTGTTGTCAAAACACACAGGTTGAGCCTGTGGCGTCCCTCACTCTGGATTTTAGGACCCCTCCCAGCCTGGCTCCTGCTCTCAGCTGCTTGCATGCTCCTCTCAAGGTGGTGGTGGAGGGGGTCAAGGGAGGGGGTCAGATTGGCTGCTGTCCATCCTTACTCTGAAACCCCAAGAAATGCTGAGAGGCTGCCTCATGCCTTTCTTGCCTAGACAGGCCTGTAGCTTTCAGCTCTGCTCTCCTTCTCTAGGCTGGGCTCTGAGCACTCTGAGTGAGAGGTCCCATCCGAGAAGGGAGGCTGAGCCCCGTCTGGTCTCAGGTTCCCTGGCATGGGGGAATCTTTTCTTAGGAAGACACCAGCTTCTATCCTTTTTTACTTCTGTCCAATTCTCTCTCTCTGATTAGAAAAATTTTACATCCTTTGAGGCAACAAATCCTGCCTGAAACCATCAAATATTCTTCTAAATCTTTGTTCTAAGCCTGAACCTTAGCCATGAATCTGATTCCTTCGTGCTCTGATTCTGGTAAGAATCCTCTCTTTTAAAATGCTTTTTATTTCTTTTCTTAATTCTAAAAAAAATTTTGGCTGCACTACACTGCATGTGGAATTTTAGTTCCCCAGCCAGGGATCTAACCCATGCATACTCTGCAGCGGAAGCATGGAGCCCTAACCACTGGACAGCCAGGGAGTTCCTGAGACATCCCTCTCTTGAAGTCTGGAGGGTCCACGGTCTCCTGTCCCAGTGGGGAGCGTTATGAGATAACAATTGGAAATATTGATGGGAGGGATTCATACTACTAGATGATTTCCTTCACACCAGTAGTGGTGTCTGCCAGTCACTATCATTCTCAAGAGGAAACAGGTCTGACCATGATGCTTGTGTCTGGGGTAATCCCATTCATCATGGGGCTGGGGAGATATGGAGTGGTCAAACTTGAGAAAAAAGCTAGTATAGTTGTCATCTCGACCAGACTCTACCAGTCTGGAATATGAATCAGGAAACAGTGGATTGCCCAGCAGGCTGCTAGCATACGGATGGACAAGAGAACCCACAAAGAAAGCAGGGAAGCTGAAGATCAGAAGCAGACTAGTAGTGAAAAGCAAAGGAAATGAAGCACAGCCCCTGGTGTGGAAGACTCCAGACATGGGGTCCCTGAAGCTTGCTGAACCACAGAGCTGACAATAGCAGTTCCTAGATGCCAAAAGCTCGCTGCCCTTCTTGGGCTCAGGTGGCTGTGTAACAGTCCCATTACTTTAAGCAGCCAAATGAGGCTCTAACACATCATTTCATGTCCTTGATTCCAAAGACCATGTTATGCTGAGTTGTGTCCCCTCCAGATTCACATGTTGAAGTCTTAATGCTCAGTAACTCAGCATGTGACCTTATTTGGACATAAGGTCTTTAGAGATAATTAAAGCTAAATGAGATCTTTGGATTGAGCCCTAACCCAACCCAAGATGACTGGTGTCTTCATAAAAAGAGGCAATTTGTACACAGATAAACCCAGAGAGAGGGGCTTCCCCGGTGGCTCAGTGTAAAGAATCCACCTGCAGTGCAGGAGACGCAGGAGACACAAGTTTAATCCCTGGGTCAGGAAGATGCCCTGGAGAAGGGCATGGCAACCCACTCCAATATTCTTGCCTGGTGAATCCCATGGACAGAGGAGCCTGGTGGGCTACCCTCCAGGGGGTCGCAGGGAGTCGGACACGACTGAAGCAACTGAACACACACACACAAACCAGAGGGAAGCCTTGGGAAGACATGGAGAAGGCAGCTGCCTGCAAGCCAAGGAAAGGAGCTTCAGCGGAAACCAACCCTGCTGCTATCTCGACTCCCAGCCTCCAGAACTGTGAGAAAGTAAATTCTCTTGCTCAAGTCCCTGCTCTGTGGTGCTTTGTCATGGCAGCCCAACCAAACTGTTATGGGCCTTAAGACCCTTCACCCTAGGGTCCTGTGGTTGAGAGACAGTGGCTTGGCAGGACAGCATGAACCTTCCTTCTTGCCTCCTGAGGGACACTTTGTCAAACACAGCCCTCCCACCAAAAGAAAACCAGTGCCCATCTGTCAGCCCACCCCTCCCTACTCTTC
The DNA here is from genome assembly GCF_003369695.1 of Bos indicus x Bos taurus. Lineage (NCBI taxonomy): Eukaryota > Metazoa > Chordata > Mammalia > Artiodactyla > Bovidae > Bos > Bos indicus x Bos taurus. Next base: position 48,365,442 of record NC_040093.1, read on the forward strand.
TTTATGCCTCACTATCCTGCCTGGATTTCTTTCTTTTTTTTTTTTTTCCTGTCTGGATTTCTAAATACAATATGTTGGCTATCTTTCACTTGAAAGATGGGTCAAGTCTCTTTTGGGGTGAAAATGCATCTCCAAACCCCATCCGAGGGGATTGCCTCTTTCACGTTCAGGCTCTGAATTCAACCTTGTGTCACAATCCCTCCAAGTTTTTCTGCCATAATAAGTCCTTCCCAATGCCTCCAGAGCAGTGTTCCAAAGTTTCACACATTTGTTACTGGTTGATCACAAGATAATGTTAGATGATATGCAAAGAAACATTTTCTATGTTGATATTCATGTGTTTATTTGAATGTATAGTAGAAAAAATAAAGCCCACATGTCAAATCTGTGATTTCACAGATATTGTTGGTTATACTGAGGCTAACATAGATGCTTGAATTGACTAAGTCAGTACTGACAAAGAGATATGGCAAAAATCAGGGCAGGGGCATGAGAATGCCTGAAGTTTGGGGGACTAGGATTGTCATGGCCAATGTGTAGGGCAGGGAGGTGTGGAAATTGTTTGAGTACGACAAGCCTGCATCACTCCTCCGTGTAATCGGCCCAGGAAAACCCAACCTTGGCTGTCGGTGTCACAGGCACTAACACACCTGGAAAGCTGCCCAGGAACTCTCAGGGGAAGCCAGGAAGGTCCTCAGGAATTCATGCTGCTGCAGGGCCTTTTGCTTCCAAGTTGGTAGGTGTCTAAGGGGTCTGAAGGGGCTTCACTTTTCCCAAACTCCTTGGCCTTTTCCAAGGTGAGCACCCTCAGCTGTGAAATGAATTTGGTTCCCCCGTTTACGCGTTAGACAAATGCAAGCCCTGTCTGTGAGCCCGGCCACTCAGCAGCACCCTGCAGGGAACGCAACTGGCACCTATAACCCGCAGACCCCAACCCGCTGCGAAGCTGAAGCGGCATCCTGGGGGGGGCATGGGGAAGGGGCGGCAGGTGACACGGGGCATCAGCAAATGGTCAGCCCACCGCACGCGGACATCCAGGCAAGCACGGAGGCCTGTGTCCCCAAGCCCAGGGTGACACAGCAGCCGCCAGGTAGGTCTCCCTGTGCAGCCGAAAAATCACTTACCTGCAAATGGTTATGACTCCCTCATTTGACTGAGTTTTAGCTTGTTAGTTCTAAGGAGCCTTTAAAAAATTGAATATTATGGGAAAGCATGCAACTGTGTGGGCCCTTTCTGATGTAACTGTGCATCTCCCGCTATATTCATCCAATGGCATTTAAGGCTCATTAAATTTTGAATCCCATGTCACCTGCCTTGGGCTCAGAATAGTTCTCCGTGTGCCTTTTGTCTCCCAACTCCATTTTAATGGAAATTACTTCCATTCACCTCTCTTCTTCCTGCTAGCAACACCGATCTTTAATAATCTCCAAAGCAGAACCATTCACTCTGTGAACGTGTCATCTGGAGAATACACTGGACCCTGGCAGGTGTAAACTGCTAACGGTGACAACGTGAGGAGCAGGATTAGAATATTCCCCTTCTCCTTTCTGTTCTGGCTTTGCAAAAGGATAGCGTCTGCTCACTCTCAATGTCACTGCTGGCTGATAGCTTCGTCAGACCCTGGACTGTGTTTTGTGTCTTAACCCAGGAAATTTCTGTGGTCTAACACAGGAGAAGCACATACCCTACCTAAGGGCAGCCACTGGTCATAATAAATCAACCTTACATACCGCTTAATGAGTGCAAGACACTATTTCCCATGCTTATAACTGGCTGATGTGGGGATTATCCTCTTTTTGGTAGATAAGGCAATGGAAGCACAGAGAAGTTACATAAACCACCTGAAGTCACACAGCAATCAGGCTGTGTGGCATGGATTTGAACCAGGCCATCTGAAGCTAGAAACCGACTTCTATCCACCCTGTTATACCCATCACCACACACCTCTAACTGATGGCTTTCCCACAGTAACATCAGACAGGCATTGCCAGGTTTTCAGATTTTTTTCAGAGAAGCCAAAAATCTGAACTTTTACATAAACTGTCTCAATTTTGTAAAACTGGCGAGTAAAACCATTTTTTTAGCATTGCAAAGGACAATTAAAATGTTTATCAACAGAAACTGAGACCCCCAGTTTAAACTAACTCTTTAAAGAGAGCTAAGTAGTCATCAAATTCAGACCCTTCTGTGATAACAAGAAAGTTCCTTTCTTCAAAACTGGAAAGAGCCCTGAGGGCAGGAGAATTCAGTGCTGGGACCCAGGTTGGATACCCCGAAAGCCACTATGCTTCACAGAGCAGGCTGCTCCTCCAACCGTGACAGTGACGTGTCTCTAAAGAAGGGTTCAAGGAGATAGGCTTTGCGATTGGTTGACGCCTGTGCTGCACTAAATCAATGCAGCCAGTGTAGCAACCAGCATAAGAAATGTCAGCTCTCATTAGCCTGTGTATAAATCTGCCTCCACGAGAAGCAGGATGAGAGAACAACAGGGAAAATGCCAGGAAGCAGGAACATATGTTGTTCACACAAAGAGAGCCTCCGACAATGGGTGTCTTCCTCCACCACCCAGGCACCTGGAGCGAGAAGGCTTTGTTTTGCCTCCCTGACTCCCTGTCCCCACCCTCCTCCATAGCCGGAGCCCAAGAAATGTGTTTTCTCATCCATGGTAGGAGGTTCTGCTAAGTGTTTGCTGACACAGCTGAACAGTCGTAAAATGTCATAAAGAGTAAATGACTTGATAATGCAAAACAGTAATTAGGATGTGGTACATGTTTATGCTATTTACATATTTTAACACCCTAGTATTAACGCGTCTTCCTGGGTAGTACATAAATGCCTTTGTGCGATGCATCCTGGCTGCCACAGACAGGCATGCCAAGACAGGCACCCCACGTGTCCCTTCCTCTTCTCTCCTCATCCTGAATCTGCATTCTTGGGAGCCCACCTGGCAGGAAAGTGGGCAGCAGATCACCCTCCACAGGACACACAGGCGTGGATGCCATTGGAGGAAACTCAGAAGAGAAGGAAGTGCTGCCCTTAGTGAGAAATCCCACTGTAGGCTGTCTAGAGGGGCTGGAGGCAGTAGGTGAGCTGATAAATGAGTAACAACAGCTCTCATAATAAAAATAAAAAGCTACAACCCCTGATTTGTAGCATTTGCCAGTTTCCAGGGAGTAAACCCTCCCACCATGGCCAATTTCAAGCTTTCAAAGCAGAATACAGTGTTGGGAAGAGATGCACCCGGCCGGCTCTCAGAGGCAAGCTGTTTCTATCACACATCAGTTGGAGGTCATAGGCCACTATCTGATTGGCTTCAGCCACTGCCTTAACCCCTTTGCATGCAGAGAGTTATGATAAAGGCTGTGGATACGAGGCTATATTCCACATGTTTTCCAAGATGCCAGGGCCCAGTTCTTTTCTGTGCAAAACAACTTGAGGTGGGAAGCTAGTAGTCGGTCGCACAGCTCTTGCTGCACAAAAGGGGAAACTGCAGCCCAGAGTGGGGAGGAATTTCTGCAAAGGCACACAGCAATCTGGCCTCAGCGTCGGGAAGCTGGAACTCAGGTTTTCTTATTCTCAATTCAGTGCTCTTTGCCTGTGTCTCCTGATTCCTGTCCAGGCGTCACAGCTTTCTTCTGTGCTTCCAAGGTCTCTTCCTCACCAGCCCCTGTGTGTTAGCGTGTACATGCATGCTGGAAGACAGGGCCTGGCGGGCTTACAGAGCCCTGCATGGTGATGATGGTTGCCAAGTAACAGGAAGGCATCATGATGGGGAGCCTTCCTCTGCAGATACGGGTAAATGGGTGCAGCAGGAACTAGAACCTTCCTGGAGAAGAAGAAATTGGCAATGTCTGGTGTGAGGGTCTTGATTTAGAAATGGGGCATACCCAAGGCTTCCCTGGTGGCTCAGTGGTAAGGAATCAGCCTGCCAAGGAGGAGACATGGGTTCAATCTGTGGGTCAGGAAGATTCCCTGGAGAAGGAAATGGAAACCCCTCCAGTATTCTTGCCTGGGAAATCCCACAGACAGAGGAGGCTGGTGGGCTACAGTCCATGGAGGTCACAAAGAAGTCAGACACGACTTAGAGACTAAAACAAGGAGGGGTGTCCATAGAGATGTTATGGATAAATCAAACCTTGAAGAGGAGCTGGTCTCTGCCCTCAGTAGAGAAACTGAGGCTCAGCTCGAGGAAAGGACTTGCCCAAGCTTACACCATTAGTTGCTAGCACAGCCAGGGCTACTGGAAATGGATGAGGTAGGATCTGGGGTTCCCACTGAACCTCAGCGAATATGAAAGAAGACTCACAAGGCAAAAGCAGTCCCAACACCAAGCCGGGAGGTTTAACAATAGCATCCATGGCCACATGTCTGGGATGTGCTGTGAGGAGTTGTCCCTGCCCACCATGAAGCCTTCTCTTCCCATCCTGGAGCCTGGGGAGGGGAGAGAGCCAGGACGCAGCGAGAAGGAATGATGCTGACGTCATGGGGGGCCATCAAATTCTGAGGGGTCACTCGGCTGAACAGATGGCAGGCAGATATTGGTTTTAACTCACACATGGTTGAGTAAATAATGTTTAAGTTTTTCTTGCCAGCCTGGGGAGCCGAGCAGATCGCACTGAGTGGAGGTGCCCCCACCTCCCGCCCGCATCATCTGCTCTTCCCGGGGTTTTCATTTCCTACCCTGTTTGTGCTTTAGAGCATGGCTGGCTGGTCAGGAAGCCATGCCCTTGGAGGCAGGAGCAAGTGTGCGGAAAGAGGGAGGGAGGGGGCGGAACGGGGTGGGGAGGCAGCCTGGCACTTGATTGCAACATGTGCCTGGTAGTACCTGTCAGGCAGGATCACAGTCAAGGGCATCATAGGCAAATTGCCTGGGGGTTGGTCGTACTTTAATTCTTGGTAACAGAGAACCTCACAAGACAAGACTAAGGGATGCACTTGATCTGCCTGCCAGAAAGATAATCTCTCCTTCCACAGATCAAAGAGCTGGGTCTGGGGAAACTTCCAGGCAGGACTTCTGGGTTCTAACCCTGACTCAAGCGCTCACTGGTTTGAGGCATTTCTCTTAATTTCTCTGAGCCTTGGTTTCCCCATGAGTCCAGTGAGGCTGTTGACTACTCTCAAGGCAAGAAGGATTTGAATGAACAAAGTGTGCATGAGTGGAAGAGGAAGAATGGGGACTTGGATGGTGAATTAACCTGTGAGTCCCTAATGCAGCAGAAATGAATTTACTGCATCATCATTTTGGGGCACTTCCTCAATCAAGTCTTGAGACACAGAAAGGAGGGAGACATAGCTCCTATGCCCAAGGAACTCGCATATGAGTGGGGCAACAGAGAACAAAATTACAAGAGTGGTCATTACAAATGGGCTCTGGGGTCAGACTCTCCAAGCTCATGTTCCTGTTTGTTGCCTAAAATTGTATATCCTTGGGCTAGTAACCTCTGTGCCTCAGCTCTGCCATCTCTAAAATGGGTATAATAAGAGTAGCTACATCACTGGGATGTGTGAAGACCAAAAAAGATGCAATCAAAACCAGTGACATGGTGGTGCCCAGGCCTATGGCAAAGGCTTACAAATGTCAGTTGTTATGACCATGTGCTGTGCCAGCAACTGCCCAGGATGCCAAGAGCACCAGGAGAGGGACTCATCCTAGCCTTTTGGGGAGCTCATCAGGGAGGGCTTCTGAGGGCGGGGACTCAGCTGAATCTTAAAGAACACATTGAGTCAGCATGAAAAGGCAAATTCATGAGGCGACATATGTATACCTATGGCTGATTCACGCTGATGTTTGGCAGAAAACAACACAGTTCTGTAAAGCAATTATCTTTCAATTAAAAATAAACAAATTTTTAAAATTCATGGAAAAAAAGCAAATTCAGTTAACAAATACTGTGGAGCAAGGACTTTGGTGAGAGTAGAGAGCAAGATGGGCAGGGCCCATGCTTCCCTGCAGCTCATTCTCGACCTGAGGTCGGCAAACTTGAAGAGTCAGATAGGAAGTGTTTTCGGCTTGCTGGTCCATACGGTATCTACCACAGCCATCCAACTCTGCTATTTTGGTGTGAAAACAGCCACAGGCAGTACAGGCATAAACAGGCATGCCGTGCTCCCATAAAACTTTAATTTTGAGGATGTTAATGAGACATCGTTTCACAGTATATAAAAATGCAGAATCGTTACACTGTACACCTGAAACTAATTTCACATTATATGTCAATTATACTCGATTTTAAAAAAACCTTGATTTTGAAAGCTGAAATTTGAATTTTATATAATGTTCACATCATGAAATATCACTTTTCTTTTTTTCCTTCCCATTAAGAAACGTAAAACACATTCTTACCTCCTGGGATATACTGAAAATAGGCCATGGGCTGGATTTATCCCTTGGGCCATAGTTTCCAAGTTCCTGTTTCAGGGTAACAGTAGACATGGAGTCAACAGAAACATGAAAACTTTGCATAGTGGCCAGTGGAAAAAAAAAAGATATCACTCTTTATGTGGTGAGGCAATAAGAATGGAGAAGATTCTGATTTAGTTAAGGTGGAAGGCTCTATGACGAACTGAAATTTGGGCTGAAGTCAAATGATCAAATAAAAATGAATATTCCAAATTCTGGGCAAAGGGAGGACCCATTCAAAGGCAGGCTCAAAGCCTACGCATGTTAAGGGCAGAAAGAAGACCAGGAGAAAAAGACCTGGAACATAGGATTTGTAAGGGAATTGGCTGGAAAAGAGATGAAAAGACCCAGAAAAATAATGAAAGCTTGAGTTTATAAGGAGACCACATGTGATTAATTCAATATTTATGGAAATGGCCTTGGTTTGATTGAAGGAAAATATTTGAAAAGGGATTCACTATGTAAATAGCTTCTGTGATTTCTTGTTTCTACATACAGACAAAAGGAGGGGATGTGTTAAAGCTTGCTGAAATGCTCAATCAGTGTCAGTCATTATCAGCTCCAGCTCTAAATCTCTGTCTTCTGCAGAGGATAGGACCAGGCTGAGACCTGCAGAACCTCCAGGTGTGGACCATGCGTGACTTCTGGCATATCTGTTAAGACTCGTTTCTCATTCATCACAGTGGAAACGCTGGACTCTGTAGCCACAGCCCCTGTGCCCCTGGTTTTGCTAATCCTGGCCTTGGCTCTTCGGTGGTGTCACCAAAATAGAGTGATAAGAGAGATTTGGCCAAAATGTCAACTTCCCAAGTTGGTGAGGAGGAATGTTCTGGCTTTTGATGCTCTTAATGATGATATGGATCCTGGCTCTCTTTCCTGGTGGTCCCTCTCACTGACATTGCTGCTTAGGCAGGAAAGAGAATTAAATGTTTCAGGAAGAAATTAGAATTTGAAAATCTGTTGAAAAAAGCATTTCCACACATCCCTGGGTTGAAGAATCGGATGGAGAGGCTACCTCCGGGCTTGGCAATTATACCAGCTGAACCTCTAGATTCTGAGAGCTGAAAAATGTGGAATCTCACCTCTCATGTCTACACTCACATATGCACGGGTACACACACACACACACACACACCCCACACATACACACAAAGCTCCCATAATTCCAAACTAAGTGGTTTCCAAAGCCATACCCTATTTAACTTGAGCTTTATCAATTAAATAAGTAGTACCTTTTTTTTTCTTTTGCCATTCTGCAGCTGTTGCCATCTGCCTAATTTCAATCAATTAACTTTTACTTAAAAACACTAAGTTTCTTGTTGTTGCAGCACTGGGCCAATTGTATAATAAACTGTGAGTGTGAAGGAGACGAATCAATCACAGTGGCCTTTCTATGGAACAAAGCCGCTGTCAGAGCCACGTCTTCCCTGGAATCTCGGGCACGGAGCAAGGTAAGCGGGACTGAAGGGCCTGGACAGGGATTCAGGCCCGGGGGTGGGCATCCTGACAGTCTCCTGCCTGAATGGCACCCAACTCAGGAGCCAGGGCAGGAGCTTGGAGTGGATTACTGTGTAGACAGAGTGGGTGTTTCATTGGAGGAGGGGACCAGCAAGATTGATTTCCAGACTGAGCACGGGAGAGAAAGAGGGAAACCTGGGGGCTTGGGCAGAAGGTGAGGAAGGGGAGAAGGATGCTTATATCTCAGAGGAAGAGTAGGGAGGCCCTCTCCCCCACCAGCTCCAGTCCCCCCAGCCCATCTCTGGTCCCCACACCCACAGCCCACAGCCTCAGTCGGCACACGTGATCTGGTCCTAACGTTGGCAAAGCACAAGGTTTTAAACTTTAATCTAAATGCCTGCCCCCCCACGGTCTTCAAAGCATGTGGAGTCTAGCTCTGCGCACCTGCCAGCCTCTCCTCCCAGCTCTCACCCTGGTTCCCGCTGCTCTGGCCACTCTGCTTTTGGAGAAGCCCTGGGAACCCTCCCAGCACACTCTGCCTCCGGGTGAAGCATCTGTATTCCCCACCCTCCGTGCTCTTCCCTGATGGCTGGCTTCCCCTCCTCACCCAACCCCTGCTCATCCTTCCAGTGGCCTTCCCTCAGCTCCGCGTGCAGCACTGTCTTCTCGTGTCTTTATTTGCAACCGACATGTCACTTCCCCTCTGATTCATCTACAGGTTCAGTGTGTGAGATGGAACCCAGCACACAGTAGGCGCTCAGTAAATGCTCATAGTGTGAATAGACAGGCGGCTCAGGCTGGTGTCTGCACCTACAGCGGTGACCACCTTCCTGCGTCCTGGCCTTGTCTCCAAGCTCTCCACTCCGTACCTTTGCCCTCTGACTGGAGACCTCTTCATTCTCCCCGCGGGAGCTACCAGGCCTGTGCCGCTCTGTCCCTGCCCCATCCCTGCATGAAATACCCCTCAAAACCCACCACAGTGCTGGAGCTTCTCCTCCAGGAAGCCTTCCTTTTTAAATTAATTCTTATTGGCGTATAGTTCCTTGACAGGGTTGTGTCGGTGTCTACTGTAGAGCAAAGTGAGTCAGCTATGCATACACATGTAGCCCCTCCTTTTAGTCTTCCCTCCCATTCAGGTCACTGCCGCACTACACAGTAGGTTCTCATTAGTTACCTGTTTTATATATAGGATCAATAGTGTACAGAGGTCAATCCCAATTTCCTCCTTTCCCCCTTGGTATCCACACACTGTTCTCTATGTCTGTGTCTCTATTTCTACTTAGCAAATAAGATCATTTGTATCATTTTTCTAGATTCCACCCATTTGTGTTAATAATAGACAATATCTGTTTTTCGCTTTCTGACTTACTTCACTCTCTGTGACAGTCTCTAGATCCATCACGTCTCTACAAATGACCCAATTTCATCCCTTTTTATGGATGAGTAATATTCCATTGCATATTTTGCATCACATCTTCTTTATCCATTTCTCTGCTGATGGACATTTAGGTTGTAGATAGCCTTCCTAGACTATGTGAGTTGTGTCTCTTTGTGACCCTATGGACCACCAGGCTCTTCTGTCCATGGGATTCTCCAGCCAAGAATACTGGAGTGGGTTTCCATGCCCTCCTCTGGGGGCATTTCCTGACCCAGGAATTGAACCCTTGTCTCTTATGTCTCCTGCATTGGAAGGCGGGTTCTTTACCACTAGCATCACCTGGGAAGCCCTCCTTGACCACACCAACTTCCAAAAATAATTTCTTCCTTTGAGTCTGAGCATCATGGACTCTTCATCCCATCACAATTACCCAGGAACCTTCCAGCAGTCCAGGTGCCAGCACCCTCTCCTAGACTTGGGTTTAGGAAGCCAGGATGAGTCTGAAACACATTTTTAAAGCTCTCCTGATGGTTCTGTCAGTCAGGTTTGCAATTGGTTTGGTGGTTCTGCTTGGTTTTTAGTTCATTTCAACTCTCCCAGTGAGATAATAATCAGCTGAAAGGTTGGCAGTGTTATTCACTCCCTCCCGAATATCCAACCCATTCAAGCAAACAGGGAGGGCTCCATAGATACCACTGCAGAAGACGCAGCAGGAGCCTCCAGAGTATGGAGTGAAGCGCTGGGTGCAGCACGGTCCGGAGACAAAACGGGTATTTGGAGTTGAATAGACTTAGGGCTGAGTCCTGGTTTTGGCACTTACCCCAACGTAACTTCAGGCTGCCAACTTCGCTCCCTGAGCCCCGTGTCCTTCATCGTAGAGTGAGGACAATACCAGACCTCCTGAGCTCATGTTATGGTGAAGACTCTTGGTGCCATCTATCAAGGACAGGGTTTGGCAGAGTGCCCAGTATGCAGTAAGTGCTCAATGAATGGTTGAGCTTTTGTTACTTTTGTTTCTAAAGCAAGGTTTGCAAAGAGGCTCCACATCCCTCCATGGGCCGCCAGAGCTGACTCAGCAGCAACACAGGGCCCATTTTGTAATTTCCCAGCCCCTCCACCTCCCCGCTCCCAACTCAGGTTGGGGGTCTACTCAAGCAGCTGCATCCCCTCACAGGCCCTCTCTCCCACTCCACCTGCCAATCATGCCACACGGCCACACAGCCAGCCCCCCACTCAAGGAGCCTGGCCGTGCAGCAGCCTCACAGCACACGCAGGGCTCACACATGCTCGCCTGGCCACCTGGCATGCAGGCCTGTGTGCTGCCATGGCACGGTGCCCACTCCCAGGCACAGCGAGGCCAGTGCACGGCCCGGCAGATGGCAGCAAGGTGGGGGCCAGGAGAGAAGTGAGAGTTCCTGCTGGTGCTGGAGGTGAGGGGTTGGGGGGAGGCATCGGAATGGGGAGGGAAGGAGGCTTGGCAGGCAGGCCAGAGATGTGGTCATGGCTTGTGTTTGTGGAGCGGACTCCCACATTGCAGTTCCTGGCTGGGTTTTCCCCGAGGCCTGGCTCAACCCAAGCCCGGTCATGACAGTGAAGCCACTGCTGATGAACTGAGGCCTGCAGACAAGGACGATTCTGGGACTGAGAGTCCAGGATTACTCTCAGTAGATTCCCCTGCTTCCTGATCTGAAAGCCATCCTCATCTCAATTCAATCCAGACAAATTCAACGATTCTGGGAGTGTCTGCTCCAGCCCCAGCATGGTGTTCTGGAAGAGGGCTGAACTGAAGTCAGGGTGCTCAGGCCAGTCCCAGATCTGCTGCTGGGCTATCATACCTTGGCCCCCAGAGTCTGGGCTGATGCATCGGGTGATGAGATGGGGTCACAGTGACAGAGATGATATGTGTGCCTGGCCTTGGTGGATTCAGTCATATATCCTTAAGGAGAGAAGCAGGAGAGATACATGTCTGAGTGTCATCTCTGGGTTTGGGGAGAGAAGGGTGCCATATGGGTAGTCTCCAGAAAGGGACAGGAGAATTTTTACAGAGACCGCCGCACAAAGGGGCTCCAAAGTCCGCCTCTCCTGTGTCTTCCATTCTGGCTCTGCAGTGTGCCAGCTGTGGGGCTCTTAGAAAGTCAGCTGACTTCTCTGGATATCATGTCTTCACCTGAGAGATGGGATTGGAGTAGTTCTTACTCCTTGCGTCCCAAGGATTTCATTAGATCTATTAGCACAGAGCCTGGGACACAGTCAGATTCTGTTTATAGACATTCCAAAAGGACAACAGAAATAAAGAACTTACCTCTCTTATGAAACCCTCAATAACTAACACAGCCCATTAAATATAACCAATGTGGGGTGCATGCTAAGTTGCTTCAGTCATGTCCAACTCTTTGCGGCCCCATGGACTGTAGTCTTTCAGGCTCCTCTGTCCCTGGGATTCTCCAGAGAAGAATACTGGAGGGGTTGCCATTTCCTTCTCCAGGGGATCTTCCCAACCCAGGGATCAAACCCTCATCTCTTATGTCTCTCGCATTGCCACGTGGGTTCTTTACCACCAGCACCACCTGAGAAGCCTCACATGTGACCAACAAATAGGGCTAATATTTAGGGAGAATTACTCCATGCTAGAATTCACTTAGGTCACCCCTCTCCACCCGTCCACAATGCCTGGGAAGAGTGGGTATATAACAATTCTCCTTTTACAGATGAGAAAAAACTGGAGCCCAAGTTATGGAACATACTTAAGACTGAATTCAGAGAAGGCAATGGCAGCCCACTCCAGTACTCTTGCCTGGAAAATTCCATGGACGGAGGAGCCAGGTAGACTGCAGTCCATGGGGTCGCTAAGAGTCGGACACAACTGAGCGACTTCATTTTCACTTTTCACTTTCATGCATTGGAGAAGGAAATGGCAACCCACTCCAGTGTTCTTGCCTGGAGAATCCCAGGGACGGGGGAGCCTGGTGGGCTGCCGTCTATGTGGTCACACAGAGTTGACACGACTAACTAAAGCGACTTAGCAGCAGCAGCAGCAGCAAGACTGAATCGTCGGAATGTTGACCACAGAGATTTGGGCACAGCTCACTGAAGATTCTCAATCCTTCATGGCTTCATTGTTCTGCCCCCACCTGAGAATGTTCCTGGGCATCCCTCACCCAACCCCCTGAAGCTAGCAATGGAGCAAGTTTCTCTGGGTACCTACAATGGGTGGTCCTGGTCCCCAAGGATTTCAGAGGAGCCAAAGGAGAGGCCAGTGCTCCTTCTGCCCTGTGACCCACATAGCTGCGGGGTCCGGACCCTGGTGACCTCCGACCTCTGCTGTTCCTCCAGCCCTTCTGACCTCCCTGCTGTTGCCTAAACCCTCGAAGTTCATTCTCAGCCAGTTCCTTAGCAGAAGAGGCCTTTGTTCTTGCTGTCCCTCTTACCTGGGACACTTTCCTTGTTCTTCCTGGGGCTGCTCAGTATACCGTTCTCAACTCAAATGCAGCTCTTCAGAGATTCGCTCCCTGATATCCCCAACCCCTGTTCCATGCCACCATGTTCCGCACATCTGAAAGGATCTTACCGCCTATCTTCTTCCTTTCTAGCAGTCTCCTCACAGGAGAAGATGATCTCTTCAGTGAAAGGAAAAGTCCTTGTCCACCTATGGACCGAGTGTGCACTCCCCAGCACTGAGGGCAGAGACCACCACCAAATAGGTGCCCAATTAAACCTTGTCAGCTGCTGTCCTAAATACCAAGGCATGGAGGATACTGGTGTGGGGAGGTGTACCCCCTGCCTGGGCCAACGCAGGCTCCCCTGGAAGAGTTCTAGGGCTGCCAGAGAAGGGCATCTGCCCCAGGAGAAGGCTGGCTCCAGGCTTCCTCCGCCTCCTCCAATGCTGCGGCATAAAGTCTGGGTCATGGTGACCTGTTGGAGGGGGAGGATACAGCCTCTGGCAGCAAACCCTCTTCAGATGCAAGGAACTCTGAGTCACGGCTCTTCACAGAGAACCCAGCAGGGTGCCTGGAACTCAGCACCTGGAGCCTCCTGAGGGCCAGGGACCCTGCCTGAGCCCCCACCCTCCTCTCAGGTCTGAGCAGGCACAGCGGGGAGGCCTCTGGGCCCCATCTGATGCTCCCACCTAAACACCATCTCCACGCCCAGGAAACTTTCCCCTGTGAGGTGCTTCTGTTGGAATTATGTGCTGGCTGTGTTAGAAGCCGAAGAGGAACAAGGGCTCTTCGGAGATGCTAAAGAGTCCTCCAGCCTAAAGACACAGCTTAGAAGAGTGTGTGCCTCCTTTGGCACCTAAATTTCCCTGCTTGGAAGCAGGACTTTGTCATGGGTGTGGGCAGCTATCTTATGATCGCATCCTGAGTCTCCAAACACCCCCAGCTCAGGGAACTGCGTGTAACTCCAAGTCATTTTACTTGGCTTTCCCAATGGTTTTCCACCTCCTTGAATTCTCCTCCCTCTGCTTCTCCTCTGCTCTAGAGGAGCATTGGAAACATCATTTCCAATTAGTAGCTATATGATCCTGGGCAAGTCATTTAACCCCTCCATATTTCAATTTCTTCACTGTTAAATGGAAATATTAATAAAAATGCCTATCTTAGAGAATTGCAAAGACTTATTAATCCAATAATGTATGTAAAGCACTTAGATCAATGCCTAACACAGAGTAAGCACTTAACAAATTATTCTCGTCATTATTGTTGCCACTGTTAAGCAAATGATAATAAATAAATCCCCAAATCTCAGTGGCTTAACACAGTAAAAACTTGTTTCTTATTCACATCACAGTCTAACATAGGTATCCCCTCTACACAGTGAATTCAGGGCTCTAGGATCTTTGCATGATATGGCTACAGCTTCAGAATCTCAATACTCAGCTGTTGAAAGGGGAAAGAAGATGGAAGCTGTCACTTGAGAGAGTTGGGAGTGTCTGGTTTAAAAATGCTATTGCTCCCACTCATATTGGCTGAAATTCAATCACATGGTCTTGCCTAACTGCAGAGAGTGCTGGGAAATGTAGTCTGAGTATCCAGAAGAGGGGTGGCTTGGTGGACAACTGGTCTCTGCCACCATTTTTCTTTTTTTATTATCATGCCATACTCCCACTCAGAAACTATTCCGTAATACTTCCACATCCACAGTTAAAGCTCCCACCTGCAGCAGCTTACCTCGATTTGACACCGCGTGTGTGTGCGCGTCTGTGCTCGGCCATGTCCGATTCTTTGCGACCACATGCACCATACCTTGCTGTCCATGGGTTTTCCCAGGCAAGAATTCTGGAGGGGGTTGCCATTTCCTCCTTCACCTCCTCCAGGGAATCTTCCTGACCCAGGAATCGAACTTATGTTTCTTATGTCTCCTGCATTGGCAGACAGATTCTTCACCACTGAATCACCTGAGAAGCTCCTCAATTTGACAGTACCTTAATTCTTAACCCCACCCTAGCTCCTCTCAATACATATACCTGCTTTAGCCAAACCAGCAACCTGCATACTTAATAAGGGTATAAGAGATGTGAATTGAGACATGGATATAGAAACCTTTTCTCTGTGACTGCCTCTCATTGTGGGCAAAAGCCGTGCCGACTTTGTATTGCCACCTCCCAACAGTCTCCTAGGAATAGTCAGTAGCAAAGAAATGTTAATCGATTGAATCAATGTCTTTATCTCAAAGACATTCTGAATTATTTGATAATTGATCTGGGCAGCACAGCATGATGACAAATGGTGCTGATCCTTAGCTTCAGCATCGGGGAGACATTTGGGAATGGTGGGGGCTGTGGGGAATTTCTGACACTCATAAAAACTGAAAGTACAGCTGTTGCTTCATGACAGCTGAATGTGGTGATTGTGGAATCTTGTCTTTTTGTTTTTAAAACAATAAAAGTGGAATTTTTATGTAAAATCCCTCGGCTTTTAAAATGCTTAAAACATTATACGTTAAAAAGAATCACAAAAAATATAATGTGGGAGAAAAAACCCACAGTGTGGGCCAAACAGAATACATCTGAGGGCAATGCCAGCCTAAACCTATCTTTATGCAGCCTCTGCTATAGACCTTCTTGTGTAGCTGAAAAAATAGCATAGCAATTTCAACAGCCAGAATTGCTCTTCTACATGAAAACAGACAAAAGAGGGAGTCCATGGAGAAAACAGATCTTGGCCCTTTGGTAATGATCCATTTGTGAATTCAGGTAAGGATGCTAAATATTTCTTTTAGCTCTTCCAGATGTCAAGCTTTTGGGTAAATCATCACTTTTTCTTTTTTCTCTCCTACTCATGGGCACTGTATTAGGGTTCTCCAGGGAAACAGAACCAAAAGAATACATGTATGTATGTATGTATAAAGAGATTTATTATGAGGAATCAGCTCACACAAGTATGGAGGCTGAGAAGGCTCCAAAATTGGCAGTTAGCAGGCTAGAGACCCAGATGATGCCGTGATGTAGTTCCAGTTTGAGTCTGAAGGCCTGAGAAGCAGGATAGATGATGGTGTACAATCTATTCCAAATTCCAGCAGGCTGGAGACCCAAGAAGAGCCAGTGCTTCAGTTCAAGTCCAAAGGTGGGAAAAGACCCATGTCCCAGCTCAGCAGTCAGGCAGGAGTTCCTCTTTTCACCGTTACTGTTCCAGCCAGTTCTTCAAAGGATTGGATGAAGCTCCTCTCATGTTAAGGAAGGCATCTGCTTATTCAGTCCACTGATTCAAATGTTAATCTCACCCAGAAACATCTGACAGATGGATGCATCCAGAATAACATTTGGCCAAATGTCTGTGCACCCTGTGACCCAGTCAAGTCGACACACAGAGTGAACTACCACAGGTACCTATCGAGGCTCCTAATCTTATCTGCCTTCCCATTTGGACACAGCGTTGTGCAGTCACTGCTGCACGTTCTAATTTCACTCTGTGGCCCCAGGCACATCTCCCAGTCACCCTGCCTTCCATTATTCACACCAGGGGGTCAGAGTTGAATTCTGTGCCCCCCAAGATCTCTTCTACCTTAGCACTTCCTGCCGCAGGCTGCCATGGGCACTTGAAATCAGAGCAGACCACATTTACCAGACACATTGCTTGTGACTTTATTGAATAATTTGTACAAAACCTCCAAGAATAATTTATTCACCCAGTGGTGTGAGATCAGAGAAAGAAAATCAATAGAGCGGTGTCTCAGTCGTTTTTTATTTTCTAAACCTCGAAGAGATTTTTATTCCATTTCAGAGTCCTTGCAGGCACCTTCCCCTACAATGTGTCTTTATGGCCAACTTTCAGGATGCCTAAAGAGACTCATTTCAGGTACTGAAGTCCTGCCTCTCCTGGAAAGCCCAGGGGAGAGCCCTCCTGGGAGCAGCCTTTCCCAGGTTTTATCTTGACATTTGAGAAATTACTGGAGAAGAAAGGGGGGATGGTTCAGAGGGAAAGCCACATTCTCTGTCTCCCTGCCTTGGCTCAAAGTCATTCTGGGAAGAAATTTAAAGGCCAGTTGTTTCCCTTCAATTGCCACCTCTCCAACAACTTAAAATTGTTACACACAATTCTCCTCCATCAAGGTAATGCGCAAACTGACACTTTGTGTAAACAGACTCACTGCTCTGGCTGAGTGTAAAGAATGTCCATAGATCTTCCACTTTCTTTTCTGCAGCAAGTGGAGAGCATCACCAGCCCAGGAGCTTCAGAACTTCTTCTGTCTTCTGGACTTAGCAGGTCAGGTAAGTAAAATGAGAGGGAAAGACTTTGGTCCTGGCACTGCCACTGACCAGGTTTGCGTAGGAGACTTGATCTCGTCAAACCTCAATTTCCTCATCTGTAAAATGGGTATCACACTTTCTATCAACCTTCTTCATGGAATTATATGAGGAACACATGGTTATTAAGCTCTCCCTGCTAGCAATAACCTGCAACTTTCAGGTTGCTGGTTAAGTATCTATAACCTGCTAGTTAAGCTCCACCTGGTTACAAGCAACAGAAAACAACTCTGGATGCCTGGACAAAAATAGATCCACTGGAAGCATAAACGGGGTTCACAGGGTCCATAGGACCCTGCAGAATCAGGACTGGAGACAGATGTGGCCACAGTTCTTGAACCACTTATCACACCTGCGGAGTTCTAGCTCTACACCCATGCTTGTACTCGGTCCATGATGCTGGGGCTCTAACTTCCCAAACTCCACCCTTCCTGCTGGGGCTTCCCAGGTGGCGCTAGTGGTAAAGAACCTGCCTGCCAATGCAGGAGACGTAAGAGATGTGGGTTCAACCCCGGATTAAGAAGATCCCGTGGAGGAGGGCATGGCAACCCACTCCAGTATTCTTGCCTGGAGAATCCCATGGACAGAGGAGTCTGGCAGGCTACAGTCCATGGAATCACAAACAGTGGGACACAACTGAAGCAACTTAGCATGCACTGACCTCAGTTGAGGTCACTAAAGGGAAAGTCTCCTCTCCTTTACGTCTCAAATATCCTTCTGCTTTTGTAAGGATACCTGTCATTGGATTTAGGCCCCATTCTAAATCTAGGATGATATGACCTCAAGATGCTTTATTAATTTCTTCTGCAAAGACTCTTTTTTCCAAGTGAGATTGCATTCATGGGTCCCAAGTGAACATATCAACCCACTATAGTGAGAGAACCATTCAACCCACTACAAATGGAGACATCTCTTTTCCTGTTCTGATTAGTTGCTCATCCTTCACTTTTATGATCAGAATAGTTAATGTCTCTCTCTGAAGGCCTCTTCCAATCATGGTTTTTCCTAGGAATCGTAGGTGGTCCACCCAGCTATCCATGTTAAGAAAATTCTAGAGGTGGATCAGGCCACTTCTGCTATAGACCATCCTCCCACTACATTGAAAGCTGCTCACACCCAGGATGCTGGCTGACTGCTGCAACTCTCTGTAGTCTAAATCCCTGTTGGGGAAGGGGCAGCAACAGCAGCCCTCGGGTGCCAGGCTTGGCTTAGGGCTCCCTAGAATTGGGTGTGCAAGTGGGCAGCTCATTTTCCTCCCCAGCCTACCACCTCCAGAGACTTGGGCAGCTCCTGGGATCCCGGGTCAGTCCTGGACCCATTTCTCACCACCTCTTAGGACCAGAGCCACCGATCTCTACCTCCCAGGGATCCTCCCATGTGGGACAGACCATCTCCCTCTTTACCCTCAAAGCACCAAGGGTCTGACTGCATAACCTTCGTTCCACAGACCCTAGGCCATGGCTTTTCCTCCTGAAGGAGGCTCCCCAAGGAACCCAAACTGTCTACATCTACTCTTTGGAGGATGGAGGATATGACCTTCGACAACTCCAAGGTGGGCTACTAGTTCTGAATAGAGGGAGGAAAGTCCACATGTTTAATCTCTGGCAAAGCATACCTCTGAGGATTCATGTTATGTGAAAAATCAAGCTACAAAATAGCACAAAGAGAGTTGTCCCATTTCAAGTAGATAGATGTAGATCTTAGCATGATATCTGTTAAATTATTTACAGCAGTTCTCTCTAGGTGATGTGATTATGGGCTATTTTTATTTTCATCATTTTCTTATCTACATTTTTGAAGTTTCCCCCAATGAACAGCTAACATTTTTGTAATAAGATTTTTAAGGTTATATAAAAATTGATACCAATACCTTACAGTCACATTGTGCTTCTCCGTATTTCAAATCTCTAATCTAATTTTCTATCTGTGAGGTCAGGAGGGCAGGTATTTTAATCCCAGTTTTATAGATGGGGACTCCGAGGAGCAAAGACCTACCCGAGGTCTGAGAGCACCGCTAGGATCAGAACTCAGGTAGGGATGCTGGCTCTCAGTTCAGATGACCTCACCTGAGTCTGGGACACGAAGGCAGTGAGTAGGAATGCTCAAATAAGGGTTCCAGAAACTGTGAATCTGTAAAGTCAAGACGTCACAGTGCCGAAGGCCACAGTTGCCCCAGGCTTTGGCCAGCTGGGAACCTGGCAGGGTGGTGTGAGGAGCACACATGCTGATTCTGGATCCTCAGGAAGGGAAAGAGGCCCTGATGCTCAACAGAAAGGAATGGTGGGAGGTGCTTCCCCACGTGGGTTGCTCAGGTTAACGTGAGCCCAAGGTCTGAGCCGTGAAATGTCCGGCTGCTGTGACATTTCAGGGGAAAATTGCCAAGCTCTCATGTAGGTAGGAGGCTGCTACGAATCCACTGAGTCCTTAGCCCATCAGGGGTCTGGAGAAAGGGCAGGTAGGAATACCCTCATTCCCCACCCCTCTCAGTTCTTCCCCAAGGGTGCTGTAAAGAAGAAAGATGAGGGCGTATACAATTCTCAAAGTACTCCGCATGAACGTGCGGTGCCAGACTCAGGGCAGCAACTCAACAAAGGATCATTGAATTCATGAATTCTTCCATCCAAATACACACCCACCGTGAGACAGGCATGACACGTGTTATCTTCTCCATTTTAGGCCTGGGCCTTACTTGCCAAGTTCACATTCGTGAACAGCCAGGCAGGGGTTTGAACCCGGGTCCCCTGGCTCCCAGTTCAGCACGCCCCCTGCTCCACGTGCTGGACTGCCTCTCAGAGGACCTCTTCAGAGACACCTGCGTTTGCTCTTTCGCTAGTAAATTGTCCTGAGGCAACATCTATAAACATTACCAGAAAGGACTCCAACAGTACTAATTAACTCCCAGGGACACAGCATTCCACCTGCCCCGAAACCCCTCCAAGTCCTGCCTTACCCCACAGCAGATGTGGAAATAGAGGATAAGGGCGAAGTTGAAGACCAAGTTCTGATGGCATGCAGATGGGCAGGAGAAAGAGAAAGTGTTGGACTGATTACTGTTTTAATTAGAACTTGTTTTGTTGTGAGTGAGAGAAACCCAGCCCAGACAGACTCTGTCAGGAAGGAGAATGTTTGAGAAGGGTGAGGAAGTAGCCTCATGTAACAGCAGGAGCTCAAAGGCTTTGGCCGGCTCTCAGGGCCAGTTGGACCAGGGCAAGAATATCCCCAGGGTCGGCTTGCTTGCTCTCTCTCGCTCTCTCTTTCTCCACTTCTTAAGTCTATTTCTCTTTACATGTGTTGGCTTGATACTTCCCTGCTGCAGATCAATCCCTCTGCCTGGGGGAGCAGGAATCTTGGTGCAGATAGGTTTGGGCCTCACTTCTGTTGGCTCCCATCACCAGAGAAGGACTGAACTGCCCCTTTAGATCTTATACTTTTGAAATCTCTTGAAACAAATATGATTGGCTTATCTTCCATCCAATCATCTCATCCTCTATCATCCCCTTCTCCTCCCACCTTCAATCTTTCCCAGCATCAGGGTCTTTTCAAATGAGTTAGTTCTTCACATCAGGCGGCCAAAGTATTAGAGTTTCAGCTTCAGCATCAGTCCTTCCAATGATATTCAGGACTGATTTCCTTTAGGATTGACTTTTTGAATCTCCTTGCTGTCTGAGGGACTCTCAAGAGTCTTCTCCAGCACCAGAGTTCAAAAGCATCAATTCTTCGGTGCTCAGCTTTCTTCACAGTCCAACTCTCACATCCATACATGACTACTAGAAAAACCATAGCTTTGACAAGATGGACCTTTGTTGACAAAGTAATGTCTCTGCTTTTGAATATGCTGTCTAGGTTGGTCATACTTCTCTTCCAAGGAGTAAGCGTCTTTTCATTTCATGACTGCAATCACCATCTGCAGTGATTTTTAGAGCCCCCCCAAAATAAAGTCTGTCACTGTTTCCATTGTTTCCCCATCTGTTTGCTATGAAGTGATGGGACCAGATGCCATGATCTTAGTTTTCTGAATGTTGTGTTTTAAGCCAACTTTCTCACTCTCCTCTTTCACTTTTATCAAGAGGCTCTTTAGTTCTTCACTTTCTGCCATAAGGGTGGTGTCATCTGCATATCTGAGGTTATTGATATTTCTCCTGGCAATCTTGATTCCAGCTTGTGCTTCATCCAGTCCAGCATTTCTCATGATGTACTCTGCATATAAGTTAAATAAGCAGGGTGACAATATACAGCCTTGACGTACTCCTTTCCCGATTTGGAACCACTCTGTTGCTCGATGTCCAGTTCTAACTGTTGCTTCTTGACCTGCATACAGATTTCTCAGGAGGCAGGTAAGGTGGTCTGGTATTCTCATCTCTTTAAGAATTTTCCACAGTTTGTTGTGATCCACACAGTCAAAGTCTTTGGCATAGTCAATAAAGCAGAAATAGATGTTTTTCTGGAATGGAACTCTCTTGCTTTTTTGATGGTCCAATGCATGTTGGGAATTTGATCCCTGATTCCTCTACCTTTTGTAAATCCAGCTTGAACATCTAAAAGTTCTTGGTTCATGTATTGCTAAAGCCTGGCTTGGAGAATTTTGAGCATTACTTTGCTAGCATGTGAGATGAGTGCAATTGTGCAGTAGTTTGAGCATTCTTTGGCATTGCCTTTCTTTGGGATTGGAATGAAAACCGACCTTTTCCAGTCCTGTGGCCACTGCCAATCAACAATACCAGGACAATGGGGTCACACTGCAAGGGGTGTATCTGTCAGGCTGGGAATGTCCAGAGAAGACGCAGCATCATGGGTTGACCCTAATTGGCTTCCAATTGGATTTCTCATCTTTGAAGACCATTTGTGTCATGGGTTCATTTCCTGTGTGATCTCATCTGTCTTCACAACTACCCAAATAGTGATCATTATCCCAATTCACAGAAGCGAAAGCTGAGACCCAGAGAGGTCAAATAACTTGCTCCCATCCTGCAGCTGGTGAGTGATGAAGCCAAACTTTAACATCATTTCCATCATTCCCACTTAGCTACAAAGCATGTTCCCTCCCCCATACCACGTTGCCTCACCTGATGTGTGCAAAATCCTGCCAAGCAGGCATGAAGTACTCTGAACCGGAGTACTGCCTTTCTAGAGTCTATTTGCATGACCTCACTCATCCACAAGAAGGTGTAATAGCAGCACAGGAGTTACACACAGGGTACCAGGGGCCACACAGTGGGGAGAAGGAAAGGAAATGTGCACTTACGAGTACTGACTGGGTGCCACAGCCTGTGTGAACCATTTTCACATTTATCTTCTAGACCCGTGCTAATAGTCTAGCCACTAATTATGTATGGCTATTTTCAGTTCAGTTCAGTCGCTCAGTCGTGTCCGACTCTTAACTTATATCAGTTAAAATTAAATGCCATTGAATTTAATCTCCACTTCATGTCACTAGCCACATTTTGAGTGCTCAATAGCCACATGTGGCTGGCAGCTACCATATTGGACAGCACAGATGAGGAATGTTTCTATCATCATGGGAAGTTCTATCAGACAGCACTGGTTGGGCTGGAAACTCCATGATAGCATGTGCTGGATCAGCTTTTTTGTTCTCCATTCTATGTCCAGCACCTTGCAGAGTACCTGACCCATGGTAGGCATGCAAAAGTTACATGAACCCATGAATACATATATTTTACATTCAAAGATGATTTCCATTAAAAGACTTATCATACACTTCATCATGATTTTCTGTAAAAAACTCAAAGGAGAGGAGGCAGTGCGATAAGCCTGGATTCCCTGCAGGCAGCACATTTAAGGGGGCAGGCTAGGGATTGGGGAGAGACAGAGGTATCATAATAGCCATCCTGTATTGAGTACCTGTCACGTTCACACTCAACTTATTATGTCTGTAATTTTATTGACTCTTAACAGCCCTATAATACTATATCCCCATTTTATAGGTTAGGAAGCTGAGATTCAAAAGGCTAAATAGCTCACTTAAAATCACACACAAAGTAAATCTCAGAGCCTTCAGAGCCCACATGGATGCTCACCTCAATGCTCCAAACTTCATTTCTTCCACATACAGCTGGGATCTGTCTTGCTCCTGGCAGAGAATTTTCAGACTTGGGGTGAACCAGCCTCCTCCACGGGCAGAGATATTCAGTTCCCTTTCAGGGCCCCAAGCCCAGCAGACCGAGTCACCGGCCACACTTGGCCTAGAGGTGAGAGGCCTCCCAGGGTTGCCTCTCCACGCAGAAGAAAGCGACTCGTCTGCGCCCCCTCGTGGCCAGGTGAGGCATAAGCTCAGGGAAATCGGGCAACCTCTCTCAATCTGATTGCAGAAACCCATGGGGGCGGTCTGCAAGTGCAGAATCAGCAGGGTTCTCCCCCGTCCTCAGGGTTTCTGGGCTGGGGGTGGTAAATGATCTTGTCCAAGAAGTCCCGTTTTCTAAGTGTGCACTTTCAACCAGAGGAAAAAGCAAATCACCTTTCTGTCAAGGGCTTTCATCTGGAAGTGTTCGGGGTGTTTCTTTATCTAATAGCTCCTTTCTTGTTTGTTTATTTATTTATTGCCCATATTTGATTAAAACGTATTCTACTCTCAGGAGACCCCTCTCCCCAAAGGTCACTTTCCACAGGCTCGATTTAATTAACGAGTGCCGACTTGAGGATGGAAGGTAGGATACAAAAGGTCTTCCTTATCCAATCTGAGCCCAAATAAAATCATATTAACATTTCACCTTTTGTTCCTGTGCAAGAAAAAGCCTGTGGTGCATTGTATCAAAAGTTATTGAAAGCATTAGGAAAGAAAGAAAAGGAGTAGATAGCTATGGCAGTGAACTTGGATCTCTGCAAGTACTAAGAGGAAAAACAATAGGAAGAGGAAGGGGGAGAAAGAGACAGAGACAGGCCCAGAGTGAGAACACTGTACCCTAAGCCTTGTTTTAAAAATCAAATCAAGAAAAAACAACCATTTTGCACCAAATATGTGAACATTCTAAATCTGCCTCTATTTTCAGATGGATTCCAAGAATGTAAACTCCAGAAAGCAGAAACCCAACTTTCCATCGGCCTCTCTCACCAGCCCCTGGAAAAACTCCTGGCACATGGTAGCAACTGCCTAAATATTTGTCAAACACTCTAAAAAACAAAAATCCAGGCCAACTGGATTCTCACTAAATCTGAATCTCACCCTGGACCCTGAGGCAAGTCCCTGCTCCTTTCTGGAGCTCAAACAGCTCCATCTGCAAATAGAAAGACAATCCTCCTTGTCGGGCTTTCCTGGCGGGGAAGCTGTGAGGATAAAACCTACACACGGAGGCCCACTGGAAAGGTCAGAGCATCACACAGCATAAGCCATCTCGTTATTACCACATCCTCACGTGCTGCCCGACTCAAAACCACAAGCCCACATCTCTCTTCCACCATCACAGATGAAACATCAAAAGAAAGAAAGAAGTGAGAATGCAATCACTACTGCAGAGAGACCGGAGAGGAAGAGGGCAAACACCAGACATAAGCAGTCTTCCTATCATCTGAAGGGAGACGGTGGCCAAGTCATGTGTTTTTGCATCTCCGATGTGTATCGAATTGCAACAAATCTCTGCCTTCTTGCCTGAACTCAAGGTGGTAAAGAAATATCTGGGACACAGGGAGGCCTCCCCAGAGGGTAAAGGTCCGCAGGCGTGAGTGGCTGCCGTGAAGAGTTTATTAGAGGCCTGGCAGACAGAACTTCCTGCAGGCGCAGCACAGAGTCCCCATTACCCAGTGTGACCCGGGTGGCTCTATGGCCAGGCCAGGCTTTCAGCCAGTTAGAAGAGGCTCACACAGGTTTCTTCTCCCTGACAGTGGAGGCTAATTACAGACGTGTCTTGTGACTTCTGCCTGCAAGAGGGAAGTAAAGTGCACTCCTAAGGTTGCCAGGGACAGTATTTGCAGGGTGAGAAAGCTGAATTTGCCACAGCCAGAAAGCGAGGAGGAAACCTCTACCAGCCTTCCAGGCTGGCCTCTTCCCCCTTGGCCATGGAGTCAAGCCCAGTGGCTCCATGTGTCTGATGCCTCTCTTTGCTGTTGTTTAGTCACTAAGTCGTGTCCAACTCTTTGTGACTCCCTGGACTGAAGCCTGCCAGGCTCCTCTGACCATGTGATTTCCCAGGCAAAAATATAGGAGTGGGTTGCCATTTCCCTCTCCAGGACTCCTATCTAGCTTCTCCCTGAATTCTTTGATCCAGATCCACGGATCAGGACAATTTGTTCTTGCTCAAGACAGCCTCTGCCACCGCCATTCAGGAAGCGCGAGAGAGCTGGTTCTCCTGTCCCACTCATGGGTGATCAGCGAATGAAAATGCAGCTCCCCGCCCCTGGCTGCCACCCGCCTCCTCATGTTTCCTCTGGCTTTCCTTGTTCTTTGTGACACCCTCTGCCTTGAAACAATGCCTCTCTCTGAGCCTCAATTTGTTATTTTTATTTATCTTTAAGATCCTGATAGGCAGAGACGCTGATCACGAGACACCACATTTTTGGAGGAGTATAGTTCCCCTGGAGGCTCCCCCATCCCTGGGATTCTCCAGGCAAGAACACTGGAGTGGGTTGCCATTTCCTTCTCCAATAGTTCCCCTGACAGAACATGATAATCTAGAAAAAAGTTTTCCCATTTTCTGTGCCACAGATACTGGAGAACTGAGGCACTACTGGGAGGTCCCTCTGGAAATTTGGCAAATATTTATTGAGCACCTTGTACATGCCAGGCACCATTCTGGATATTTGGGAAATATCAAGAATAAAATCGAGCAAGATCCCTGCCTTTGTGGCATTCAGATTCTAGGGATGGGGTATGATAAATAATACACGTAAGAGATAAAGTATGTGGTGAGTTGTAAGATGATAAATTCTTTGGGAGCAAAAGCAGGAGAGCGGCTAAGGAGAAGCAGAGAAGCAGGGTGCTGTCAGGCAGGACACATGCTACTGGGACAAAGAAGTGCAGCATTGCATATTCCTGAGCTGGGGTGCAGCCACGTGACCTCTTTGGGCCACTGGAATCAGAGCGGAAGTACCATATGTCCCTTCCGGGGGAAGCACTGAAGAGCTGGTGTGCTGTCTCCACAATGACCCTACAATTTTGGGTGAGGCTCCCTCAGCCTGAGTCGTAAACTCATAGAACACTGGCCAGTTGCCCTGGACAGCTGCCCAGGACTGAATCGACTTTATATGAATGAGAAATAACTTTTTAGATACTAAGCCAGGGACATAGGGGTTGTATTTACTGCAGAATAACCCTACCTGCTCATGACTAACGTGAGGAATATTTCAAGGAGACCGTTCCTCTGCAGACCTCAGTCTTATTCCTAGAAGTTGGACAGAATCTTCCCAATTTCAGTGCAACTCACCAGTCACGTCCTGTGTATTTTGACCCGTTAATGATTGATGCCAGGAGCTCTGATATTCTCCAGAATGTCTTGAAACTGCTTGTCTCCTGTTTTATTTCTTTTATGCAATAGTGCTGTGAGGCAAGCAAAGAGTGACCACAACATTTTATAGATAGAAAAGAAGGCAAAGGTGAGCCAAATGACATGACCAAGGGCACAGATCTGAGGAAACACAGGGTTGGGCCTTAAGCCTGGGCCTTCTAAGCCATCAAGGGGTTGGGGATCCTCAGAGATGAAGACCACAGATTTCTAATCATCCGGCCAGAGGGTGACCCTCCACCCTTCATACCTGGCTGCAGCTGAACTGGAGGCAGGCATGCTGGCATATGTCGATGGACTCTTGTCCATCCCCGTCCCCCATCTACTTCCTACCGTCCATCTGCCCAGATGGTGGCCACCTGTGAGCTCTGCTCACAGCTCAGGCTGCTGCCTGCCTTACAGCTTCACACAGGCTATTTCTCAGCCTCAAAAGTTCTGCCCCTCACCTGGTCATCCATTCCAAATCGACTGTTACTCATGCTTCTGATCTGGGCTCACGTGTCACCTCCTCCAGGTGGGCCAGACAGATTGCCATTCTACTGACTCTCTTGCTGTCATACCCCTGCCCTGCCTCTTTTGATGTTCTTCACCAGTGCACTCACGCTGGCTTAAAGGCCCTCTTCTCTTCTAGGCTGTAAGCACCATGAGGGTAGGGTCCTTTGCTCTTTTTCTCATCCCAGGGTCTTGAACTTAATAAGCCACATTAAATATTTGTAGGTGGAATGAAAAACTATCAAAAGCTATACAAACAGAAAGGATTTTTGTCTGTCTACACTAAATGGAAATTCCACCTTCCCCAGCTTAAGCAGGATTTCACAGATCGTTTCACCGTAGGTGCTTGATTGCATTTTAAATAAAAAGAGTCAGTCCCCAGACACCGTGGGCAGCCGCATCAGAGCCCTTCCCGAGTAATGAACTTCCCCGGCATTATTGCCGCATTAAATTGTGTTAATCAAATGGGAAGTGGTAAGCGGTTTTCTCCCTCCCTAATCCTTCCTGAGCCGTACATTCTCAGTGGGAAAATAAAAAGGCCGGCGCAGATCAGAGTCCAGACTGGATCAAAGAAACGCAGTTTGAATGTATGTTAATTTTGCATGAACAAAACCCCTCCTTGTTTTTCTTTATTAAAAAGAGGCAGAAGCACAATACTATGCTGTTTGAAGAGCGACAATCAAAAGCAGAACATTTTGCTCAGACACTCAGAGGCAGGCAGAGAGAACGGGCAAGCCACTCAAATGTGATGCCACTCTCTCGCTCTGTGCTGAAGAACAAAGACCCTTAGCCAACGCTCTCTTGGAAGAACAGGTATCTTCAGGTGTGTGTGGGTGGGTGGGAGCATCACTTTCCTTTGCACAAAACAGCTATCAGTTCAGGATTCAAATGACCTCATCCTCCACTGCTGCTTCCGGTGGCTGATTACTAAACTCGGAGTTGGGAAGAGAGAGACGTCAGAGTGGATTGGTGTTTCTAGCTCTCAGGAAGTTCCTGGTTGGGTGGGAGGGTGGAAACAAAGCAGATGCTCGTGTCACAGACACACGTGTTGTCACGGATGGAGACCCAAGAGACTAGGAGAAGGGGCGGGGACACCACCCAGGTAGGTGTCAGGCCAAGGGCTTGGGCCCCAAGGTCCACATTGTCCACCGAACCTCTAGTGTTAGTCCGTCAGTTGTGTCTGACTGTGATCCCGACTGTAGCCCCCCAGGCTCCTCTGTCCATGGAATTCTCTAGGCAAGAATACTGGAGTGGGTTGCCATTCTCTTCTCCAAGGGATCTTCCCAACCCAGGGATTGAACCCAAGTCTCCTGCATTGCAGGCAGATTCTTTATCATCTGAGCCCCCAGAAAAGCTCTAGTGGACATAGACAATTAGTTTTTCAAAGTCCCCTTCAGGGTCAAGGGGTCTCCCAAGTTCCAAGCTCCAGAGAAACTTCACCAAGCATTCCAAGGATATGCTCTTCCCTTGAAAGGGGATCATTTACAAGGTAAAGTCCTCCCATGACATCCAGTGCCACCTCATGTGGTCAGTTTCAGGTTGGCAAGGGTCCTACAGAACAAACCTGGAGGTGAAAAGTCCTACTTATACCTCCCTACACTCTTATCCCAAAAGGAGGCCAGAGAAGCTGCAGATCTCTGCCATCAGCAATGGCCATTGAGATGTGCAAGATAGTGGGGAAGGAAGAACAGGCGAAAGGAAAACAAGCCAAACAGGTGAGGCAGGTGTGAGTTAGGTAGAGCTCAGCTTGATTCCAATGGTCTCGTCTTCCCTTGAAAGGGGGTCCTGTAAAGGTAATTCGGAGCATGGTTGTCAGCCACAGTTGTCAACTTACAACAAACCCTCTGTACCGAGCCCTCACTATCTGCCAGACACGAGGGGCCTGTCTTTCAGCTGTGATACCATCTTAACGCCCACTTTCACAGGTGGGGCAGGTGAATGCAGAGATGCATTCACGTGCCTGCATTCACATGGTGACAGAACCCGGTCTCTGACTGGGTCACCCCCACGCCCATTTCATTTTCACTGAGTCCTGCTGAGGGGTTTCAGGTGTCTCCTGCCGTACTTTGTGTTGTTTTACAAAAGCTAGAGAGTGGCAAAGCACAAGTGGCCCGGTTGCCCAATATTTTTTTATAAAAGCAATTACGTTTCTCAGACTGTTGGTTGCTATGGCAGACTGTGGCCTTTTGGTATTTGGGAAATGTAAGAACCAGCAAGAATGCAAGGCCGCGGTGGCATTTCATGTGATGCAGAAAACCCAGACACTTCTGATGCGGGGCGCACAGCCTCGAGTGGAATCAGGGGCCCCGGATGCCCTGGAGTCATTATCTCTGGAAGGACAGGGGTGCTAGCCCCGGGCACTGGAAGGGAAGGTCTTTGGGAGAAAATACCCTGACCTGAGATCTCCCTGTGACATGAACTCACCTTGAGCCTTGAGGAGAAACTCACATTTGTCCACACTTGTCCTTCAGAAAAATGAGGTGACTTATACCTACTAATTGTGAGGTCATCATTAAAATATCTGATCACTATAAACTTCCCTCCTCCAAACAGGAATTGTTTCACAAGTGAAGAGGAACAGCTGGGCGAAATGGATCTGGAGTCACACGGAAAGTGGGGGAGGAATTCGTATAACTTAAAGGGAGAGTAGGAGCAGGAATGCAACTCACATCAAAAGAGAGGCACCAGGGACTTCCCTGGTGGTCTGGTGGTAAAGACTTTGCCATCCAATGAAGGGGGTGTGGGTTCGATCCCCAGTCAAGGAGCTAAGACCCCATATGCTTCATGGCCAAAGAAAATGAAACATGAAAACAGAAGCAATGTTGTAATAAATTCAATAAAGACTTTAAAAATGGTCCACAACAACAACAAAAAATATTCAAAAAAAAAGAGAAGACCAAATTTCATAGATGTGTACATACATACGTATACTATATACATATGTACAATAAATTATAATAATTATATAATACAATGATGATAAAATGTAATTTTTCATACTAGTTTATTTATTTAAATATTTATGTGTATTACTATGTGCCTGTACTGTAAAAAGAGGAATAAAAAAGAGAAGCAATGTCTGTTGTCTCATTGAGCTTACATCCCAATGGGGACATGACAGAAAATGAAGGACTTACTATGGATCATCATTCCTTCCCATGGCACTCCACATTCTTCCTCAGAATAAATTTCAAAGGCTGTATAACATTTCATTGTTTGGATAACTACACTTTAGCTAATCAGTCCCCTAACCCTATTGTTTGGCATCTTGGTTTTCCTAAATTCGGAGGATTGCACAAATATATGTGTGCATTCATGATCATTTCCTCAGTAACAAGCAAAGAAGTGGAAGTGTTGGTGCAAATATATGAACATTCCTAAGGTTTTTCCTACAGTTATCAAGATACCCTCCCAAAGTTGCCCCAATTTCTATCTCCAGCTTTAGGCCCATGAGATCCAAATCCTAAGCACCCTGGAACTAAACTAGAAATTAATAACAAAGATA
Source organism: Bos indicus x Bos taurus (assembly GCF_003369695.1). Lineage (NCBI taxonomy): Eukaryota > Metazoa > Chordata > Mammalia > Artiodactyla > Bovidae > Bos > Bos indicus x Bos taurus. The sequence goes on from NC_040093.1 coordinate 48,395,868, forward strand.
TCTGGAAAAAGGACTCAAATATTTAGAAATTAAACAACACACTTCTGAATAATTTGTGGGCCAAAAGGAAACTCAAGCAAAATTAGAAAATATTTCGAACAAATAACTGAACAAAAATAAAATGCAATATATCAAATTTATGGGATGCAGATAAAGCAGTACTTAGAAACTATAGCATTAAGTGCTTTTATTTTCTAAATGAAAGATCTCATATTAATAACCCTATTTTTTACCCTAGGAAAAAAGAAAGAAACCCAAAGCAAGTAGAAGGAAATGGTAAATAATGGTAAGGGTGGAAATCAATGAAATTAAAAACAGAAAAATAGAGAAATCAATGAAAACAGAAGTTGTTTTTCTACAAACATCAATAAGATTGACAAGCCAGTAGCCAGACTCTCAAAGACATAGAAAAGACACAAACACCATTATCAGAAATGAAAGAAGGGCTGTCAGTATAGACTATACAAACATTAAAAGCTTAATGAGATAATACCATGAACAGCTCTATACACATAAATTTCATCATTTGGATGAAATGGCTTAATTCCTGGAAAGCCACAAATTACAAAACTTGCCCAGGAAAATGTAGGTAACCTCAACAATCCTATCTATAAGAAACTAAAATAATAGCTTAAAATCTTCTGAAAAAGAAAATTCCTGGTCCAGATAGTTTTTCTCTGAATTCACCAGAGGTTTAAAGAAGATTCTATATAAATTCCCCCAGAGAACAGAAGAAGGGAGAACATTTCCCAAGTTATTTTATAAGGCCAATATTACCGTAATACTAAAATGTAGGAAAAGATAATACAAAAAACTATAGACCAAGATCCCTCACGTGAATATAGACACAAAATCCTCATCAAAATATTAGCAACTTGAATTCACCAATATACAAAAAAAGATGAATACATCACAACCAAATTCAGTTTATCCCAGGAATGCAAAGCTGGTTCAACATCTGAAAATCATTGCAATCTTCATGTTACCATATTAAAGAAGAAATACCACATAGTTATATCAGCTGGATTTAGAAAATGAAGAGGAACCCGAGATCAAATTGCCAACATCCATTGGATCATAGAAAAAGCAAGAGAATTCCAGAAAAACATCTACTTCTGCTTCATTGATTATGCTAAAGCCTTTGACTGTGTGGATCACAACAAACTGTAGAAAATTCTTCAAGAGATGAGAATACCAGACCACCTCACATGCCTCCTGAGAAACCTGTATGCAGGTCAAGAAGCAACAGTTAGAATGACATTAACAATGGACTGGTTCCAAATTGAGGAAGGAGTATGTCAAGGCTGTATATTGTCAGCGTGCTTATTTAACTTATATACAGAGTACACTATACGAAATGCCAGGCTGGATGAAGCACAAGCTGGAATCAAGATTGCCGGGAGAAATATTAGTAACCTCATTCACAGATGACACCACCCTCCTGGCAGAAAGTGAAGAAGAACTTAAGAGCCTCTTGATGAAAGTGAAAAAGGAGAGTGAAAAAGCTGGCTTAAAACTCAACATTAAAAAAACTAAGATCATGGTACCTGGTCCCATCCCGTCACCACAAATAAATGGGGAACAATGGGAACAGTGAGAGACTTTATTTTCTTGGGCTCCAAAATCAGATGGTGACTGCAGCCATGAAATTAAAAGATGCTTGCTCCTTGAAAGAAAAGCTATGACCAACCTAGACAGCATATTAAAAAGCAGAGACATTACTTTGCCCACAAAGGTCCGACTAGTCAAAGCTATGGTTTTTCCAGTAGTCATATATGGATGTGAGAGTTGGACCATAAAGAAAGCTGAGTGCCAAAGAACTGATGCCTTTGACTGTGGTTTTGGATAAGACTCTTGAGAGTCCCTTGGACTACAAGGAGATCAAATCAATCAATCCTAAAGGAAATCAACCCTGAATATTCATTGGAAGGACTGATGCTGAAGCTGAAGCTCCAATACTTTGGCCACCTGATGCAAAGAGCTGACTCATTAGAAAAGACTTTAATGCTGGCAAAGGTTGAAGGCAGGAGGAGAAGAGGATGACAGAGAATGAGATGGTTGGAAGGCATCACTGACTCAATGGACGTGAGTTTGAGCAATCTCCCGGAGATGGTGATGGACAGGGAAACCTGGCATGCTTGGGGTTCATGATGTCGCAAAGAGTCAGACATGACTGAGTGACTGAGCAGCAACAACATATCAATTGACACAGAAAAAGCATTTTAAAAATTCAATATCCATTCATGCTGAAAACTTTCAGTAAACCAGGAATAGAAGGGAACTTCTTTAACCTGGTAAAGAATATCCACAAAAACCTTACAACTAACATCAGTTTCAGTGGTGAAAACATGCATGCTTTTATCCTAAAATTGCAAACAAAGAAAGGAACATCCATTTACTCACCTGACTCCTATTCAATATCATACTAGTTATCCTATCCCAGACAATAAGAACAAAAACAAGAAAGGTCATAGAGATTGGAAAGGAAGAAATAAGACTGTCTCCATGGACAGAGTGATTGGCTACTAAGAAAATCCCAAGGGAATCTGTAAAACACAAAACCTAGAACTAATAAGTGATTTTACCAAGGTCATGAGATAGATTCAAGGGCAACATAAAAAACATTAACTGTATTTCTATAATCCAGAAGTAGGCAATTGAAAACTGAAATATTAAAACAATAACATGTACAATAGCTCCAAAAATATAAAGTAGCTAAATAGCTATAAATCTAACAAAGAGGTGTGTAGGATATGTGTGCTGAAAAATACAACACTAATGCAAGAATTCAAAGAAGATCCAAATGATTGGTGAGCAGTACTGTGCTCATGAATGCAAAACTCAACATATTTAAGAAGCTGATAATTCTCTCCCAAACCGATCTAGATATTTGATGCAATTATAATCAAAATTCCAAGAACTATGGCTGTAGTAATTAACCTCCAATTAAAATAAATAAATTTATTAAAAAAATAAAATTTATATAGAAAAGTAAAGGAGCTAGAGTAATCAATTAATACAAGAGAAAAACAAATGGAGAATTCATACTATGAAATTTTAAGACATTACAAAACTATAGTAAACAGGATAGTATGGTGTTTATTGGCCAAAGGTTAGACACATAGATCAATGGAACAGAATGGAGAGCTAGTGATAGACCCACACAAGTATAGCCCGTTGATTTTTTACACAGTTTCCAAGGCAGTTCAATGAAGAAAGGGTAGTCTTTTCAACAAATGATGTGGAACAACTGAACACCCATATATCAAAAGAAAGAACAAATGAAAAAAATTAAACAGGAAGGGAGGGACAGAGGGAAGGAGGAACATTAGTGTATATCTCATACCTTATACAAAAGATAACTCAAAATGGACCACAGATCTAAATAACAACTTTTAAAGGAATATATAGGAGAACATTTTTGTGACCTTGGGTTATACGAAGAGATCACCAAAATCACAAAAGAAAAAAAAAAAAGATAAATTGGACCTCATTAAAATGAAAAGCTCTTGCTCTGCAAAAGACACCATTAAGAAAATGAAAAGACAAGATACAGAGTGAGAGAAAATATTTGCAAATTACGTAAGTGTTGACTCCAGAATGTGTAAAGAACTCTCAAACTCAACAATAAGAAAATGAAAACTCAAAAAGAGGGCAAAGTGTTTGAATAGACACTTCACAAAGAAAAGATGTGGATGGCCAATGAACACAGGGAAACATAATCGATATCATAAGTTGTTGGGAAATACAAATTAAAACCATAGTGCAATACCACCATACCCCTATTAAAATAGCTTTTTTAAAAATCCAAATCTTGTTATTACCAGGTGCTGCCAAGGACGCATAGTTGATGATTGGAATGTAGAATGGTACAGCCGATCTGGAAAACAGTTTGGCAGTTAAACATAAACATATCATGCTGCTGCTGCTGCTCCTAAGTCGCTTCAGTCATGTCCAACTCTGTGCGACCCCATAGACGGCAGCCCACCCAGCTCCCCCGTCCCTGGGATTCTCCAGGCAAGAACACTGGAGTGGGTTGCCATTTCCTTCTCCAATGCATGAAAGTGAAAAGTGAAAGTGAAGTCGCTCAGTCGTGTCCGACTCTAGCGACCCCATGGACTGCAGCCCACCAGGCTCCTCCGTCCATGGGATTTTCTAGGCAAAATTACTGGAGTGGGGTGCCATTGCCTTCTCCGTATGATCCAGTAATCCCAATCCTAAATATTTACCCAGAGAAGTAAAAGCTTGTCCTCAGACAAAATCCTGAATATGTCTACAGTATCTTTGTTTATAATCACTCCAAACTGGAAACAAACTAAACAGTCTTCAGTGGGTGAACAGATGGCTCAGATGGTAAAGAGCCTGCCTGCAATACAGGAGACCCAGGTTCAATCCCTGGATTGGGACGATCCCCTGAAGAAGAGAATGGCTACCCACACCAGTATTCTTGCCTGGAGAGTTCCATGGACAGAGGAGCCTGACGGGCTACAGTCCAAGGGGTCGCAAAGAGTCGAACACAACTGAGCAACTAACACTTTCAAAGAAACATTGGTACATCTATATCATGGAATACTACCCAACAAAGAAACAAGCTATTGATGCCTGCAAAACATGCCTCCCACAGGCATTGTGCTGATTGAAAGGAATTGCACACCATGATTCCATTTACCTGACACGTGAAAAACGAAATGATAAAGATGGAGAGCAGATCAGCAGTGGCCAGGGATTAGGATAGGGTCAGGGTTTTACCACATGGGGCAGTGTGATGGAATTTCTGCAGAGAGGGAACTGTCCTGTGTATTGATGATACTGGTGTTTGAATGTTCAAACTCATAGAATTGTACACCCCAAAGGGAGGTGTGGTTTTACTTTATGTAAATTTTTTTTAGTTAAGCCTAAAATCTTTGCTCAATCTTCTTCCCACTTCACTGCACTGTATCTCCAAAGAGGGCAGGCGTCCTTTAAAGCAACTCAGATCACTTAGAGAGTATGTTTGTTTGCTCTTTAGTCACTGAGTCATGTCCAACTCTTTGTGACCCCATGGACTGTAGCCCCTCAGCCTCCTCTGTCTATGGGGTTTCCCAGGCAAAATTACTGGAATGGGTTGCCATTTTCTGAGACAGAAATCAAATTCGCATCTCCTGCATTGCAGGTGAGCCACCTGGGAAGCCCCTTAGAGAGTCTAATGCTCAGCTATTCAATGCTGCCTCCCAGAACCAATTTTCTGCCTCAATTATAAGTGTATTTCTAAACAGAGAAAATCTTGCCTGCCCATGTAGGTATTCTGGGTGGACGGGTAATTCATTCTGGCCATGAGAATGCTGTTTTTCTGTGTCCTGCTTCTAGATCTGCTCCAACTTTTAGGCTGCTGCTTGTTTCTAAGCCTTGTCCTGCCGTTTCTTTTCAGTTAGCCTGCTCATGGTTACAAGTAACAGCCTTTGGATAAAACGGAGATTTTATCACTTCATATGACCAGCAGTTCAAAGGTTTAGCAGCATCAAGGTGGATTAATTTTGTCAACACAGGTCCATAATCAAGGATCTGTCACCCAGGAGAAAGGCAAAGGGGGAGATGGTTCTGGCATGAGGCAACCTGCCATGCCTCCCTTCCCTAATAGCCTTCCAATAAATTATCCTTTGCTGGAGATAACCTGCATCTGTTCCTGTGGCTTGTAAACAAGGAATCTTAACTGACGTGCAGATCCAGTGAGAATCTGTCCTTCCACCGGAATATTAACCCCTGGAGGGCAGAACCACCACGTCATCCCCAGCACTGCCTGGCATAAAGGAGAGATCAGAAAACTTAATTGTCAATGTCCAGTCAACAAAATGACTAGAATGTAGGCTGTATAAGGGTTCCCATTTTTATTTTGCTCTGTGCTTTATCCATAATATCCAGAAATGTGCCTGCCACCTGGTTGGCACTCAGTAAATATTTGTTGAATAAACGAACACGTTTTTAGAGCATCTGCAAGTAGACCTGGTCCTGCTCTAAAGTCTGGAAATATAGCTGTAAACAAGCCAAACAAATAGGCTCCAACTCCCCCAGAGATATTGGGGACACACAGATAATTAGCCTTAGAAGCTTACCTCTACCAACCACTCTCAAGAACAAAGAACAAGAGTCTGAAAATCCAAGGGCAAACCAGGCCACTTTCCTTAGCATCGATCTGCCCATTCTTATTGCCATCTGCTCCCTTCAGGATGTTCCTCGGGAGAAAAAGAAGAAACCAAATAAAATTAAAGATGTTGCCAGATGCTCCCAGCAGAAGCAACATCTTGGGTAAAAATTCCCCAGGCCCACTGGTACATTAATTGGTGCTGGGAGGTTGGGGACATCAGGATGAGGCAGATACAAAACATGGCTTTGTCTAGCGACAGTCAGAGGGAGAAGAACTGAGGGCCCCAATTAGAGGTCACAGCATAGCAGCTCGGAAGATGGGCACAGCACCTTGAAATGGCTTACAGAGCCCCATCTGCCCTTCCACACTCTCCCCCTCGAGCTCCTGAAGGGCAGAGGCAGTGGTTCTCTTTCCTACACAAGTGGTTTCATTCCGGGGCTGTGATCAGCCTTCCCTGTCTCTGTTCCATCCCACCATCAGTTACCCCTGGACCATCCCCGTTGGGAGGTCCAGAGGGCACTTCTAAGTCAGCAGGTCTGAAATACAGCTCTTTACTTCCTTCCTGTCCACCACATCCCATCACTGCTGTCTTCACTACCTCAAAACTGACGGAGCACCCAGTGTTCCTAGATCTGCTTTCTGCCATCACTCGTCACTCCATCCCACAAGCCAAAAATTGCAGTCATCCCAAACCCTCCCCTCTTCCCCATCCCCCACATATGGTGAGTCTCTCACTGTGGCTGTGAATGCTTCCACAGCCTGCCCTGCCTTTTCATCCTATAGTCACAGCCCTGGCTAGCTTTCCCCACCCCTCAAATGAACTACCTCAATGATCCCCCTGTGATCAGCTTGTTCCCAGGGCTCTGCCCTTCACAGTCAGCCCTGATGATTCCCCAGAATCCACCTGATCCTGTCACTCCCCGGCTCAAAACCCTTTGATGACTGCTCTGCCTTGTCTTCAAGGCATTGAGCGCTTGCCCCAATCTGGGGCCACCCTCCCCTTCCAGCTCTGTTGTCCTCCGCCTCTTCCTCTGCCCCACACACTCCAGAGCGCCTTCCGCATTTAGTCCTACTAAATCTGTAATGTACAGATTACATTATCTGACAATCGTTCACATGCCCATTTCCTCCCCCATGTGGGACCCTTGGTGATCGAGCCATGACTAGTTCATGCATGTGTCTCCCTCTTCAGTACCTCGCTACTTCTGCAGGCAAACCACTCCCAGCCAATTCAGCTGATCTCGCAGTCATCCTCACTCATGGTATTTATTCCCACCTCTATCCTAGTGCTCCTACTATTGCCCCACTTCATAGTCCTCTTCTCCCTTGTTCCTAACACCCAAACCTTACTCATTTTATAAGCTCCCTTTGTCTATGCAGCTTTTCCTGATGGCTCTTGCACTTTCTGGTTTTCTCCAATTTCCTGGAATATGAGTTCTGTGTGAGTATGTATTTTATCTGTCTGGTTTACTACTCCATTCCCACAGCTTAGAACAAAGTATACTTTGTTGAAGAAAAAGAAATGGAAGAGGGAGGGAAGGAAGGAAAAGAAGAGAAAAGGAAGACTGTCCTCCTAGACTGAAACCTTGTGATGTCCTTCTCTTTGTTCTTATTTATTGTTTACTCATTGCTCTGGTCTACCTTATAGAAAGATGTCAGAGCAGGGAGAAAAATTATTTCACAAAGTGATCAAAGGTAGCTTCCTGGCATATGCAGGACTTAACATGCATGGACCAATTCACTTAGTATTTATGGGGCACCTACTCAACAGTGCCAGGCACTACATCCAGTGGTAACCAAGATACACACGTGGTTCCTGACATGTATGAAGTTACAACCCAGCAATAAAAAATGTTTGGAATAAGGGGAGAAGCAGGGCAGATACCCAGTCCATGTGCACCAGTGGAGCTGTATCAGCTGTTAAGACGTTAAAAATAATTCCATCATTTGTAAATAGTTATCACCTTGCACTTCCCAGAAGTGCAACCCCAGCTGCCTTGGGCCATTTTCCAAGAGTCCCACACTTCCCCACAGCCCAACAGGTGAAGAGTTAACACTTGGCAGAGGAGGGCCTGGGTGCTATAACCGACACACACTTTTGGATCACCTGATGCTCCTGTCCCAGAGCTTGTTAAATTTGAATATTATCTCTAGGTGGAAGGAAACTGAGACAGTGGGGTGGGTTAGTACAGTGTGGGAACAGCCCTGTCTGCTGAATGGTCGGTCTGCAAGAACCACAAGAGGGCAGGCGGCAATTCAGAGTCTGCACCTCCCCAGGAATTGCTCTATGGAAATGATAGCTCAGCCATTGCCAAGAAAGTGAGAAGAGAGTTTAAGAAACTCAGTTTCCCACCTTGAGGAAGGGGTTCCAGCCTTGGTGTTGACTTTCATTGTAAACTCCTTGATAAACTAATTCCATCTTAGACTTCCCACACCAGAATTCAGCTTGTTTTAACCCTTGGGTCAGGTGTCACTTGGGCTTCCCACTCCAGTATTCTTGCCTGGAGAATTCCAGGGACAGAGGAGCCTGGCGGGCTACAGTCCCTGGGATCACAAAGAGTCAGATATGACTGAACACACACACAGGTCTCTCTGAAATTTTTATATGCTGGTTATTATAGATAAGTCTTCTCATCTTTATATTCTTGCTCACAGATGGAGAGGAGGTTGTTTTGTTTTGTTTTGTTTTTTTAAAGGGAAAGCATTTGGGAAAAGCCAAGCTTAGGGAAATTTTATTTCATTTTGTGTCAATATCAACATCCCAGTTGTGATATTATTAGAAGATGTTAACAGTGAGGAACCAGACAAAGTGTATGGGTGACCTCTGAATGATTTCTTACAACTACCTGTGAATCTACAAGGATCTCAAAACAATCAACAGTTATTTAAAGCCTCCTCCCACAGTGAAGACCTGGCAAGTTCTTTATATATTGAGTGGTAGGCCAGAGAGGGTATGAGGACAAAGCAGACCAAAGGTCCTTCTGCTAAAAGGGAGAAAGGTCTTTGGCAGCTCTTGGAGCAACCCCAGCCAAAGGCTCAGACCCCAGAACTGGGATCATGTCAACCAGGACCACCAGCCCTGTGGCACCTCCAGGCTCCAGAAGGGCTATCAGTTGTTTCGTCTGCCACAGCCCTTCCGTCCCACAAGAGCCAACCGCTTCTACTGGCGAATTCCCTTTCCTGCTCCATGTGCTCCAGAGGGGCTGCCAATCACACTG